>NC_092091.1:51930660-52243160 GCF_045679555.1 Salvelinus alpinus
CCTGTAGTGTAGCATCTGCTTCATCTGAACATTTTTTTATAGAGCGAGTCACTGGTGCTTCCTGCTTTAATTTTTGCTTGTAAGCAGGAATCAGGAGGATAGAGTTGTGGTCGGATTTACCAAATGGAGGGCGAGGGAGAGCTTTGTACGCATCTCTGTGTGTGGAGTAGAGGTGATCTAGAATTTTCTTCCCTCTGGTTGCACATTTAACATGTTGATAAAGATTTGGTAGAACTGATTTAAGTTTCCCTGCATTAAAGTCTCCGGCCACTAGGAGCGCCGCCTCTGGCTGAGTGGTTTCCTGTTTGCTTATTTCCTTATACAGCTGACTGAGTGCGTTCTTAGTGCCAGCATCTGTCTGTGGTGGTAAATAAACAGCCACAAAAAGTATAGCTGAGAACTTTCTAGGCAAGTAGTGTGGCCTGCAATTTATCACAATATACTCTACTTCCGGCGAGCAAAATCTAGAGACTTCCTTAGATTTTGTGCACCAGCTGGTGTTTACAAATATGCCCCCCCCCTCGTCTTACCGGAGTGTGCTGTTCTATCCTGCCGGTGCAATGTGTATCCTGCTAGCTGAATATCCATGTCGTCATTCAGCCACGATTCGGTGAAGCATAGGATATTACAGTTTTTGATGTCCCGTTGGTAGGATATTCGTGATTGTACCTCGTCTAGTTTATTGTCCAATGATTGCACGTTGGCGAGTAATATTGATGGTAACAGCAGCTTTCCTAGTTGCCTTCTGCGGGTCCGGAAGAGGCATCCGGCTCTTCGTCCTCTGCGTCCTCTGCGTCGCTTCCTTTGGCGAATAATTGGGATGTCTGCCCTGTGGGGTGTTTGGAGAATATCGTGTGAGTCCTGCTTGTTGTTGTTGTTGTTGAAGAAATCTTCGTCTAATCCGAGGTGAGTGATCGCTGTCCTGAGTGATCGCTGCTCTTTTCTTCCGTCAGATACGGTTGCAGAAACATTATGTACAAAATAATTTACAAATATTGTGAGAAAAAAAAACACATAATAGCACAATTGGTTAGGAGACCATAATACGGCGGCCATCTCCTCCGGCGCCATTTTGTTATCAGCTCACTGGTCACCATAGCAACACTCACCCGTAGCACGCGCTCCAGCAGGTATATTTCACTGATCATCCCCAAAGCCAACACTTACTTTGGCCGCATTTTCTTCCAGTTCTCTGCTGCCAATGACTGGAACAAATTGCAAAAATCACTGAAGCTGGAAACTTATATCTCCCTCTCTAACTTTAAGCATCAGCTGTCAGAGCAGCTTACCAATCACTGTACCTGTACACAGCCAATCTGTAAATAGCCCATCCAACTACCTCATCCCCATACTGTTATTTATCTTCTTGCTCTTTTGCACCCCAGTATCTCTACTTGCACATCATCATCTGCACATCTATCACTCCAGTGTTAATGCTAAATTGTAATTATTTCGCCTCTATGGCCTATTTATTGCCTTACCTCCCTAATTTTCTACATTTCCACACACTGTACATAGATTTTTCTATTGTGTTATTGACTGTACGTTTGTTTTTGTGTAACTCTGTGTTGTTGTTTTTGTTGCACTGCTTTGCTTTATCTCTGCCAGGTCGCAGTTGTAAATGAGAACTTGTTCTCAACTGGCCTACCTGGTTAAATAAAGGTGAAATAAAAACTTCTAATAATAAATTACAATGTGGGGAATCGGGAACTTCTTGCGGTCAAGATGGCATTGGAGGAATGGAGGCACTGGCTCGAAGGGGCGAAACATCCGTTCATTGTGTGGACCGGCCACAAAAAACCTGGAGTATCTCCGCACCGCCAAGCGCCTCAACTCCAGGCAGGCAAGATGCGCCCTGCTGAATACCCGGTTCAACTTCTCCCTCTCCTCCTGGGCAGGGTCCAAGAACGTCAAGCCAGTTGCCCTGTCTCGCCGCTATAACCCTACGGCTACCACCCTGGAGCCCGAGACCATACTTCCCACCTCGTGCCTGGCGACGGCACTCAGCTGGGGTATTGGGAAACAGGTCCGGGAGGCGCAGCGGTCCCAGCCGAACCCGGGGGGGATGTTCGTGCCTGACGCTGCATTCCTCCAGGCTTGCCTGCCACCCGGCGGACCCTGGCGTTTGTGCGACGATGCTTTTGGTGGCCCACCATGGTTCCTGACGTCTCCGCATTCGTCAACGCTTGCAACGTGTGTGCTCAAAACAAGACTCCGCAGCAAGCTTCGGCTGGTCTTCTCCAACCTCTGCCTGTCCCTCCCCGTCCCTGGTCTCACATATCCCTGGATTTCGTCACAGGTCTCCCCCCGTCTGAGGGCAACACTGCTGTCCTGACGGTGGTCAACCGGTTTTCCAAGGCCGCCCACTTCATTCCTCTCCCCAAACTACCCCGACCAAGGAGACGGCCCAGCTTATGGCGCAGCACGTCTCCCGGATCGATGGACTACCCGTGGACATAGTCTCCAACCGGGGCCCTCAGATCTCTTCCCGGTTCTGGAAGGCGTTCTGGACCCTCATTGGGTCGTCGGCCAACCTGTCCTCTGGGTTCCACCCCCTGTCCAATGGCCAGTCGGAGTGAGCCAACCAGGACTTTGAGACAACTCTACGCTGCCTGGTCTCTGCCAATCCCACCACCTGGAGCCAGCATCTTGTGTGGGTGCTCTGCCACGGGCCTATTGCCTTTTGAATGTTCCCTGGGGTATCAGCCCCCGCTCTTCCCCGAGCAGGACGAAGAGGCCGGCGTACCTTCTGCCCAGATGTTTGTCTGCCGCTGTCGTCGTACCTGGAGGAGAGCCCGGTCGGCCCTCCTCAAGACCACCTCCAGGAATTGACGACAAGCGGATCGCCATCGGACCCCGGCTCCCCGGGTATCGTCTCGGGCAAAAGATATGGCTATCCACCCGGGATCTGCCCCTCCGGGTGGAATCCCACAAACTCTCCCCCCGGTTTATTGGCCCATTTCCCATCTCTAAAATGATTAGTCCCTCTGCTGTTCATCTTCTGCTGCCCCGTACCCTTCGTATACCCCCCACCTTTCATGTGTCCCGAGTTAAACCTATGTCTCACAGCCCTGTCTCCTGTATCCATCCCCCTCCAGGTGTCGCCCATCTTCCCCATTATCTCCTGTGTATTTATACCTTTGTTTTCTGTCTGTCTGTGCCAGTTTGTTCAGCTCCTGATTTTCCAGTCTCTCTTTTTTGACCCTTGCCTGTCCTGACTCTGAGCCCGCCTGCCTGACCACTCTGTCTGTCCCTGACCCTGCCTGCCATCCAGTACCGTTGCTCCACCTCTGGTTTTCTGACCCCGGCCTGCCTTGACCTGTCTATTGCATGCCCCTGTTTGGAACATTAAACTATTGTTTATTCGACGTGGTCTGCATCTGGGTCTTCCCTTCATATCTGATAGTTATCACATCTTTAAAAAATGTTTGAATTTTTTTTCTTCCAATTTGACAGAGTATTTTGAGTAGATTGTTGACCAAAAATGTAAATTAAATCAAATTTAATCCCACTTTGTAACACAATACAATGTGAAGAAATCCAAGGGGTATGAATACTTTTGCAAGGCACTATACAAACAATTTATAACAGAAGAACTGCCCTGACATTGCTAATCTGTATAATTTCTTTGCCGATTAGAAAAAATTCTGCATCTGGATGACAGCCTTACTTGACTTAGTTTGCTGTTTATGGTATGTTTTGCTAAAGTAGGTATGCAGCATTGTCAGAGCCAGAACTGCTCATAGAGCAGGAGTTGGTTTCTGTAGCTTGAGGCAGCTTGATGCACAAGTACACCTCCTGAACCGGACGCTATAGTTTATTTCATGGCCTTATCACCGATCCATCTCCTTAATGCTGAGAGCCAAGCAGAGCGGCATCAGTCTTTGCTGACTCAAATGGAGATCGAACCCCAAACCTTCCAATATCAGGGCTGACACTAACCACAAGGCAATGTAGTTTGTCTGAGTTGTTCTGCTGAAAGAGTTGATATTCTAAAGGTAATGAGAGAGAATCCCCGGGCTGACCTATTATCTCACTGAGATAATACATCCTCTTCCTACAGTGTCTTTTTCTCTTTTGATTGCTACATTAGCCTAATGCAACCGCATTGCACATGTCAGCACAATTAGCCCTCACTTAGTCATTAAAGTTGGCCAGTCTTATTTGTAATGGGCATGGTAACCATATTCTACAAAGAGGATTTTGTACAGTCTATTCAAATCAAATCACATTTTATTGGTTGTGTACACAGAATTGCAGATGTTATCGCAGGTGAAATGCTTGTGTTTCTAGCTTCAACAGTGCAGTAATACCTAACAATAAATAATAATAACAATATTACACACATAATCCAGAAAAATTAAGAAACATCAGAACGAGCAATGTCAGAGACCGGAATATGTTTTGTATGGAAACATTATTAAAGTGACCAGTGTTCAATGACTAGAACACAATATATACATATAAATTGAGGAAAGCAGTATGTAAACATTGTAAGGGTCCTGTGTGTAGCTGGTGTAGAGAGTCAGGCACAGGACAGCAGATATGAGTAGTCAACGTATTTTTACTCAAAATATCAAACTACCAAGTAACATCACTAGCACACCATGACAGACCGAAAATACAATAAACAATCACTCACAAATACAACGTGGGGAACAGAGGGTTAAATAATAAACAAGTAATTAGTTGAGTGAAGCCAGGTGTGAAAAAGACAAAGACAGAACAAATGGAAAATGAAAAGTGGATCGGCGGTGGCTAGATAGCCAGTGACGTCGACCGCCGGATGCCGCCCGAACAAGGAGAGGGACCGACTTCGGAGGAAGTCGTGACAAACATTTTTAAAGTGACCAGTGTTCAATGACTCTATGTACATAGGGCAGCATTCTCTAAGGTGCAGGGTAGAGTACCGGGTGGTAACCGGTTGAGAACTGTGACTAAGGTTAGTGGTGAATGTTTAACAGTCTGATGGCCTGGAGGTAGAATTTGTTTCTCAATCTCTCGGTCCCGGGCTTTGATGCACCTGTACTGTCTCCACCTTCTAGATGGTAGTTGGGTGAACAGGCCGTGGCTTGGGTGGCTGAGGTTCTTGATGATTTTATTGGCCTTCCTTTGACACCGGGTGCAGTAGATGTCCTAGAGGGCAGGCAATGTGCCCTCAGTGATGCGTTGGGCTGACCGCACCACCCTCTGGAGATCCCTGCGATTGCTGATGTTACAGTTGCAGTACCAGGATGCACGACAGGATGCTCTCAATGGTGCATCTGTAGAAGTTTGTGAGGGTCTTAGGTCCCAAGCCAAATCTCTTCAGCCTCCTGAGGTTGAAGAGGGGCAGGTTGTGAGTGATGTGCACACCGAGGAACTTGAAGCTTTTGACTCTCTCCACTGTAGCCCTGTCGATGTGGATGGGGGCATGCTTTCTCTACTGTCTCCTGTAGTCCACAATCAGCTCCTTTGTTTTGTTGACGTTGAAGGAGAGGTTATCTTTCTGGCACCACTCCACCAGGACTCTCACCTCCTCCCTGTAGGCTGTCTTACTGTTATTGGTATTCAGGCCTAGCACTGATGTGTCATCAGCAAACTTGACGATTGAATTGGAAACATGCGTGGCCACGAAGTCATGGGTGAACAGGGAGCATGCACTTCTGTGGGGCCCCAGTGTTGAGGGTCAGCGTGGCGGATATGTTGTTTCCTACCCTTCACCACTTGGGGCCAGCCCGTCAGGAAGTCCAGGACCCAGTTGCACAGGGGAAGAGTTCAGAACCAGGGACCTGAGCTTAGTGATGAGCTTGGAGGGAACTATGGTTATGAAGGCTGAGCTGTAGTCGATGAACAGCATTCTTACATACAGTTGAAGTCAGAAGTTTACATACACTTAGGTTGGAGTCATTAAAACTCGTTTTCAACCACTCCACAAATTTCTTGTTAACTAACTATAGTTTTGGCAAGTTGGAAAAGACATCTACTTTGTACATGACACAAGTAATTATTCCAACAATCGTTTACAGACAGACTATTTCACTTATAATTCACTGTATCACAATTCCAGTGGGTCAGATGTTTACATACACTAAGTTGACTGTGCTTTTAAACAGCTTGGAAATTTCAAGAAAATGATGGCATGGCTTTAGAAGCTTCTCATAGGCTAATTGACATCATTTGAGTCAATTGGAGGTGTACCTGCGGATGTATTTCAAGGCCTATCTTCAAACTCAGTGCTTCTTTGCTTGACATCATGGGAAAATCAACAGAAATCAGCCAAGACCTCAGAAAAAAAAATGGTACACCTCCACAAGTCTGGTTCATCCTTGGGAGCAATTTCCAAACGCCTGAAGGTACCACGTTCATCTGTACAAACAATAGTACGCAAGTATAAACACCATGGGACCACGCAGCCGTCATACCGCTCAGGAAGGAGATGTGTTCTGTCTCCTAGAGATGAACGTACTTTGGTGCGAAAAGTGCAAATCAATCCCAGAACAACAGCAAAGGACCTTGTGAAGATGCTGGAGGAAACAGGTACAAAAGTATCTACAGTGGGGAGAACAAGTATTTGATACACTGCCGATTTTGCAGGTTTTCCTACTTACAAAGCATGTAGAGGTCTGTAAAAATCCAGAAAATCCAGAAAATCACATTGTATGATTTTTAAGTAATTAATTTGCATTTTATTGCATGACATAAGTATTTGATACATCAGAAAAGCAGAACTTAATATTTGGTACAGAAACCTTTGTTTGCAATTACAGAGATCATACGTTTCCTGTAGTTCTTGACCAGGTTTGCACACACTGCAGCAGGGATTTTGGCCCACTCCTCCATACAGACCTTCTCCAGATCCTTCAGGTTTCGGGGCTGTCGCTGGGCAATACGGACTTTCAGCTCCCTCCAAAGATTTTCTATTGGGTTCAGGTCTGGAGACTGGCTAGGCCACTCCAGGACCTTGAGATGCTTCTTACGGAGCCACTCCTTAGTTGCCCTGGCTGTGTGTTTCGGGTCGTTGTCATGCTGGAAGACCCAGCCACGACCTATCTTCAATGCTCTTACTGAGGGAAGGAGGTTGTTGGCCAAGATCTCGCGATGCATGGCCCCATCCATCCTCCCCTCAATACGGTGCAGTCATCCTGTCCCCTTTGCAGAAAAGCATCCCCAAAGAATGATGTTTCCACCTCCAAGCTTCACGGTTAGGATGGTGTTCTTGGGGTTGTACTAATCCTTCTTCTTCCTCCAAACACGGCGAGTGGAGTTTAGACCAAAAAGCTCTATTTTTGTCTCATCAGACCACATGACCTCCTCCAATTCCTCCTCTGGATCATCCAGATGGTCATTGGCAAACTTCAGACGGGCCTGGACATGCGCTGGCTTGAGCAGGGGGACCTTGCGTGCGCTGCAGGATTTTAATCCATGACGGCGTAGTGTGTTACTAATGGTTTTCTTTGAGACTGTGGTCCCAGCTCTCTTCAGGTCATTAACCAGGTCCTGCCGTGTAGTTCTGGGCTGATCCCTCACCTTCCTCATGATCATTGATGCCCCACGAGGTGAGATCTTGCATGGAGCCCCAGACCGAGGGTGATTGACCGTCATCTTGAACTTCTTCCATTTTCTAATAATTGCGCCAACAGTTGTTGCCTTCTCACCAAGCTGCTTACCTATTGTCCTGTAGCCCATCCCAGCCTTGTGCAGGTCTACAATTTTATCCCTGATGTCCTTACACAGCTCTCTGGTCTTGGCCATTGTGGAGAGGTTGGAGTCTGTTTGATTGAGTGGGTGGACAGGTGTCTTTTATACAGGTAACAAGTTCAAACAGGTGCAGTTAATACAGGTAATGAGTGGAGAACAGGAGGGCTTCTTAAAGAAAAACTAACAGGTCTATGAGAGCCGGAATTCTTACTGGTTGGTAGGTGATCAAATACTTATGTCATGCAATAAAATGCGAATTAATTACTTAAAAATCATACAATGTGATTTTCTGGATTTTTGTTTTAAATTCCGTCTCTCACAGTTGAAGTGTACCTATGATAAAAATTACAGACCTCTACATGCTTTGTAAGTAGGAAAACCTGCAAAATCGGCAGTGTATCAAATACTTGTTCTCCCCACTGTATATCCACAGTAAAACGAGTCCTATATCGACATAACCTGAAAGGCTGCTCAGCAAGGAAGAAGCCACTGCTCCAAAACCGCCATAAAAAATCCAGACTACGGTTTGCAACTGCACATGGCGACAAAGATCGTACTTTTTGGAGAAATGTCCTCTGGTCTGATGAAACAAAAATAGAACTGTTTGGCCATAATGACCATCATTTTAGAACACCTACTCATTCAAGGGGTTTTCTTTATTTTTACTAATTTCCCCATTGTAGAATAATATTGAAGACATAAAAACTATGAAATAACACATCATGTAGTAACCAAAAAAGTGTTAAACAAATCAAAATATATTTTATATTTCAGATTCTTCAAATAGCCACCCTTTGCCTTGATGACAGCTTTGCACACTCTTGGCATTCTCTCAACCAGTTTTGCCTGGAATTCTTTTCCAACTGTCTTGAAAGAATTCCACATATGCTGAGCACTTGTTGGCTGCTTTTCCTTCACTCTGCGGTCCAACTCATCCCAAACCATCTCATTCCGCGTCTCACAAAGACACTGCGGTTCTCCAATTTGGAATCATCAGACCAAAGGACAAATTTCCACCAGTCTAATGTCCATTGCTCGTGTTTATTGGCCCAAGCAAGTCTCTTCTTCTTATTGGTGTTCTTTAGTAGTGGTTTCTTAGCAGCAATTCGACCATGAACGCCTGATTCACACAGTCTCCTCTGAACAGTTGATGGTGAGATGTGTCTGTTACTTGAACTTAGTGAAGCATTTATTTGGGCTGCAATTTCTAAGACTGGTAACGCTAATGAACTTATCCTCTGCAGCAGAGGTAACTCTGGGTCTTCCATTCCTGTGGTGGTCCTCATGAGAGCCAGTTTCATCATAGTGCTTGATGGTTTTTGCGACTGCACTTGAAGAAACTTTCAAAGTTCTTGAAATGTCCCATATTGACTGACCTTCATGTCTTAAAGTAATGATGGACTGTCGTTTCTCTTTTCTTATTTGAGCTGTTCTTGCCATAATATGGACTTGGCCGTTTACCAAATAGGGCTATCTTCTGTATACCCCCCCCCCCCCAACACAACTGATTGGCTCAAACTCATTAAGGAAATAATTTCCCCAAATTAACTTAATTTAATTGAAATGCATACCAGGTGGCTACCTCATATGGTTGAGAGAATGCCAAGAGTGTGCAAAGCTGTCATCAAGGCAAAAGGGTGGCTATTTGAAGAATCTCAAATATAAAATATATTTTGATTTGTTTAACACTTTTTTGATTGCTACATGATTACATATGTGTTATTTCATAATTTTTATGTCTTCCCTATTATTCTACAATGTAGAAAATAGTAAAAAAATTCAGAAAAACCCTTGAATGAGTACTGTAGGTGTTGTAAAACATTTGACCAATAGTGTATGTGTTGGGCTTTAAATATTGTTTGTCACACCCTGATCTGTTTCACTTGTCTTTGTGCTTGTCTCCATCCCCCTCCAGGTGTTGCCCATCTTCCTCATTATCCCCAGTGTATTCATACCTGTGTTCTCTGTTTGTCTGTTGCCAGTTTGTTTTGTTCGTCAAGCCTACCTAGGGTTTTCCCCTTGCTTCTGTCTGTTTCTAGTTCCTGTTTTCTAATTTTCCCAGTTTTGACCATTCTGCCTGCCCTGACCCTGAGCCTGCATTCCGTTCTGTACACTGTCTGCATCTGGGTCTTCCCTAAAACATGATAGTTTATTTGTATGTGTTGGGCTTTAGCTGAGATTATTCTTTACAGAGTGAAGTATACAGTGCATTCTGAAAAACATTTTAAAACTGAAATATAATATTGACATAAGTATTCAGACCCTTTACTCAGTACTTTGTTGAAGAACTTTTGGCAGCGATTATAGCCTTGAGTCTTCTTGGCTATGAGAGTACAAGCTTGGCATACATGTATTTGAGGAGTTTCTCCCATTCTTCTCTGCAGATCCTCTCAAGCTCTGTCAGGTTGGACGGGAGCGTTGCTGCACAGCTATTTTCAGGTCTCTCCAGAGATGTTCAATCGGGTTCAAGTACTGGCTCTGGCTGGGCCACTCAAGGACATTCAAAGACTTGTCCCAAAGCCACTCCTGCATTGTCTTCTCTGTGTGCTTAGGGTCATTGTCCTGTTGTAAGGTGAATCTTCGCCCCAGTCTGAGGTCCTGAGCGCTCTGGAGCAGGTTTTCATCAAGGATCTCTCTGTACTTTGCTCAATTCGTCTTTCCCTCAATCCTGACTAGTCTCCCAGTCCCTGACACTGAAAAACATCCCCACTGCATGATGCTTACACCACCATATTTCACCGTAGGGATGGTGCCAGGTTTCCTCCAGACGTGATGCTTGGCATTCAGGCCAAAGAGTTGAATCTCACCCTCCATTTGGTAAATCCGACCACAACTATATCCTCCTGATTCCTGCTTACAAGCAAAAATTAAAGCAGGAAGCACCAGTGACTCGGTCTATAAAAAAGTGGTCAGATGAAGCCGATGCTAAACTACAGGACTGTTTTGCTATCACAGACTAGAACATGTTCCGGGATTCTTCCGATGGCATTGAGGAGTACACCACATCAGTCACTGGCTTTTTCAATAAGTGCATCGAGGATGTCGTCCCCACAGTGACTGTACGTACATACCCCAACCAGAAGCCATGGATTACAGGCAACATTCGCACTGAGCTAAAGGGTAGAGCTGCCGCTTTCAAGGTTCGGGACTCTAACCCGGAAGCTTACAAGAAATCCTGCTATGCCCTGCGACGAACCATCAAACAGGCAAAGAGTCAATACAGAGCTAAGAGTGAATCATACTACACCGGCTCCGAAGCTTGTCATATGTGGCAGGGCTTGCAAACTATTACAGACCACAAAGGGAAGCACAGCCGCGAGCTGCCCAGTGACACGAGCCTACCAGACGAGCTAAATCACTTCTATGCTCGCTTCGAGGGAAGCAACACATGAGAGCATCAGCTGTTCTGGACGACTGTGTGATCACGTTCTCCGTAGCCGACGTGAGCAAGACCTTTAAACAGGTCAACATACACAAGGCTGCGGGGCCAGACGGATTACCAGGATGTGTGCTCCGGGCATGTGCTGACCAACTAGCAGGTGTCTTCACTGACATTTTCAACATGTCCCCGATTGAGTCTGTAATACCAACATGTTTCAAGCAGACCACCATAGTCCCTGTGCCCAATAACACAAAGACAACCTGCCTAAATGACTACAGACCCGTAACACTCACGTCCGTAGCCATGAAGTGCTTTGAAAGGTTGGTAATGGCTCACATCAACACCATTATCCCATAAACGCTAGACCCACTCCAATTTGCATACTGCCCAAACAGATCCACAGATGATGCAATCGCTATTGCACTCCACACTGCCCTTTCCAACCTGGACAAAAGGAACACTTATGTGAGAATGCTATTCATTGACTACAGCTCAGCGTTCAACACCATAGTACCCTCAAAGCTCATCACTAAGCCAAGGATCCTGGTACTAAACACCTCCCTCTGCAACTGGATCCCTGACTTCCTGACAGGCCGCCCCCAGGTGGGGAGGGTAGGTAGCAACACATCTGCCACGCTGATTCTCAACACTGGAGCTCCCCAGGGGTGCGTGCTCAGTCCCCTCCTGTACTCCCTGTTCACCCATGACTGCATGGCCAGGCACAACTCCAACACCATCATTAAGTTTGCAGACGACACAACAGTGGTAGGCCTGATCACCGACAACGACGAGAGCCTATAGGGAGGAGGTCAGAGACCTGGCCGGGTGGTGCCAGAATAACAACCTATCCCTCAACGTAACCAAGACTAAGGAGATGATTGTGGACTACAGGAAAAGGAGGACCAAGCACGCCCCCATTCTCATCGACGGGTTTGTAGTGGAGCAGGTTGAGAGCTTCAAGTTCCTTGGTGTCCACATCAACAACAAACTAGAATGGTCCAAACACACCAAGACAGTCGTGAAGAGGGCACAACAAAGCCTACTCCCCCTCAGGAAACTAAAAAGATTTGGCATGGGTCCTGAGATCCTCAAAAGGTTCTACAGCTGCAACATCGAGAGCATCCTGACCTGTTGCATCACTGCCTGGTACAGCAATTGCTCGGCCTCTGACTGCAAGGCACTTCAGAGGGTAGTGCATACGGCCCAGTACATCACTGGGGCTTAGCTGCCTGCCATCCAGGGCCTCTACACCAGGCGGTGTCAGAGGAAGTCCCTAAAAATTGTCAAAGACCCTAGCCACCCCAGTCATAGACTGTTCTCTCTACTACCGCATGGCAAGCGGTACAGGAGTGCCAAGTCTAGGACAAAAAGGCTTCTCAACAGTTTTTACCCCCAAGCCATAAGACTCCTGAACATGTAATCAAATGGCTACCCAGACTATTTGCATTGTGTGCCCCCCCCAACCCTTCTTTTTACGCTGCTGCTACTCTCTGTTTATCATATATGCATAGTCACTTTAACTATACATTAATGTACATACTACCTCATTTGGGCCGACCAACCAGTGCTCCCGCACATTGGCTAACCGGGCTATCTGCATTGTGTCCCGCCACCCACCACCCGCCAACCCCTCTTTTACGCTACTGCTACTCTCTGTTCATCATATATACATATTCACTTTAACCATATCTACATGTACATACTACCTCAATGAGCCTGACTAACTGGTGTCTGTATGTAGCCTCGCTACTTTTATAGCCTCGCTACTGTATATAGCCTGTCTTTTTACTGTTGTTTTATTTCTTTACTTACCTATTGTTCACCTAATACCTTTCTTGCACTATTGGTTAGAACCTGTAAGTAAGCATTTCACTGTAAGGTCTACACCTGTTGTATTTGGCGCACATGACAAATAAACTTTGATTTGATTTGAATCTTGTTTCTCATGGTCTGAGAGTCCTTTAGGTGCTTTTTGGAAAACTCCAAGCAGGCTGTCATGTGCCTTTTACTAAGGAGTGGCTTCCGTCTGGCCACTCTACCATAAAGCCCTGATTGGTGGAGCTGCAGAGATGGTGTCCTTCTGGAAGTTTCTCCCATCTCCACAGAGGAACTCTGGAGCTCTTTCAGAGTGACCATCAGGTTTTTGGTCACCTCCCTGACCAAGGCCCTTCTCCCCCGATTGCTCAGTTTGGCTGGGCGGCCAGCTCTAGGAAGAGTCTTGGTGGTTCCAAACTTCTTCCATTTAAGAATGATGGTGGCCACTGTTCTTGGGGACATTCAATGCTTCAGAAATGTTTTGGTACCCTTCCCCAGATCTGTGCCTCGACACAATCCAGTCTCGGAGCTCATGGCATGGTTTTTGCTCTGACAAGCATAGACAGTTGTGTGCCTTTCCAAATCATGTCAAATCAATAGAATTTACCACAGTTGGACTCCAATCAAGTTGTAGAAACATCTCAAGGATGATCAATGGAAACAGGATGCACCTCAGCTCAATTTCGAGTCTCATAGTAAAGGGTCTGAAAACTCATGTAAATAAGGTATTTCTGTTTTTTATTTTGTATAAGTTTTCAAAAATGTCTAAACCTGTTTTCAGTTTGTCATTATGTGGCATTTTGTGTAGAGTGATGAGGAACATTTTAATTTAATCAATTTTAGAATAAGGCTGTAATGTAATAAAATGTGGAAAAGTCAAGGGGTTTGAATACTTTCCTAATGCACTGTATACACATTTAAAAAAATGTTTTACCAGAAGCATTTAACTGCAGGGCACTTCCACATGATATGGAATGTGCCTACCTTATTTACATACAATATTTCCATATCCTTAATATCCTTTGTCTGCGCTTATGGACTGTCCTCTTCATTTCAAACCACATGTTTTCAATGGGGTTGATTTTGTGGTCAATTAACAATTTCTCTGTGAATTTTGATGTGTGCTCGGGGTTATTGTCTTGCTGGAAGATTCACTTTAGGCAAAATTTTAGCCTCCTGGCAGAAGCAACCAGGTTTTTGTCTAAAATTTCCTGCTACTTGGTAAAGTTCATGATGCTGTTGACCTTAACAAGCGCCCCAGGACCAGTGGAAGAAAAATAGCCCCATAACATATAAGATCCCCTACCATATTTTACAGTAGGTATGAGGTACTTTTTTGCATATGTTTCTGTTTTTCTACACCAAACCCACCACTGTTGTGAGTGGCCAAAGAGCTCTATTTTCATGTAATCTGACAGCACAACCTGGAGTTTGCTAAACAGCATTGGTACTTGGATTGGAACCGATGCTTTGGTCAGACGACATGAAAATAGAGCTCTTTGGTCACGCACACCAATGGTGGGTTTGGCGTCAAACTGATATTATGCAGAAAAGTACCTCATATACCTTATAAATTGTTTTATTTTATTACTTGTTAAACAAAATCTCTTTCTCTGACCAATTGTTAGTAGAAAAAATAATATAATTTTCTAAATGTTTGTAGTATACAATAAGAACTCAGTTTTGAATAATTTATTTTATTCAGTCTTTTTGCTAATCTTTATCAATGGTGCCACAATTTGGGAGGTAACTGTATATGTTGTGTGGGGGATATAGCCAGAGCACTTACTGTTATAAATGTTTAATGTACACACTTATCGTTAATGCATCTTATCTTACCTAATTCAATCACAATGCCATTAGGGTTGTCAATATATTACATTAGCAGAGGTTATGATATAGAGGTCATAAATCAAAACGATGAGTTGCAAACAAGTCCACAGCCCTACAGGCCTATACAGAGTATTCTATGGTTTTAAATGTAAAATGTGTCTAGGCCTAGAGGTAGAACTATTACATTTGATCTAAGGTAGTCTAAAAGTATGGAATTGCTTCATCATCTGAGCTGGACCTGCCTCACTGTTTACACTAGCTTCTACAGTATATCCGCACAGTCAGATTCCACAGCCACTAATTGAGATTCACAGCTACAAAGTAAGATTGGCTACAAAAATGATCTTAATTGAAATGATCTTAATTTAAGGTTAGGGTTAGGCATAAGGTTAGCAGTGTGGTTAAGGTTAGGTTTAAAATCAAATTTGATGAAAATAAATGGTAAATATGGGTGGGGTTTATGACTTAGAAGCTAGTCTAGGAGTTAGACATGAACCTGCCTCTCCTGTAGTTATCTTTCCTTGTCGTCTGTACTGGTGTAGGATCTTAATGTGATCACTCTTTTGTTGCTGGGAATTTTTTCTGCACGGCAGGAAAATCTAATCAAATGTTATTTGTCACATGTGCCGAATACAACAGGTGTAGTATACCTTACCATGAAATGCTTTCCTACAAACCCTTAACCAACAATGCAGTTCAAGAAATAGAGTTAAGAAAATATTTACTAAATACACTAAAGTTAAAATTAAATAAAGTGGCATATTGTAACGTCCTGACCAGAGTTCTTATGTGTTTTGCTTGTTTAGTGTTGGTCAGGACGTGAGCTGGGTGGGAATTCTATGTTGTGTGTCTAGTTTGTCTGTTTCTGTGTCCAGCCTAATATGGTTCTCAATCAGAGGTAGCTGTCAATCGTTGTCCCTGATTGAGAATCATATATAGGAGGCTTGTTTTGTGTTGGGATTTTGTTGGGTGGTTGTTTCCTGTCGCTGTGTCTGTGTTAGTTGCACCACACGGTACTGTCTCGTTCGTTCTTTTCCTGTTCATGCGTTCTTCGTTTTAGGTAGTTCTCATGTTCAGGTCTGTTTAACGTCATTTGTTGTTTTGTAAATTATTCAAGTGTTCTTCGTGTTTCGTTTTGTTATTAAATTTCATTATGTCTACATACCTCGCTGCGTGTTGGTCCGATCCATGCTCCTCCTCGTCTGAGGAAGAGAACGAATATGACGACCGTTACACATATGAGCTTCATGAATTACACAAATTCACTGAAAACACGCAAAAACAACGGTTATATTAACAGGCTATTGCACTTTTCATTGAGCATAATTTTAGACCAATAATTGCCTAACCACCATTCATGCAACATTATAGACTAAACTTTCAAATCCTGTTAGGCCTACTGTAGGTTTATTTTTCTGCGACAATAGGCCTATTGGTCAAATTAAAATCCTACACCTGTAAATCAACCATATTCTAAACAACTAGGATGGCCCATGAATTTAGTTGTAATCAGGCATCAGACAAAACAAATCTATAAGGGCGCGATATTGGAGATCACGAGACATGTATTAAATTGTTCAAGAGAGGTCACAAATTGTTTAGTTTAAACATGGAGCTGTAACATAATTGCGGACAGTAGCCTATTTAGCCTATTTATAAAGGAGAAATGTATCCCGACAAAAAGCAGATATTGCCATGGCGGACACGTGGGTTTATGCGTTGGGGAAAAAAGGGGACAATTTATTTGAGAACATAAATACACTACAATCCTATTTTCAAACAACAACAAAAACAGTCTCCTTTCTCCGCTGCACATACCAATAATTCAAAAATCACTAGTCTATCGCACATATGGGTCAACTTTCTCACCTATTGGAGCTTTGAAAGAAGGCTAACTACTGATATTATCATCAACATTTTTTAATTATTTTAATCGACCGTAGTTTGCCTGGAATCCCGGAAATCTTCCTGAATTGCGTTGGATGCGAAATTAAGAAGCCTAGCGGGAAGCATCTGCAGCAGAATCTGCTTATGTCAGGTGTTCTTCTGTCCACTGCTGTATTCAAGGCACGGAGCGGTGAGATAGAGGTGGATTGCATCGAAGTCACTCTCTGTCATTGTCATACATTTCAAAAAATGTTAGGCTCGAAGCATTGGTTATGGATCAATTTGATTATACTGTGTCTCGGTCAAGCCAGTCTAGCTGCACCTAAAAAGGTTTTTCGATGCCCTTCGGGATGCTCGTGCTCCAAGGAGACCATTATCTGTGTCGGGACCTCAAGTGTACCACGGACTATGCCGAATGACATCAACTCACTGTGAGTATTGTCCTCAATTTATTCATCATCACACATAGTTGAAAGGAAAATACAGTAGGCCTATCACATGGAATGTTGAAAAACGTGCAAGCATGAATTGTGTAATGACATGAAGTTTGTAATGACTTCAGTGTTACAAATGTAGAATAACCCACTTTATATCTGTCAATGATTTCCTCGTTACAGACTATTTAGACAACTGAAGCATATTAATAGGTTAATGCTGGTTTCATATTGTCAATATTATGTCGATCTTCCACCAGGAGCATAGTAAATGGATCCCTCGCAGAAATCACAGAGGCCATGTTCTCCCTCATGCCATCTCTGCAGTTGCTGTACGTAGCCACATAATTTACATTTTCAGCAAGTACATAAGAATATTTTGTTTTTATAGTAACCTATACATGGATCCAGCAATGCAGGCCTACACCACTAACTGTAAATGCAATTCTGATGAGGCTTTGGTCCTGTACGGCTCAGTTGGTAGAGCATGACGCTTGCTAAATCAGGGCTGTGGTTTGAATTCCTGGTGCTACCCAAACGTACAATGGATGTATGCATGACTAAGTCGCTTTGGATAAAAGCGTCTGTTAAATGGCACAAATTATTACTATATCAGACAGAGACACATGCAGGGAGTCGTGTCAGACTGAATTGCCTTATTTATGAACAGTATCTCAATGACTTCGATAGTCTGTTTGGTCATTGTGCCTTGCAGATCGAAGGTCCGTCACTCACTAAAAGGTCCGTCACTCACTAAATGACTGGATATTATGATGTAACCATGAAAATGATTACTACAGTAATGATTTCAATTCTTCACTTGAAACCACACACACACCTGCGCGAGTACGCATGCAAGCCCTAACACGCACACAACTCACTGCATCCATGCTGCTAATATTTTTTTTCTTCATCTTTAATAAGTTTAACATTTGCCATCCAAATGTTAAAAGTGGAATATGCTATGGAATTTTGGCTAATACGACCCAAAACGTATCATTTTTTTCTTATTTTCTCAGGCTTCTCAATTCAAATTCATTGACCACCATCAAAGATGATGCATTCTATGGCCTTCCTCATCTTGAATATTTGTGAGTATTTGGTTCAAACTAATTTGACTTCCTCTCCCCAGTCAACTGTTTTTGCAGAGAAAGTATGATTAACAAACATCTGAATTAATCTTCAATGTCTAAACACATTTTAAGGTGGCCTATGGAGCACTAGTGTATGTGATACCTGTAATTCGCCATAATTCTTTCTTCATTTTTGTCATATAAAACCAAAAGTTGTTAGCTTTAGTAAAATAAGTAATTTGATGTTTTTAAAAGTGAATAACAAGCTCAAAAGACAGCTAGAGTAACATCATTACTCCCTTAATTTATTACATTTGTGATTAACAGATTCATAGAGGGCAACAAGATTGAGACTATCGCCAAAAATGCCCTCAGAGGTCTCCGAGACGTGACTCATTTGTAAGTCTGCTGATACCATTTCTACCATCTCTATTCTACCCAGGGCTGTAACTGCATATGAAGACACCAAGGTCCGGACCTCTGTAATTGTTTAGAATTTTAAAAAATTACAGTACAAGTCAAAAGTTTGGGCACACCTATTCATTCAAGGGTTTTTCTTTATACTATTTTCTACATTGTATAATAATAGTGAAGACATCAAAACAATGAAATAACACATATGGAATCATGTAGTAACCAAAAAAGTGTTAAACAAATAAAAATATATTGTGTATTTTAGATTATTCAAAGTAGCCACCCTTTGCCTTGATGACAGCTTTGCTCACTCTTGGCATTCTCTCAACCAACTTCACCTGGAATTAGTTTCAAACAATCTTGAAGGAGTTCCCACATATGCTGCTGTTCCTTCACTCTGTGATCCAACTCATCCCAAATCATCTCAATTGGGTTGAGGTCGGGTGATTGTGAAGGCCATGTCATCCGATGCAGCACTCCATCATTCTCCTTCTTGGTCAAATAGCCCTTACACAGCCTGGAGGTGTGTTGGGTCATTGTCCTGTTGAAAAACAAATGATAGTCCCACTAAGCGCAGACCAGATGGGATGGCGTATCGCTGCAGAATGCTGTGGTAGCCATGCTGGTTAAGTGTACCTTGAATACTAAATAAATCACTGACAGTGTCACTAGCAAAGCACCCCCACACCATCACAACTCCTCCTCCATGCTTCACGGTGGGAACCACACATGCGGAGATCATCCATTCACCTGCTCTGCGTCTCACAAAGACCAGTGGTGGAAAAAGCACCAAATTGTCATACTTGATTAAAAGTATAGATACCTTAATGGAAAGTTACTCAAGTAAAAGTGAAAGTTCCCCACTAAAATACTACTTGAGGAAAAGTCTAAAAGTATTTGGTGCTAAATATACTTAAGTATCAAAAGTAAATGTAATTGATAAAATATACTTACGTATGAAAAGTGTAAATCATTTCAAATTCCTTATATTAAGCAAAGCAGACGGCACCCTGTCTTGGTACACTACTACACTCAGACATAATCTACAAATTATGCATTTGTGTTTAGTGAGTCTGTCAGATCAGAGGCAGTAGGGATAACCACGTATTTTCTTGATAAGTGCGGGAAAGTCCTCAACTGGCAGCTTCATGAAATAGTACCCGCAAAACACCAGTCTCAACGTCAACAGTGAAGAGGCGACTCTGGGATGCTGGCCTTCTAGGCAGAGTTCCTCTGTCCAGTGTCTGTGTTCTTTTGCCCGTCTTAATCTTTTCTTTTTATTGGCCAGTCTGAGATATGGCTTTGTCTTTGCAACTCTGCCTAGAAGGCCAGCATCCCGGAGTCGCCTCTTCCCTGTTGACGTTGAGACTGGTGTTTTGTGGGTACTATTTAATGAAGCTGCCAGTTGAGGACTTGTGAGGCGTCTGTTTCTCAAACTAGACACTCTAATGTACATATCCTCTTGCTCAGTTGTGCACCGGGGCCTCCCACTCCTCTTTCTATTTTGGTTAGAGCCAGTTTGCTCTGTTCTGTGATGGGAGTAGTACATCGCGTTGTATGAGATCTTCAGTTTCTTGACAATTTCTCGTATGGAATAGCCTTCATTTCTCAGAACAAGAATAGACTGACGAGTTTCAGAAGAAAGTTCTTTGTTTCTGGACATTTTCTGGCCTGTAAACAAACCCACAAATGCTGATGCTCCTGATACTCAACTAGTCTAAAGAAGGACAGTTTTATTACTTCTTTAATCAGCACAACAGTTTTCAGCTGTGCTAACATGATTGCAAAAGGGTTTTCTAATGATCAATTAGCATTTTAAAATGATAAACTTGGATTAGCTAACACAACGTGCCATTGGAACACAGGAGTGATAGTTGCTGATAATGGGCCTCTGTACGCCTATGTAGATATTCCATTTAAAAAATCAGCCGTTTCCAGCTACAATAGTCATTTACAACATTAACAATGTCTACACCGTATTTCTGATCAATTTTATGTTATTTTAATGGACAAAAAATTTGCTTTTCTTTCAAAAACAAGGACATTTGTAAGTGACCCCAAACTTTTGAACGGTAGTGTATATAGAGAGAGAGATTTTTTAGGACCTCAGTCAAGGTCTCAACTTACTGTTGAGAGTTAGAATAGTAGAATACACAAGGTGCAATTTTGAAACTTAGTTGTGAATCAGCAGTTTTTCTTTTGTTATATGTCACTCACAGACAGTCACTCAATTAGCCCAAGTCAGTTAAAACATTTTTGATTGTTAAATTAGTCTAGTTAGTCTAGCCAGCTATATAAAATTGCAATAATCATGGCTGAATTCCCGACCCGGCACTCAGGGCATGTGCCCAGGGGCCCTGACTTCCAGGGGGCCCCCATTGATTTTGTTTGTCACTCCCACTCAGATATCATATTAGCATGGCATAAGTCATGGCAAAATGTGTAGAATTGCAGAAAAGGTGCTTTAAAACTGCAAAAAAGGATCCACACCCCATGACAAAACATTTAGAATTGTAGGAAATTATCTGTAAAACAGCAACCCCCCAAAAATGATTTGTTTACTTTTTGTTCATAAAATACTTTTTCTGCTTACAAATCCCTTTGTACGCATTCAATTATAGTTTTGAATCCTGGTGCTGAGTTAATGTGTTGCGGCTAATTGTGTAGCTAATAGGCTATGGCTGAATCTCAAACCAAACACTTGGCCACTAAGTCCTTTATTGAGTGGTGTTGTGTTCGATAGTGATCATTCATGTTTTGGCCAAAAGGAGCATTGGGACAATGCGCACTCCATGTCCCAATTGCCTCTTAGCAATATTCAAAATTCTAAATCCATTTGCGAGCATCGTCTCCTGCGATCTGTCTTGTACCATGACTCACTTTCTATGAAACATGGGTACTGGGAACCTGGGGAAGACACCGATGCATACTCGGATAGACAGTGAGAAAGTTGTAAAAAAAAATATGTGCAAGTATATCGGTCACAAGCGCAGCAGCAGAAGACTCAATACTGTACAGACTCAGGGCAGAGCAGGCTGTTTGCTGCTTCATTAAAACGTGTTTATTGTGATAAAATGATGTTACAACAGTCCCTAGCTAACTAGGTAGCTAGCTTGCTTGTGGAAGGAGAATTTCATTTAGTGTTGCACTTAGCTGGTTGGTTAGCTTTTCTTTCGTTTCATGTGAAGTGACTGGCTCAGGCTTAGCTAGTAAGTTATCATGTACATGATCAAACTTCAGAAATACACAAAACCCCTTAGCTAGACTTAAACTTAAAAATTCATTACAGATTTCTTGATTTATCTTGATTTATTCTCATTATTTTTGAGAGAGGCGTAGAAGTGACTGTTGTTGCTATGAAACATGATAGGATTCATTGGAAGAAGTTGCTGCCAAGGGCGCCGAGTCGGCGTTGGATGCGCACTCAATAAAGAGGCTTCCAAAGGGCGCAGTGGAGCCATCAATGACTCAAGTACTAGCATTTTTAGATTGACTCTATTGACTTGTAAGTGCTCGAAGTACTCAAAGTGTTCGGTTTGAGATTCAGCCTATATGTTTATAGATCAACTTTTTGCTGACCCCCCAACCCCCCCTGTCCAAACCTCACTAAAACTCAGACAGACCCTGTCTCTGCCATCTCTTCCATCTTTATTGTCTCTCGATCTCTATTCTATTCCATCTTTATAATCTCTACCATCTCTATTTTCTATCATGTTTATCATCTGTACTATTTCTACCATCTCTTCCATCTTTCTACCATTTCTATCGGCTCTTATCATTTCTCTCTCCCTGATCATCTCTCTGTACCACCTCTGTCATTTCTATCAGATCTATCAATCTCTTATATCTACCATTTCTATTGTCTCTACCATTTATATAATTTCTATTCTCTACTATCTCTATCATCTCAATCCTCCACCCAAGAATCTCTCTCCATGATGACACATTATTTTTCTCTCCGTCTCCTGCCGCACTGTCTCTCGCAGGTCGCTGGCTAACAACAACATGAGGGCTTTGCCAAGGGATCTCTTCCACGATCTTGACTCCCTGCTAGAGCTGTGAGTAAGAAACCCAGCTAGCAATCACTTATAGGACCACAGGTTTCTATGAGGCAGCACTGACACTGCACCAAACATCTCTAATTGACAGTTGGCAACCCGCTCTTATTAGGCTTTTAAGACTACCGCCTTTTGCCCGATGTAAGGAGGATGAATACTGAAGATGGGCTGCCGGTGCTCCTCTATAAGCTTGCTATCAGGGAATGGTGGTTTGCGATTTATTGAACAAGATCACATTGAATATCTGGATATCCAATGAATAATGGTTTTGAATATAATATTGACAATGAGATTAACAGGAAATGGTTGCTATATGAGTATAGCAACCATTTCCTGTTTATCTCATTGTCAATATTATATTCAAAACCATTATTCATTGGATATCCAGATATTCAATGTGATCTTGTTCAATAAATCGCTAGTTCAGTCAGAATGCTGCTTGTGCTTAAAGAGTTAATGGTCAATTTGTGTATATACCTCAATGTTTTGTTTTTAGTAGGTTTAATAAATAAGTGCCTTGTTCAAATGGCACACTACATTTTTACTAGGGACAAGCTTAGTCCCGCATGCATATAGGGCGCCATTTTTGTCACAGAACAGAGCACATATCTGTGAAAAACATTGTAGAACTCCAGCACATATCTGTGAAAAACATTGTAGAACTCCACATTTATAATCTGCAGTGCAATATAATTTGAAAACGTTATTTAATGTTGTGCATAACTGCCAATTGCTCATGCAAAATGTTGCCCGTAATGTGTTGTTGTTTTGGCATTTGAAAAGGTGTATGGGATGTTACGCCTGGTCCAGAGACAACCTTCAGCCCCTTTCCCCTAGGTCCATCTGAAGAGAGATTGGATAGATGAAATCAACATGATGACATCTCTACCTGTTTCATCAAATCTGAAAACCCACAAGGGGCTAAGGAAAGGGACTAGGGGTTGTTTTGAAAAAAGTGTTAGGGTTAGGGTTAATCTGATTTTAGGGAAGTAGATAAAGGGCTTCATTGCCACAATCCCAAACTATCCCTTTAATTGGTGTCCAGGAAACTAGCCCCTATAGTCCAGACATTATTTTCTTGCAGTGTGAGGATACTGGATGGCATACATGTTCCCATTATTTTAACTGAATGCCCTAAGCTTTGCCTTTTACTAAGTGATCACATTCTATCTTTTGGTGGATTCGTTTATGTTACTGCATCCATCCTCTGTCACATGTTAGGGATTTGAGAGGCAACATATTTCAGTGTGACTGCGAGAACAAGTGGCTGATGATGTGGCTGAAAAACACCAACGCTACCGTATCGGATGTCAACTGCGCAGGTCCCATAGAAATGAAGGGCAAACGCCTGAACGACCTTCCCATCCCGCCAGACGAGTGTATCTCCACGGGTAATTTAACCAGCGCACCTCCACACTCCAGTCAAACATAAATGTCACACCCAACCAATTTATATTATTTCTCCTTTTAAGAATTATATTTTTGGTGTGTGTGTTGAGGGGGAATCAAATATACAGTTATGCATTTTATTTATAGGCACATCTGTGTGATACTGTAATAATACTATACACATATACTGTAGTAGCTCTACATACTATGAACCATGTTTGATTTACATATATACACAAAGATTTCATGACACACAGTCCTTTCACACCATATATGTTGTCTGTTCAACAGTTGATCAGATTTCTTGTAACAACACAAATACCTTTTTAACTCTTACATGGTAAAATACATTTTACTTTCTGTAATAATGTATTGGACATCATCAGTACTTTGCTGTTGAATAATTAACCAAAAATTACCAATATGGACAATGGGGGCTTTAATTCTTCGAATTCAAGTTATATTTAATTATTAATTTGTTGTAGCTTATTTGGAGAGTTGCCAGATTATTGTGGCCTTGTGTGCATATCAAATTCTCCTCTGTACACATTTTTGTGTTATGTTCATCATGTTGTGTTCCTTTTCTGCCCCACAGACTTTGTCCGTCATCAGTCCATTCCAACCCAGGCTTTGTCGGCTGACATTTTCTCCCATAAGGAGGACATTTATGTGGCGATGGCTGACCCCAATTACAACAGCTGTGTGGTCATGGAATGGGACCACATTGAAATGAATTTCAGGCCTTTCGATAACATCACAGGTTTGATTTCTTTTCGTGTTTTTTTTTTTGTGTGTGTGTTTTTTTTATTGATGTAGGCCTATCCTTGTTGTTTAGTTAAATATACTAGAAATCTCACCATCCATTTTTTTTGTTTTTCAGTTGTACTATACACTGAGTTTACAAAACATTTCCATGCTCTTTCCATGACATAGACTGACCAGGTGAATCCAGGTGAAGCTATGATCCCTTATTGATATCACCTGTTAAATCCACTTCAATTAGTGTAGATGAAGGGGAGGAGACAAGTTAAAGAAGATTGTTAAGCCTTGACACAATTGAGACATGGATTGTGTATGTGTACCATTCAGAGGGTGAATGGGCAAGACAAAATATTTAAGTGCCTTTGAAAGGGGTATTGTAGTAGGTGCAAGGCGCCCCGGTTTGAGTGTACCAAGAACTGCAACGCTGCTGGGTTTTTCACACTCAACAGTTTCCCGTGTGTATCAAGAATGGTCCACCACCCAAAGGACATCCAGCCAACTTGACAAAACTGTGGGAAGCATTGGAGTCAACATGCGCCAGCTTCCCTGTGGAATGCTTTCGACACCTTATAGTCCATGCCCCAACAAATTTAATTTAGGCCCCAACGAATTAAGGCAAACTCAACTCAATATTTTTTAATTTGTAAAAACATTGTAATTTTTTATTTAACTAGGCAAGTCAGTTAAGGACAAATTCTTATTTACAATGACGGCCTACCCCGGGCAAACCTGGACGACACCCTATGGGACTCCCAATCACGGCCGGATGTGATACAGCCTGGATTTGAACCAGAGACTGTAGTGATACCTCTTGCACTGAGATGCAGTGCCTTAGACCGCTGCGCAACTCGGGAGCAAATATTAGGAAGGTGTTCCTAATGTTTTTTACACTCAGTTTACATTTGTTGTTCCACACACAATTCAATAGAAATCACACATTTGACTGGCCAGGACCTTAAAACAACTTATCTAGTGTGAATGTATATTGAGAAACATTCTTTTCAAGTTTAAGTTTTTATTACACTCATATAGCAGTCAATATAAACTGAAATACATGAGCATACAAAATATTAAGATAAGAGTAACAAAATAAAAAGTGTAAGTAAAGACATTTTATAAAAAATGTCCTGCGTCTTAAAGTGGCTCCTTAATCAATGAGCAGAAATATAAGGTCGGCCCCAACGAATTAAGGCAAAGGGGGGTTGACCTCTTGTACTGTTCAGTTCTAGACATTGGTATAGTCAGTTGGTTTTGGCTGCGGGTGTTCCTGCCTGTCACTGTCAGGGGGGTAACCAGTCTTTGAATTGAGATTTTAGGAGGCTGACAACAAAATCTGTGCAGAGTTGTGTCCTTATTTCATGAATCCGGGGTAGGGACAGGGTCTGAAGTGCCTCAGTATAACTGGAGTATCATCCTAGGATGATGTAGCATGCTCTTTTCTGAATAATTTCCAGGTCATCAGACTGGGCCTGGATCAGTGAACTATTCCATCACATGAGTAGTGGTAGAGCTTATAGGACTTGATAATTTGACTATATTTTATTTCATTTTGTTCTCATTCATAATTTCACTATTACTAATTATTTAAATATTACTCCAGGAAAGTCTGTTGTTGGATGCAAGTCTGTTCTGATTGACAACCACGTCTTGGTAATCGTGACTCAACTCTTTGGCGGCTCCCACATCTACAAGTTTGACGATCAACAAAACAAGTTCACCAAGTTCCAAACCATTGAGGTCTTCAACATCTCCAAACCCAATGACATTGAGGTGTTCCAAATAGCCGGCGAGTGGTACTTCATCATTGTGGACAGCTCCAAGGCAGGCTTATCTACTCTGTACAAGTGGAACGACCAAACGGACCGGAACGAGACCGGTTTCTACTCCTACCAGTTCCTCCACGAGTGGTTCCGAGATACGGACGCCGAGTTCGTCGAGCTAGACGGGAAGTCCCACCTCATCTTGGCCAGTCGCTCTCAGGCGCCCGTCATTTACCTGTGGAACAAGAGCAGCCAGAAGTTCCAACTGCACAGCGAAATCCCAAACGTTGACGACGTGGTGGCGGTCAAAGCCTTCCAGGTAGACGAGGAGCTCTACCTGGCCATGACGTGCTACATCGGGGACTCCAAAGTCCTCAAGTGGACCAGCAAGCAGTTCACTGAGGTGCAGGCCCTGCCTTCTCGTGGCGCCATGGTCCTCCAGCCGTTTTCATTCAAGGACAGGCACTACTTGGCCCTGGGCAGCGATTACTCCTTCACACAGATCTACTTGTGGGATGAGGAGATCAAAATGTTCTCCAAGTTCAAGGATATCTATGTGCAGTCTCCACGTTCTTTCAATGTGGTGTCCACTGACCGGCGTAATTTTTTATTTTCCTCCAGCTTCAAAGGGAAAACTATGGTCTTTGAGCATGTTATTGTCGACATAAGCCTGTGAAACTAGAAAGCTTTTATTTGTGCCTAACACCATCAAATTATTGTTTCTGACACATTTATACCCGTTGCCATGAGTAGTAAATTATTTATTTATTTCATGAAAGATGAATATAGTGTTTTAAATTAGTATTTTTCATTTGCAATGAACTATGGTTTAGACAGTCTCTGCAAAACTATGAATTTCTCTTTGTTTACATTTGTTAACATTTTGTTATTGAATGTAATGATAGATTGGTAAAATTATTTCCATGTTAAGTTTGAAACCAAAATATTCATATTAAAGCAATGACAATATGTGAAATGTAACCCGCATGATGAACAATGGCTGCCAATACCTGCAATGGTCTTGTACAGTGACTTATCAGGGATATGATTATAGCAACTGCACAGTATTTACAGCTAGCTGTTAAACATTAACAACTATTATACCTTTACTGAACATAATGAATAACGGAACTGAAATTGATGATGGCCAGCTATATGATGGAACAGTGCCTGGCTAATAGCAAAACAGAATGTCAATAATGTAGTATGAATTCCTATGCAAGATAATGATACATATCTTTCTGTATATTTAATGCTGTTCTTTATTAATATGCTTTATTATATGCTGTACTACATTAGTACAGTTAGCTAGAACTTCATTTATATAATACACATATATTCCTTATCTAGTGTCATGACCTTGCTGCCTTTACCTTCAACATGTTAACTATGCCCTACTACAGTATGTTACCTCTGTACAATGTTGATGTTCTGAACAAATGGTGTTTTCAGACACATCTATCTATGTACTGTATATAAGTTAGAAATACAGAAAATGTATTGAATGTAGATTCCATTTGGCTTTAAGAAGATCCTCGTGAAATAATTGTTCTCCATTTATTATTTAACATTTGTGGATTTAAAATGCAATAGAATTAAAGCATCTGACAGGAAATCTACTACACTATTGTTTTTGTTCCCATTATTCTGTACAGCATACCTAGCACTTACAAATGCTGAGAATTTGTCTGTGTTGCAATGATAAAGTGCCCAAGATGGCAAAGTTAAGATGTGTAGCCTTGTCAGCACTGGGCCTTTGTGACAGATTTATCTCTGGCTTGCAAGAATAGAGGACATCAGTGCATCGGTAGGCTACATGTATTAGCCAGTCTTATGAGAATAAGAGAAAATGTAATGTGTGGGGAAATTTCCAAACCACTTCCATTCCTTGATTAGTTGTCAATCAATTTTGTAAGAGGAGGGCAAGTAGGCCTATGCTGTTATATTCCTTTCTTTGTGAAACAACAACACATTGTCAATATTCTTTGAATACATTAACAAAGGCTATGAGCATTACCTGATTCTGTATGCTATAGCCTTTAAACCTATGCATTTACCTCAAGATGAGTGTGATAAGTGCACCACCCTATGTTTAAGACCGACATTGCAGGGCATTGAGGCAAAAGGAAAACACAATATTTCGTTTACAAATGCATTAAAATGTACTTTCCATGTCGGCATATTTGCATAACAAAGAAGACACAGATCACACTGAAAGGTCAGTCATATTCATATTAATGACCCTGATAGCTGCGCAACTCTGCTGACGTTTCACACGCACGCACGCAACTGACAGACAGGCGGAAGTGAGGTAGACTGAAATAGCATAATGTCTTCCTATGCAGAATAAATACAGTGATGCTTCCCTCCTGATACTGACTGTACCTCCAAGCTTGATAAACGACAACATTGAAAGGCTGCCATAAAACAAACGAGATGAATTCCTCAAGAAGAAGCGAAAGTGATTGGCAGGGTTTGGTCAGCGAGGTGAGTTTATTCAATATGCCACTGCCTCCATGTCAAACTTAATCCCAACCCCAATACATCGGCTCACAGCTGTCAGTATCTTTATCACGTTGTTTGAAATAAATGTGGCTACAGTATCTCGTTTTTGAAACACTTCCTATAGCCTAAATATGAATGTTTGTCGGGTAGCCTATTTAATCTACAACGCAGTTGCATATTTCAAATTCAACATGCTAGCCTACAACAAACTAGAACTGATGTGTACAGGGTATTTTATTTCCAATACAGAACCGCTACGTCGTTTCTTTTGATAAATATGACGGCTTGAACATGGAATGAGATCCAACATTTTGACGCATGTTCATTTTAAATGGAAATGGATTAACCGTGGTTTAATGCGATTATAACATCGTCCTCGTTTGTTAGGAGGGAGGGAAGACTGCCTAGTACTGCACTAATAAACATCTAAATGTTTTCAATAAAGTCCATTACATGTTTTCCTGCTACGGACATAGTCTTCCTTGTGGGCCTAGGCTATATGCTATCCCCGATAACATTTGGGAGCATAAGGAAGTACATTTTGAGAGAAATCCAGACAAATGTTTTCACACGGTGCTGTACTGTTGGCCTACAGTACATTCTAAGCTTATTTACAGAAGCATTTGTTAACAATTAAGGTAAGGTTAGTCAGTCAAAAAGCACACAGGCGCAGAACAGGAATGTGACAGCTATATAAAGCATTATATAAACTATTCCAATCTTTATTTTGGTCATGTATTCATTAGGTGTGTAATGCAACGCTATGTACAGTCGAAGTCGGAAGTTTACATACACCTTAGCCAAATACATTTAAACTCAGTTTTTCACAATTCCTGACATTTAATCCAAGTAAAAATTCCCTGTTTTAGGTCAGTTAGGATCACCACTTTATTTTAAGAATGTGAAATGTCAGAATAATAGTAGAGTGATTTATTTCATCTTTATTTCTTTCATCACATTCCCAGTGGGTCAGAAGTTTATATACACTCAATTAGTATTTGGTAGCATTGCCTTCAAATTGTTTCACTTGGGTCAAATGTTTCAGGTAGCCTTCCACAAGCTTCCCACAATAAGTTGGGTGAATTTTGGTCCATTCCTCCTGACAGAGCTGGTGTAAGGTTTGTAGGTCTCCTTGCTCGCACACGCTTTTTCAGTTCTGCCCACAAATGTTCTATGGGATTGAGGTCAGGGCTTTGTGATGGCCACTCCAATACCTTGACTTTGTTGTCCTTAAGCCATTTTGCTACAACTTTGAAAGTATGCTTGGTGTCATTGTCCATTTGGAAGACCCATTTGCGACCAAGCTTCAACTTCCTGACTGATGTCTTGAGATGTTGCTTCAATATATCTACATAATTTTCCTTCTTCCCTCTTCATGATGCCATCTATTTTGAAGTGCACCAGTCCCTCCTGCTGTAAGAACCCTTACAACATGATGCTGCCACCCCCGTGTTTCACAGTTGGGGGGGTGTTCTTCGGCTTGCAAGCCTCCCCCTTTTTCCTCCAAACATAACGATGGTCATTATGGCCAAACAGTTCTATTCTTGTTTCATCAGACCAGAGGACATTTCTCCAAAAAGTACGATCTTTGTCCCCATGTGCAGTTGCAAACTGTAGTCTGGCTTTTTTATGGTGGTTTTGGAGCAGTGGCTTCTTCCTTGCTGAGCGGCCTTTCCGGTTACGTCGATATAGGACTTGTTTTGCTGTGGATATAGATACTTTTGTACCGGTTTCCTCCAGCATCTTCACAAGGTCTTTTGCTGTTGTTCTGGGATTGATTTGCACTTTTCACACAAGTACGTTCATCTCTAGGAGACAGAATGCGTCTCCTTCTTGAGCGGATTGACGGCTGCGTGGTTCCATGGTGTTTATACTTGCGTACTATTGTTTGTACAGATGAACGTGGTACCTTCAGGCGTTTGGAAATTGCTCCCAAGGATGAACCAGACTTGTGGAGGTCTACAATAAAAAAAAATCTGAGGTCTTTGCTGATTTCTTTAGATTTTCCCATGATGTTAAGCAGAGGCACTGAGTTTGAAGGTAGGCCTTGAAATACATCCACAGGTGCACCTCCAATTGACTCAGGCTAATTGACATCATTTGTCAGAAGCTTCTAAAGCCATGACATAATTTTCAGGAATTTTCCAAGCTGTTTAAAGGCACAGTCAACTTAGTGTATGTAAACATCTGACCCACTGGAATTGTGATACAGTGAATTATAAGTTAAATAATCTGTCTGTAAACAATTGTTGGAAAAATTACGTGTCATGCACAAAGTAGATGTCCTGACTTGCCAAAACAAGTTTGTTAACAAGAAATTTGTGGAGTGGTTGAAAAACGAGTTTTAATGACTCCAACCTGAGTGTATGTAAACTTCCAACTTCAACTGTAGATGTAATGTATAGGTAACAAATTACTAAAGAAGGAGCTAGAGATAAATATAGTCTAACCAGAAAACCTGTTCCCCCCCCCCCCCCCCCCCACCTTCCAACTGCCCGATTCTGCTGGTCTTCGAAGATTCTGCCATTATGCTCCTGAAGTTGCCGTTAATAGGCTACACCAGCGGTCGCAACCTCATCCATTTGCAGTGCCACGTTATCGTACCATTTCTACTGATCTGCATTGCAGCCTGCAACATTGTAGCCTGCAGGTAGAAAATGTCCAGGTAAAAATAAATATCCTATAAATCACATTGGCTATGCATGGCCTGTCAGCAAGGAACTTTAAACATTGTATTAACTATTAACTTTGATAGCACCATCAGGCTGGACAAACTTTAACATTGTATAAAATCATTTGGGCCCTCTGAGTTTTCCGTGCCAATAAGCTCCTGACAAACAGACACAGCTGTAGACTACCTTCTACCTGATCTGAGTGTTACATTTGTTTTCCCCTTTCATGCTGAGTGGTTGTCAAAAGGGAGAGAGGGCTGTAAAGATTTTTCAAATAGGCTACTTTGAGGAACTATTGTCATTCTCAATGGATGTAAAAACAGACTTTGTTTACTTGCTGTTTGAGGCGATGGTGAGTTAAGACAATCAGAAATAGTATCAGATCCCCAACTGGGCACATTTTATAAGCTATCATTTGCGCGCACGCCAGGTAGCCTAGGCCTACTTCTATGCGTAATCGGGTGCGTGTCCTTACTCAAGATTGACAGTAGCGCTCAAAACAAAAGACAAATAAATTGATAACTCGTAAATGTAATGAAATAAACCCCCCCCCCAAAATGTTCACGTGTAGCCTAGGTTGTGCACCGCAAACAATGTGTGCACTCCTACAATGACAACTTTAAGACTGTAATAATATATTGAATGCATAAACAGAAATTACCGTAACCAAACAAACATTGTAGAGTAGAAATGATGTGAATTAATGGTAAATGTGGTGATACTGGTGTGCCATCCCCGCGGCCTCACTGACAGCTGTGAATGTCTCGTGTGCCATGCATTCTTTTTTATATATTTGCCACTAGTTGACAACAAAAAAAATTGTATATATTTGCCACTGGTCGACCAACAACCTATCGACCAAACAATCGACTAAATGGGATCAGCCCTACTTTAAGAAAATATCTCAGTGACTTTGAAAGAGGGGTCTCAAAGGAGCATAGAGGGTTTAAAGTGTGTGTGTGTGCATGCTCAGGCATGAGATTTCAACCAAATTGAACCATTATGGGAGATTCTGGAGCAGTGCCTAAGACGGCGTTTTCCACCACCATCAACAAAACACCAAATTATGGAATTTATTGTGTAAAAATTGTCACATCCCTCCAGTAGAGTTCCAGACACTTGTAGAATCTATGCCAAGGCACATTGAATCTGTTCTGGTGGCCCAATGCCCTGTTAAGACATTATGTTGGTCAGGGTTCCCATGGGTCCTTGAAATCCTTGAAAGTTTGTTAATTTGAGAGAAAAAAATCCTTAAGTTTTTGATAATATACATAAATAGACATGGGTCATTGAAAGTGCTTGAATTTATATATTTTGTGCAAGAATAGAAATTGCAGTTCTTTAGATTTAATTATTTTGTAACTTAACGTCAGTAACAGACTGACCACACCGCTCGCGTCGCGTGCGAGATGTAGAAAATGTAGAAATCTATGTTATTCAATTATTGCACCCACACTGCTCGCGCACGCCAACGAGCGTCTGCGTTGCCAAGGGCTAAAATAGAAATCAGTTCTATTTCTGATGCAGATGCTCTGCAATTCCTGCCTCTCCCATCTCCTCATTGGTTTATAGAAGCAGGTACCCACATGCCATCTCCTCATTGGTTATACCCATCTCCTCATTGGTTATACCCATGTGGGTGACTGAAAGACGAACAAGGTCAGTGGCGGTAATGCACCTAATTTATGAAAGTTGTCAATCGCAATGTAAAGTCAAGAGAAGAAAAGGCCTGGAAGGAAGAGAGATGACTAGAAACGATTCGGTTGACCGTTTTATGTGTGGATTAATTGGCGAGTAGAGGACCTTGTGCATTTCAGGTAAAATAACAACTCAATGTTTATATCCCAGGACAAATTAGCTAGCCAAATAGGGCAAATTAGCTAGCAAGCTAACTAGCTAAATTGCCATAAATGTTTAATGCTTTTCGACCTGTCCCCAAATTAATATATTTGGTTCAGAGTTTGTTTTGATATTTTAACCTGCGTGTCGTGATCGCGTTTGGTGTGGGGGGACAAAATTAATGTATGCACTATGGCGCACAATGGTTTGGGCGCAGCTGATTTGGGTTTCGCGTAATAGGCTAAGTTCCGCTGTCTGCATGTGTGTCTTCCGCCGTCTGTGCGTCCTTGTTTCACGCGTCACCTGCCTCGCAAGTGCGACGGTCAGGTGCATGCATGAGTGATTGAAGTTGAATGATGCAGGTTAAACAGCGGCAAGGAAGCGAGAAAGCTAACGTTAAGTGAACCTTCAACTCTGCCTGGAAAATGTACATTCCAGGACTCGAGGCTCACCAAAGACATTTACAAAGACTGGCTTGTTAAAGATCCGCGGGACATCCATATGGCGCGATGAAGAGCCTACAGCAAATCAATAAAAGTGCACGCCATGGGCGAAGCAGGTATGACGAGCCATGCTGCTGGAACATCACACATGACGGCACTGCACAAGTTAAAAGCAGGTAGGTCCTACCCCTGGTAACATGTAGAAAGGAATACAACAACCATAGTTAGTTACTAACGTTAATTAGTTAGCTAGATTATTCCATCTCTTCGCAGTTGGGTAAATTAACTTTAACGTTACAGAATTATTCTGTAAAATTAACGTTTGCTAGGTTGTTGTTAACTAACGTTATCTAGATGTCAGTCAGTTCTCCCACAAAATCACACCTGTCAATATAGTGCTAGCTAGCTAATGTTAGCCAACTTGAGGCAAGCAAAGCTGGACAGTGAACATTTAAAAATAAATGACGGTTTGCTGACATTGACTGAAAGTTTACATTTAGTTAAAGGACGTTAACTAGAGTCGTTAGTGACAACGTTTCATGACTAATGCTAGTTAACGTTAACCAGCTAGCTAGTCATTCATCAGACTTGGACACTTATTTTCTTACAGTTCCCACTCTATTGAACTAAGTGGAAAAGTCATTGTCATCTACATCACCACCTAGACAATCTTCTACAACTACTACCACATTCACCACCTCCTCAAGACAGTCCGTCATAACTTCCCAAAGAGGACACATTGTGGGCTGAGACATTGTGGTGTCTGAATATGATGAAGTCTCACTACTCTTTCCACTCTAGTGAACGCACGGGTGAGTGGTATGGTTTATAAACTGTCACCTGTAACATGAAATTATTTTTAGGAACATGTTTGTTTTCATATTCTCTCTCTGAAACACGTTCACACACAGGCTATAAACAGAAATAAGTGTTTGAAATCAATCTTTTAATTTTTTTTAATTTTAGGTGTGCTGTTCTTAGTGATGTTCCCAGACAGTGCAGTAGCCAAGACCTTCGCATGCGGGGCAACAAAGACCAGCTATGTGTGCACAGATGGCTTGGCTCTTCATTTCAGGCATTTGTTGTCTAAAAAACTGTCTGCTGGGGGGGAGGACTATGTTTTTCTCTTTGATGAGAGCCTTAACAGAAAAACAGTCAAAGCAGTGTGACTCACGCCTGTTTATGGGATAAGGACAAAGTCGTGACAAGAATTTATGATTCTAAATCCATGGGACATGCGACTGCTTTGGACCTTAAAGCTGTCTGAGAAGAGCACCGAAGATCTACCAAAGAAAAACATGCTTCAGATCTCCATGGGTGGACCAAATGTAAGTTGGGCATTTTACTCAAAGGTTGAGAAGTCCCTCCTTGATTTTTATGTACACCTTATAAACATTGGCAGTTGCGGTCTCCATATTGAACATGGAGCGTTTCAGAAGGGAATGGAAGAAACCGAATGGAAAGTCGACAGTGCACGCTATGTACCAACTTCTGAAGGATACTCCAGCCCGCAGGGAGCACTACCTTAGCATAATTGGATCATCAGATCCCCCAATGCCACTTAGGTTTTGCAAGGCACAGTGGGTTGAAAATGCGCCCGTGCTTGAACGAGCTTTAAAGTTTTTACCCCATATGGCAACATGTGAAGGCTGTAGATCCAGGCACAAAGTCCTTTGAGGTGATTCAGGAGGCCGATAAGGACCCTCTCATGACAGCAAAACTGAATTTTATCTTGTCATTGAGCAAAGAAGGGACACCATTCCTCCACACGCTACCAGACCGATAAGCCCATGGTGCCATTGTTCAAGCTGCTTAAGAGCTTGATAAGCAGATTCATTAAGCCAGACCTCATGAAAGAAGCGAAGAGCCCTCAAACTTCTTGATGTAGAGGTGAGCCAGTCATCCAATCACATCGACTCCTCACAGGTAGACTTGGGCTTTGTTACTTGAAGAATTGTGAGTGACTTGCCCGCAGGGAATTTTTTTTGCCAGAGAACATTGATGGACTTCAAAATCGCTTGCAAGAAGTATATGGTCACAACTGTTAACAAACTCATTGAGAAATCCCCATTGAAGTACACTCTGGTCTCGCATTTTTCTTTGATCCAAGGGAAATGGCAGGCACAAATGGAAAGATGCTGTCTACAGCAAAATCGAAGATGGCCCTGACCTACCTTGTAAATGGTCAACGGGAGGAAGAAGATTGTGATAACATCATTTGACAATACTCACATTTTATTGATGACATTGTCCAGGCCCAAAACTCAGAGTTTGTAAACTTTGATCCTGTCCAAGACAGCGTGGACACATTTACATGAGTACATGTCAAAGGACAAAGAGTTCAGAAATCCTTGGAAACTTTCCTGCCAACTCCTCTTACTGTCACACGGTCAAGCCTCAGTAGAGCACGTATTCTCCATCAATCGGCAGATTGAAGTGGAGAACTTGAAGATTCATACGTAGCACAGAGATGTATAGTTGACCACATAAGAGCTGTGGGTGGCATACATTTACATTTAAGTCATTTAGCAGACGCTCTTATCCAGAGCGACTTACAAATTGGTGCATTCACCTTATGATATCCAGTGGAACAACCACTTTACAATAGTGCATCTAACTCTTTTAAGGGGGGGGGTTAGAAGGATTACTTTATCCTATCCTAGGTATTCCTTAAAGAGGTGGGGTTTCAGGTGTCTCCGGAAGGTGGTGATTGACTCCGCATAATACATACATAATGTGTGCATTGACAGATCGCTGCTGATGTCAGTGGCATCTGCAAGGCAGAGGTATGTGACGCATCAAGAAGAACAGACAGAAGAATGGATGAGCAAAAAACAGAAAAGACCTTATAGATTAACTTAAAGGGAAGAAAAAGACTGACAGTTGACATAAATGCTCGTGAGACCTCGGCAGACAAATTTGCACTTAAAGCGGAGAGCACAGGCAACCTCACTCTTATTACCAAGTTCAATAGCCTGAGAAGGGGTGCTAAAGATAAGAGCTCAAATAGCTGAAATAGAAACACTACTCAACAAAAAAGTGAATGACCTAAAAGTGAATGATCATGTTTTTGCTCTGCGACATGTTTCGTGTTGTTAAGCTGGTGCTAATGAAATAAACGAGGAGTTACTTAGCTCTTCAACTCGTAAATAAGTCTTGTCTTTATCGCTCATCTTACACAATATATTGTTTTGCTGTAACACAGCACAATTTGAGATGTGTTCACACATTCAAGCGCCTCTCTTTTTAATTGTCTGTGAGCTTCTGTAAAGCCTGCTAGTTCTCATTATAATAATTCTCAGTGTTGTAACTGTAATTAACCTTGATTCATGTCTCAAACTATGCCATGTTGGGTCCTTGAATTGGGCCTGGTAAGGCCTTAAAGTCCTTGAATTTGATGTTTAAGAAGGTGTGGGAACCCTGGTTGGTGTTTCCATTATTTTGGCAGTTAGCTGTACAGTGTGTCCTGCTTATAGAAGTTTAATATGTCCCACACAGTGATCTCATCATGCAGGCAAGTTGCCTTTTTTACAGTATGTCTGATCTGCTTGCACAAGATGACAATGTGTGTTCCTGTCATGTGTACAGTTCCTGGTGTGTAAGCGCAAGTTGGAGAGCAAGAAGGAGGCCCTCCTGATTCTGTCCAAGGAGCTGGATACCTGTCAACAGGAGAGAGACCAATACCAGCTGATGGCCAACCAGCTCCGAGAACGCCACCAGGGACTCAAGAAGAAGTACAGGGAACTCATAGTGAGTCTACACCCTCGGAATAGGGTGATTTTGGATCAGTTATATTTTCAGAATTAGGGGAGGGGAATCTGATCCTAGATCTGTACCTAGGGGGAAACTTCACCCCGGAGCCACTACTTCACACTACTACTCCACAACTGCTCCTCACATTGCTACAATACCTTACTACTGCCAATCTCACACACACTGAATTACTACACAAGAGGGACATTAAATGCCTCATTCAATCAAAAGTTGTATTACCGAGTTTTAATAATTCAAAGTGACACTTCCGGTATCACAAGAAATATGAAGATCAAGTTTGATTTGTTGCATGCTTCGTAAACAACAGGTGTAGACTCAGTGGCATGCTTACTTATGGGCCCTTCCAACAATGCAGAGAGGAAAAAGATAAATAATAGAAAAATAATAACACAAGGGATAAATACACAATGAGTGTATTGATAACTTGGCTATATACACAGGGTACCAGTACTGAGTCGATGTACAGGGCTACGAGGTAATTGATGTAGATATGTACATATAGGTAGGGATAAAATTACTAGTCAACAGGATATACACTGCTCAAAAAAATAAAGGGAACACTTAAACAACACAATGTAACTCCAAGTCAATCACACTTCTGTGAAATCAAACTGTCCACTTAGGAAGCAACACTAATTGACAATAAATTTCACATGCTGTTGTGCAAATGGAATAGACAAAAGGTGGAAATTATAGGCAATTAGCAAGACACCCCCAATAAAGGAGTGGTTCTGCAGGTGGTGACCACAGACCACTTCTCAGTTCCTATGCTTCCTGGCTGATGTTTTGGTCACTTTTGAATGCTGGCGGTGCTTTCACTCTAGTGGTAGCATGAGACGGAGTCTACAACCGACACAAGTGGCTCAGGTAGTGCAGCTCATCCAGGATGGCACATCAATGCGAGCTGTGGCAAGAAGGTTTGCTGTGTCTGTCAGCGTAGTGTCCATAGCATGGAGGCGCTACCAGGAGACAGGCCAGTACATCAGGAGACGTGGAGGAGGCCGTAGGAGTGCAACAACCCAGCAGCAGGACCGCTACCTCCGCCTTTGTGCAAGGAGGAGCACTGCCAGAGCCCTGCAAAATGACCTCCAGCAGGCCACAAATGCACTCTGGAGTAGGTTTTTTCGTCAAGAATCTTTCTGTAATTTTCTCCGTTCATCTTTCCCTCGATCCTGACTAGTCTCCCACTTAAAAACATAATGATGCTGCCGTAGGGATGGTAGGGATGGTATTGGCCAGGTGATGAGTGGAGCCTGGTTTCCTCCAGATGTGACGCTTGGCAATCTTGTGTCTCATGGTCTGAGAATCCTTTAGGTGCCTTTTGGCGAACTCCAAGCGTGCTGTCATGTGCCTTTTACTGAGGAGTGGCTTCCGTCTGGCCACTACAATAAAGGCCTGATTTGCGGAGTGCTGTAGAAATGGTTGTCTTTCTGGAAGGTTCTCCCATCTCCACAGAGGAACTTTGGACCATCAGATTCTTGGTCACCTCCCTGACCAAGGCCCTTATCCCCCGATTGCTCAGTTTGGCTGGGCAGTCTAGGAAGAGTCTTATGGGTTTTTAACTTATTTCATTTAAGAGTGATTGAGGCCGCTGTTCTTTTTTTACATTTCATTTTTTAATTAACATTTATTTAACTAGGCTAGTCTGTAAATAATAATTTGTTCTTAACTATGACTGCCTACCCCAGCTAAACCCTAACGACACTGGCCCAATTGTGCGCCATCCTATGGGACTCCCAATTCACGGTCGGTTTTGATACAGCCTGGAGTCGAACCAGGGTCTGTAGTGACTCTTTTAGCACTGAGATGCAGTTCCTTAGACCGCTGCGCCACTCTTGGATCTTCAATGCTGAAGAATATTTTTGGTACCCTTCCCCAGATTTGTGCCTCGACACAATCTTGTCTCAGAGCTCTAAGGACAATTCCTTTCGATCTCATGGTTTGGTTTTTGCTCTGTCTGTGGAACCTTATATAGACAGGTGTGTGCCCTTCCAAATCATGTCCAATCATTTGGATTTACCACAGTTGGACTCCCATTAAGTTGAAACATCTGAAGGATGACCAATGGAAACAGGATGCACCTGAGCAAAATTTAGTCTGTAGCAAAGGGTCTGAATACTTATGTAAATAAGGTATTTCTGTTTAATACTGTCACGACTCCTACCGAAGGTGGCTCCCCTTCCTGTTTGGGTGGCGCTCGGCGGTCGTCGTCACCGGCCTACTAGCTGCCACTGACTTTTTCCTCCCCCTCCTTATTTGTTTATTGGTTACACCTGTTTTTAGTTAGGGTGATTAGTAGGGCTTTATTACCCAGCAGGCCCGCCTGTTGGGTGTGCGGGATTGTTTTGTTTACTGTTTGTACATGCGTGTATGTCACGGTTCGTGGTAGTTGTATTTTCGGAACTATTTTGTTCCCCTTGTGTGTTGGGGCATTTGGTTGGAGTGGCGTCGTGTTTCACCTTTGTGGTGATTAAAAGTTACGCTACTCTGAAGTCTGACTCTTTCCTCCACTACACCCCGGGCATTACAAATACATTTCCCCCCCAAAAAATAAGAAAACTGTATTCGCTTTGTTATTATGGGGCATTGTGTGTAGATTGAGGGAAAACAATGATTTAATACATTTTAGAACAATGCTGTAATGTAACGAAATGTGGAATAAAGAAAGGGATCTGAATACTTTCCGAATGCACTGTATAGTACTTTATTTCTTTACATTTCATAATTTAATAACTATAGTCATATCAATCATACAATTTTACCTTGACTTAAGCTAAGTGATCTGTCCTCACTATCTTTTTTTTAAATTTTCTACATTCTAGGATGGAGACTCCAGTCTACCACCTGAAAAAAGAAATCAAGTAAGTCGACATCAATAGACGCCATGGCGTCAAAATATTTAAATGTTCTTACTAATTGTAGTAACGTGGCAGTCTAAATGTGTCGACTGAAAAGTAAATGATCAACCGTGTCAAATTGGATGACCAAGGTAATGGTTTGCATTATGACTGTACTCTACTGACATAACACCCTTGGCCAGCAACTTCCCTATGTCAAGGACGTTATAGTATGCTAGACTACACAGCAAATTTGCGGTGTGTTAAAATCTCTGATGAGGTAAGTGTTGTCATTGTAATATCTGAATATTGATTCTAGTGGGGTTAACAGTGGGATCGAAATTGACGCCATATGCGGTGAGTAAATTAAGTGTTATTTGAATCACAGTGGAATCAACGCCAGTTGGTGTTACTCGACTGTGTTGCTTTAATTTCCATTAACTCTGAGTGAAAAAGACATGGGAGGGGCCTCATCATATTTCCCAGCATTCTTTGTTGCAGGTTGCTTTTTAGAATAGTTTATTTTAATATGTATGTTACTGAATTAATTAATTGATCTTATGCTACACAAAGATTAATAAAAATTGGAGTAGTTTTAAAATGTATATGTTAAGTGGTTGGACTTATTTCACCCGTTATTGAGATGGTTGTTCCAGTTTAGGTAGTCTTATTTATCAATCTCCCTACCTTGGCAGGTATTCTATCTACAGATGCGGGTGATTAAAAGTTCCAACTGTTGTATATCCTAAATGGATTCCAATAGGAATTATATAACACTTTGCAAGCCAGCAGAATATTACTTGCCGATGTAGCCTGCAAACCAGGAGTTTCAGACCACTGTGTTAGGGTAAAACTAGGCTGTCAAAGTCTGGTGTTAGGTTCTTATTTTTCTGAGTAAATAACTCAAGAATACTAGAGAAGCTTTAACCAAGTTTAATCATTCCCAAAGGTTCTGTACAGCTGAAATCAGACAGCAAACATTTCAGACATCAGAGTTTATATACATCCAAACTTAAGACACTCCTCCTCCTTACAGTTTATGGCTCCACAGGAAAGAAGGTAACCAGATACTAACCCTGATTACTCCCTTAAGGGGAGCTGACCTCACCTCCTGATCCACAGATATCCATCTGTCTTCCCTATATCAACACATCGCTCTCCTCTCCTCCATCAAACACATTCCAAAGCCTTCTGTCTTTCTTCAGAGAACCATTAACTTCTAACATAGTCTCTTTCATTTCCTATCATTCATTTACTACCTCAATGATCAAAGTTTAGCCAATTCCAACAATGGTATTGTCAAAAAAAAATTGTGTTCTCATAAATAATTAAATTTTTATTATAAAATATGACCTTACACACTAACTTAGTGAAGGCTACAGGACTGAAAACCATCGAATGCAACAATCATGTCTCTGTCACTAGGAAAGACCGTCATGGGTGCAACAGGTACCTCTAAAATTCACTCGAAAGGCACTCTGAGAAATAAATATGCAAAAGGATTTAGTGTTAACACCCAAAAAACAGTTACTGTAAGACCACAGGTGTTAATTCCATTAGACTAAGAAAATGTAACAGCGTCAGCTCTAATAAAGTGTACATTTATCAACAATATTCTGATGGTTCACATACACATTAAGAAAGTGTTACATTTAACATTGTTGGTGTTAAAATTCTGATCTCAAATTTGCTGTGTAGATGTGAAAGAACAGTACCGTGCTTCTACACCTGCATTGCTTGCTGTTTGGGGTTTTAGGCTGGGTTTCTGTACAGCACTTTGTGACATCAGCTGATATAAAAAGGGCTATATAAATACATTTGATTTGATATCATGTACAGTTGAAGTCGGAAGTTTACATACACTTAGGTTGGAGTCCATTAAAACTTGTTTTTTCAACCACTCCACAAATGTATTGTTAACAAACTATAGTTTTAGCAAGTCGGTTAGGACATTTACTTTGTGCATGACACAAGTAATTTTTCCAACAATTGTTTACAGACTTATAATTCACTGTATCACAATTCTAGTGAGTCAGAAGTTTACATACACTAAGTTGACTGTGCCTTTCAACAGCTTGGAAAGTTCCAGAAAATGATGTCATGGCTTTAAAAGCTTCTGATAGGCTAATTGACATCATTTGAGTCAATTGGAGGTGTACCTGTGGATGTATTTCAAGGCCTACCTTCAAACTCAGTGCCTCTGCTTGACATCATGGGAAAATCAAAAGAAATCAGCCAAGACCTCAGAAAGAAAATGGTAGACCTCCACAAGTCCGGTTCATCCTCGGGAACAATTTCCAAACTACTGAAGGTACCACATTCATCTGTACAAATAATAGTACGCAAGTATGAACACCATGGGACCACACAGCCGTCAAACCGCTCAGGAAGAAGACGCATTCTGTCTCTTAGAGATAACGTACTTTGGTGCGAAAAGTGCAAATCAATCCCAGAACAACAGCAAAGGACCTTGTGAAGATGCTGAAGGAAACCGGTACAAAAGTACCGACATAAATTGAAAGGCTGCTCAGCAAGGAAGAAGCCACTGCTCCAAAACCGCCATAAATCCAGACTACAGTTTGCAACTGCACATGGGGACATTTTGAGCTTTTTGGAGAAATGTCCTCTGGTCTGATGAAACAAAAATAGAACTGTTTGGCCATAATGCCCATCATTATGTTTGGAGGAAAAAGGGGGATGCTTGCAAGCCGAAGAACACCATCCCAACCGTGAAGCATGGTGGTGGCAGCATCATGTTGTGGGGGTGCTTTGCTGCAGGAGGGACTGGTGCACTTCACAAAATAGATAGCATCATGAGGTAGGAAAATTGTGGCTATATTGAAGCAACATCTCAAGACATCAGTCACGAAGTTAAAGCTTGATCGCAAATGGGTCTTCCAAATGGACAATGACACCAAGCATGCTTCCAAAGTTATGGCAAAATGGCTTAAGGACAGCAAAGTCAAAGTATTGGAGTGGCCATCACAAAGCCCTGACTTCAATCCCATAGAAAATTTGTGGGCAGAACTGAAACAGCGTGTGCGAGCAAGGAGGCCTACAAACCTGACTCAGTTACACCAGCTCTGTCAGGAGGAGTGGGCCAAAATTCACCCAACTTATTGTGGGAAGCTTGTGGAAGGCTACCTGAAACGTTTTACCCAAGTTAAACAATTGACAGGCAATGCTACCAAATACTAATTGAGTGTATATAAACGTCTGACCCACTGGGAATGGGATGAAAGAAATTAAAGCTGAAATAAATCATTCTCTACCATTATTCTGACATTTCACATTCTTAGGATCACCACTTTATTTTTACTGACCCAAGACAGGATTAAATGTCAGGAATTGTTTAAAACTGAGTTTAAATGTATTTGGCTAAGGTGTATGTAAACTTCCGACTTCAACTGTACATGTCATTCACTCTATCAGTTGAATTTGGCCCAGCTGTTGAGAGACTCCAGAGAAAGGAGTAAGCAGCTGTCTGAAGAGGTGAAGGAGCTGAGTCAACGACTGGCTGAGGCCCAGGGGGATAACAAGGTATGATATCCTTAAGGGATGGGGTCAATTCTATTTCAATTCAGGAAGTAAACTGAAATTCAAATTTTCATCATTTTAACATTTTTTTTCAGTTTACTTCCTGACAGTGCAGCAATGGTTTACGCACATTTGAAATCAAACAGTGGAGTTACTGTCGGTTGCATTCCAAATTGAAATGGAATTGACTCTGTCCTCCCCCTACCCTCCCACAGCTCCTGCGGATGACCATAGCCAGACAGAGGTTGGGGGATGAAGAGGTGGGGGCAAGGCACTTCCAGGCCTATGAGCGGGAGGACCTGGTCCAGCAGTTGGAGACGGCACGAGAGCAGGTGAGGAATGGAAAGGTTGTGCCATAATTTGTGTAACTGTTGGTACCTGAACCCCGGTCTCCCACTCAGGAAACCACCACCTTTAACATTAGACCAAGAGGAAATTCCAGGGCAGGGCTACCTCATTGCAAAAGTGTGAGTCTGATTCACCTCTGCTACATTTGGTTGAGTGGTAATGCGACTAATTGCGTTGGACCACATGTCACTCTAGAGACCAGGGTTCAATTCCCCGGTCTGGCACTTCTGAACTGTTTCCACCCTCATCTGTCTCTCCTTTTTACTGTCTTAAATACATTTTAAAATTCTGAACAAGACTGCATTCTCCTTTTTTTTTTTTTTTTTTTTTTATAAATCAAAGTTGTAGAATAAGTTGTCCTGCAAAGAGGGTATGGTGGTGGGTTAAAAGAAGGCAAGCAAGTGTGAGGAACATACATTGGGTGATTTTGGAAACCACACCAATGGCAGAATGAAGTTGTACAGATGGTTTTAATATTTTCATATAGCAAGATAAGAGATCAATTGTCACAATACCATATTCCCAACCAACCATAATTCAGCCTATGTTGCCCACTCATTACGCAAGGCAGTGTTGGAGGTTTGTCACAATCTGTAATATTATAGGTATTTACAGTGGGGCAAAAAAGTATTTAGTCAGCCACCAATTTTGCAAGTTCTCCCACTTAAAAAGATGAGAGAGGCCTCATCATAGGTACACTTCAACTATGACAGACAAAATGAGGGAAAAAATCCAGAAAATCACATTGTAGGATTTTTAATGAATTTATTTGTAAATTATGGTGGAAAATAAGTATTTGGTCAATAACAAAAGTTTATCTCAATACTTTGTTATATACCCTTTGTTGGCAATGACAGAGGTCAAACGTTTTCTGTAAGTCTTCACAAGGTTTTCACACACTGTTGCTGGTATTTTGGCCCATTCCTCCATGCAGATCTCCTCTAGAGCAGTGATGTTTTGGGGCTGTTGCTGGGCAACACGGACTTAACTCCCTCCAAAGATTTTCTATGGGGTTGAGATCTGGAGACTGGCTAGGCCACTCCAGGACCTTGAAATGCTTCTTACGAAGCCACTCCTTCGTTACCTGGGCGGTGTGTTTGGGATCATTGTCATGCTGAAAGACCCAGCCACGTTTCATCTTCAATGCCCTTGCTGATGGAAGGAGGTTTTCACTCAAAATCTCACGATACATGGCCCCATTCATTCTGTCCTTTACACGGATCAGTCGTCCTGGTCCCTTTGCAGAAAAACAGCCCCAAAGCATGATGTTTCCACCCCCATGCTTCACAGTAGGTATGGTGTTCTTTGGATGCAACTCAGCATTCTTTGTCCTCCAAACACGACGAGTTGAGTTTTTACCAAAAAGATCTATTTTGGTTTCATCTGACCATATGACATTCTCCCAATCTTCTTCTGGATCATCCAAATGCTCTCTAGCAAACTTCAGACGGGCCTGGACATGTACTGGCTTAAGCAGGGGGACACGTCTGGCACTGCAGGATTTGAGTCCCTGGCGGCGTAGTGTGTTACTGATGGTAGGCTTTGTTACTTTGGTCCCAGCTCTCTGCAGGTCATTCACTAGGTCCCCCCGTGTGGTTCTGGGATTTTTGCTCACCGTTCTTGTGATCATTTTGACCCCACGGGGTGAGATCTTGCGTGGAGCCCCAGATCGAGGGAGATTATCAGTGGTCTTGTATGTCTTCCATTTCCTAATAATTGCTCCCACAGTTGATTTCTTCAAACCAAGCTGCTTACCTATTGCAGATTCAGTCTTCCCAGCCTGGTGCAGGTCTACAATTTTGTTTCTGGTGTCCTTTGACAGCTCTTTGGTCTTGGCCATAGTGGAGTTTGGAGTGTGACTGTTTGAGGTTGTGGACAGGTGTCTTTTATACTGATAACAAGTTCAAACAGGTGCCATTAATACAGGTAACGAGTGGAGGACAGAGGAGCCTCTTAAAGAAGAAGTTACAGGTCTGTGAGAGCCAGAAATCTTGTTTGTAGGTGACCAAATACTTATTTTCCACCATAATTTGCAAATAAATTCATTAAAAATCCTACAATGTGATTTTCTGGATTTCTTTTTCTCATTTTGTCTGTCATAGTTGAAGTGTACCTATGATGAAAATTACAGGCCTCATCTTTTTAAGTGGGAGAACTTGCACAATTGGTGGCTGACTAAATACTTTTTTGCCCCACTGTATAAGGCATCTCTTACAATGTTTGAAATGCCATAAAAAGTTTCAAATCGTACATGTTGTGTTTTTTTTGTTTGTCCTAGAATGAGGAGCTGGAGCACAGTGTGAAATCTCTGACGGACGAGCTGCAGGATGTGAGGGCAGAGCGTAACGTGTTCCAGGAAAAGGCCCAGCGGCTGAACCACGAGGTGAACCACATCTTGGGGGGACACGAGTGTCGGATTCTTGACGTAGATGCACTCTGCATGGAGAACAGGTGTGTTTGTGTGTGGGAGAACATAATGTATGTAATATCTGTAATGCCTTACTGAATGCAATAAGGATGTTCATGAACAACTTGCTTCACAATGTATGACTTTGGTCATTTGTTTTGGAATACTTTTTAAATAAACTGATGTTTTCTTTAAGATATTTACATGAGAGGTTCAAACAACTGCAGGAGGAGGTCACCATGCTCAAAATGAATGTCATGAAGTACAAGGTATTGTAAGCAACATATAAACAAGCCTTTAATGTTGTCTGAATAGTACTAATAATACTATAGAATAGAACAATCCTTAGAGATGATCACAAGTAATAACTACTCAAGGCCTTATTTAGTCAGAGCTGGTAACTGGGTTTCTGGGCTCATGTTCTAATGTCAATTAATGTCATCTTTAGTGACAGTTTTGTTGCCAAGATGGCACCCATAACAATTGTAGATCTCAAACCAAGTTTGACAAACTGTATGATATTCTGTATGTTTTTTTTTTATTTGGTAATATTCTGTATGTTTTTTTTTTCTTCTACCGTTTGTATGGTTCACAACCCTCTACTACTACACATGCTCAATCATGTTAGTGAACAGGGGTATACAATATATCATATGAATATTTTACTGGTTTTCAGAGTGCTCTGGAGAGCAGGAAGAACTCCAAGACTTATGGCAAAGCTAACAGCAGTGCACTCACCGGGGTGCTCTCTGCCAAACAAGGTACTGCACAAACTGTTCCCCCACTCATCTTCTTTCTGTTAGTATTTTGTTCATAATGCAAATCAATCATTGTACTCTATCTTGAAAATGTACATACTTCCAGACTTGGAATTGGAAAACACATTTTTGGGGGATTGTATTAACAGTGGACTAATGAACAAAATAAAACATTTTATTTGTATGTAGTTTTTTTTAAATTCATAGTAGACCTATTGAGACCTAGTTCTCTTTTTCAAATGTGACCTGCAAACACAAATATACACACATACAGTACCAGTCAAAAGTTTGGACACCTACTCATTCAAGGGTTTTTATTTTTTACTATTTTCTACATTGTAGTATAATAGTGAAGGCATCAAAACTATGAAATAACAAATGGAATCATGTAGTAACTGGAAAAGTGTTAAACAAATAAAAATATATTGTATATTTGAGATTCTTCAAAGTAGCCACCCTTTGCCTTGATGACAGCTTTGCACACTCTTGGCATTCTCTAAACCAGCTTCGCCTGGAATGTTTTTCCAACAGCCTTGAAGGAGTTCCCACATGCTGAGCACTTGTTGGCTGCTTTTCCTTCACTCTGTGGTCCAACTCATCCCAAACCATCTCAATTGGGTTGAGGTCCGTTGATTGTGGAGGCCAGGTCATCTGATGCAGCACTCCATCACTCTCCTTCTTGGTCAAATAGCCCTTACACAGCCTGGAGGTGTGTTGGGTCATTGTCCTGTTGAAAAACAAAATATAGTCCTACTAAGCGCAAACCAGGTGGGATGGCGTATCGCTGCAGAATCCTGTGGTTGCCATGCTTGTTAAGTGTGCCTTGAATTCTAAATAAATCACAGACTGTGTCACCAGCAAGGACCCCCAGCAATTTGACCATGAAGGCCTGGTTCACGCAGTCTCCTCTGAACAGTTGATGTTGAAATGTGTCTGTTACTTGAACTTTGTGAAGCATTTATTTGGGCTGCAATTTCTGAGGCTGTTAATTCTAATGAACTTATCCTCTGCAGAAGAGGTAACTCTGGGTCTTCCTTACCTTTGGTGGTCCTCATGGGAGCCGGTTTCATCATAGCGCTTGATGGTTTTTGCGACTGCACTTGAAGAAACTTTCAAAGTTCTTGAAATTTTCCAGATTGAATGAGCTGTTCTTGCTATAATATGAATTTGGTCTTCTACCAAATAGGGCTATCTTCTGTATACCACCCCTACCTTGTTACAACAGAACTGATTGGCTCAAACGCATTAAGAAGAAAATAAATTCTACAAATTAACTTTTAACAAGGTCCACCTGTTAATTGAAATGCATTCCAGGTGACTACCTCAAGAAGCTGGTTAAGAGAATGCCACGAGTGTGCAAAGCTGTCATCAAGGCAAAGGGTGGCTACTTTTGAAGAATCTCAAATATAAAATATATTTTGATTTAACACTTTTTTGTTTACTTGATTCCATATTTGTTATTTCATAGTTTTGATGTCTAACCTATTCTACAATATAGAAAATTAATTGTAAAAATAATGAGTAGATGTCCAAACTTTTGACTGGTACTATACATTACATTAAAATACAAAAACACACTCATGGGAAGCATCACAAGTAAACATCACAAATCACCCAGAAAAAGTTACATTCCTCCACAAATAATTCCCCAATCAATACTCTAAACTTCACGAACAGAACCTTAAGATGAAATATATTTAGAATTTTGTTACAGCAATACACTGCATTAAAACTAAAAGCAGATTTACCTAGCTTGGTGGAGACCCTAGGAACCTAGAGTTAACCAATCCTGTGAACGGGTTAGGCAACTCAGGTGTCTATATACTTGAAACGCAAAGTGAGATAAGATGGAGGTTTTTGAAGTATCCCATTTAAGAGTAGTAGCAGCTGCACTTTGATAAATATCAAAATATAAACGCAACATTTTAAGTGTTGGTTTCATGAGCTGAAATAAAAGATCCCAGACATTTTCCATACACACAAAAACCTATTTCTCTCAAATGTTGTGCACAAATTTGTTTACATCTGTGTTCGCGAGCATTTCAACTTTGCCAAGATAATCCATCCACTTGACAGGTGTGGCATATCAAGACGCTGATTAAACAGCGTGATCATTAAACAGGTGCATCTTGTGCTGTGGATAATAAAAGGCCAGTCTAAAATGTGCAGTTTGTCACAACACAATGCTACAGATGTCTTGAGCTTTGAGGGAGCATGCAATTGGCATGCTGACTGCAGGAATGTCCACCAGATCTGTTGCCAGAGAATTACATTTCTCTACCATAAGCTACCTCCAATGTTGTTTTAGAGAATCTGGCAGTACGTCCAATTGGCCTCACAACCACAGACCAGTATCCACACCAGCCCAGGATTTCCACAGCCGGCTTCTTCACCTGCGGGATAGTCTGAGAACAGCTGATGAAACTGTGGGTTTGCACAACTGAAGAATTTCTGCACAAACCGTCTCAGGGAAGCTCATCTGCGTGCTCATCGTCCTCATTAGGGTCTTGACCTGACTGCAGTTTTATGTCGTTACCGACTTCAATGGGCAAATGCTCCCCTTCAATGGCCACTGGCACGCTGGAGAGTGTGCTCTTCATGGATGAATCCCGGTTTCAACTGACCCTGGCAGATGGCATTGTGTGGGTGAGCGGTTTGCTGACATAAACATTGCGAACAGAGTGCCCCATGGTGGCGGTAGGGTTATGGTATGGGCAGGCATAAGCTACGTACAACAACCACAATTGCATTTTATTGATGGCAATTTGAATGCACAGATACCGTGACGAGATCCTGAGACCCATTGTCGTGCCATTCATCCGCTGCCATCACCTCATGTTTCAGCATGATGATGCTCTCCCCCGTGTAGCAAGGAACTGTACACATTTCCTGGAAGTTGAAAATATCTGTCCTTCCATGGCCTGCATACTCACCAGATATGTCACCCATTGAGCATGTTTGAGCATGCTCTGGATCGACATGTTCCAGTTTCCACCAATATCCAGCGATATCCACTTTTCACAGCCATTGAAGAGGAGTGGGTCAACATTCCAAAAGCCACAATCAACAGCCTGATCAACTCTGATGGAGATGTGTTGCGCTGCATGAGGCAAATGGTAGCCACACAAGATACTGACTTTTTGTGATCCACGCACCTAAGGTATCTGTGACCAATAGATGCATGCCTGTCTTCCCAGTCATGTGAAATCCATAGATTAGGGCCTAATAATTTATTTAAATTTTCTGTAATTCAGTAAAATCTTTGTAGTTGAGTTAATATTCAGTGTAATATCACCATAATCAAGAACAGATAAAAAGGTTGACTGAATAATCTGCTTAATGAGCTCATCGATATGTTAAAAAAATAAACGTAAAATCCATATCAATCCAAGTGCCTAAGTACTTACAGTTGAAGTCGGAAGTTTACATACACTTAGGTTGGAGTCATTCACTCGTTTTTCAACCACTCCACAAACTATAGTTTTGGCAAGACGGTTAGGACATCTATTTTGTGCACGACACAAGTAATTTTTCCAACAATTGTTTACAGACATAATTTCACTTATAATTCACTGTATCCCAATTCCAGTGGGTCGGATGTTTACATACACTAAGTTGACTGTGCCTTTTGAACAGCTTGGAAAATTCCTGAAAATTATGGCATGGCTTTAGATGCTTCTGATAGGCTAATTGACATCATTTGAGTCAATTGGAGGTGTACCTGTGGATGTATTTCAAGGCGTACCGTCAAACTCAGTGCCTCTTTGCTTGACATCATGGGAAAATCAAAAGAAATCAGCCAAGACCTCAGAAAAAAATGGTAGACCTCCGCAAGTCTGGTTCATCCTTGGGAGTAATTTCCAAACTCCTGAAGGTACCACGTTCATCTGTACAAACAATAGTACTCAAGAATAAACACCATGGTACCACGCAGCCGTCATACCGCTCAGGAAGAAGATGCGTTCTGTCTCCTAGAGATGAATGTACTTTGGTGCGAAATGTGCAAATCAATCCCAGAACAACAGCAAAGGACCTTGTGAAGATGCTGGAGGAAACGGGTACAAAAGTATCTATATCCACAGTAAAACGAGTCCTATATCGACATAACCTGAAAGGCCGCTCAGCAAGGAAGAAGCCACTGCTCCAAAACCGCCATAAAAAAGCCAGATTGCGGTTTGCAACTGCACATGGGGACAAAGATCGTACTTTTTTAGGAAATGTCCTCTGGTCTGATGAAACAAGAATAGAACTGTTTGGCCATAATGACCATTGTTATGTTTGGAGGAAAAGGGGGGATGCTTGCAAGCCAAAGAACACCATCCCAACTGTGAAGCACAGGGGTGGCAGAATCATGTTGTGGGGGTGCTTTTCTGCAGGAGGGACTGGTGCACTTCAAAATAGATGGCATCATGAAGATGGATAATTATGTGGATATATTGAAGCAGCATCTCAAGACATCAGTCAGGAACTTAAAGCTTGGTTGCAAATGGGTCTTCCAAATGGTCAAAAAAATAAAATAAGAAACAAGGTTTTGAAGTGTTTGTCCTATATCTAGGAGATATAAGAAAGCTCAGGAAATGTATTTATTTATTTTTACACATTTAACCCCTTTTTACAAAATGACCTTCATACTTCCATTTAATATTTTTAAACCAGTACCGGTTACCTTCAGACGAGTCCCGTGAACTTGTGTCATGAGTCTGCCTTGTCCATAAAGTGGTCATAACAGTTTTGGAGGTCAAACTGTTTGGACGCTACAGACGTTTTCTTGAAAAGACCGATTTTTGGGATGTCTCATGCTCTGCCACCTTTCACCACAGATGCGGAAGTGCGACATCAGTTTTCCAATGCAAAAAAACATCTATCTTAAGCTGACAGATATTGATAGGGATTTTTTTTATTATGTTACTTAGAGCGTCAATCAACTCTAGGGTGTTAAATGCATCAATGGTGGCATTTTTTCATACGGAGGCCAATCTGGGCCTAAGCCTGTGTTCCTGGCCTTGACCCAACCATCTTTTTTATGATTGACTTGTGATAATTCCGGAGTTTATCAGGCATTCGATTTACCTTTAACCCTTAGTTTTCTGGAGGGAGCATGATTATCCACAATGGTATTGAAGACATCGGCAAAAAGGCTAAAAGCTAAATCAGGTTCAGGGATAGTTGAAATGCAGTCAAGGTCACTAAAATAAAGATCATGTAAAAGAAGCCTATTCACTGAAGTTTTTAAAGTTCCTCTTTGTGATGACCCGAGGCTTAGATTTTTGTATTTTCACATCACTAACGCAAACAATTGGGCAATGGTCACACATATATTTGGCAAAAACACCAGTAGAAACATATTTCTCTGGTGTATTCGTTAGAATCAGAGTTGACTTTAAAGGATCTTTAGGGTTGGGCCGTATAGGCTTAGTCACCAGCTGTGTTAGGTTTAGATCATTACACATCGTTTAGATTGTCTGAAGCTTGCATTTCCCAATCATATTTTAGGTCACCCAACATCTTTTTCTGATTTCTTGTACATAATGACACACTTTAGCTCTTCAGATATATCCAGTGGATTTGAATCAATATTTTGTATTCAAGATGTTATATACGTCAACTTACAATCTTTTCCATCATACCAACCTTAGAGGAAAAATAAGTAAACTGACTGAAATATTGTTTTGTTGTCTGCACGTCCCAAATATCTCTTTACATTACATTTCTATGTATTCCAATACATAGAAATGTAAAGAGATATTTGGGACATGCATTTTAAAAGCAGGCTGTCGTTTCTGTTGCCTGTATTTCATTTTTGGTAACACTTTACTTGACACCCAGAATCATAACACGTGGTCATAACCTGTCATAATATGGTCATTTCACTGTCATAACACATATTTAGACCTGTTGTGATATATATTGTGTTATTTTATGGCTAATTATGAGACCTACCAAACCTACCACACAAGGAAAAACATTCCATTACACCATAGTCTACTTGTCAACAGTATGTTTATGTTATATACAGTGGCGATTTTAGCATGTAAATCTTTTTTTATTAATTGAATATCCAAAACATACAATATACTTGCAGTGAAGCCGCTCAACAACTAAGCCACACCAGTCATCCAACAGACTCCCATTCAGAGCGACACACACAAGCATCCAGGGTCAACGCCCTGCTCAAGGGCACGTCGACAGATCTCCCACAAGGCCCAAAAAAACGGGGACGCGAACCCTCCAAGACCCCCCCCCCCCCCACAGTTCCCCATAGCAGTCCCTCAAACATGAGACCCCTCCCACAGTCACTCCCCCCCCAAGGAAAGAAAAAAATAATAATAAAAAAATAAAATGTATTCCATTCCCCACGCCCCAAGAAAATTAACTCATGACAAAAAAGAAAGACGCAAGAAAACAGAAAACAACTAAGGACAACTAAAATCATAACAGCAAGGCCAACTATATGTTTGAGTGCATGTCTGACACTATTTACATGTGTCTGTGTGTGTATTGGAATGAGAGTGTGTGTATATGCATGTGTACAAACACCTGCACGGTATCAGCCTCAGGCAAACCGGCATTAGCTGTAAAAACACTGCCCCTCAGTGTCATTCAAACTTACTTTTTATAATGTTTTTTTTTTTTTACTTTGACCATCATTCTATCTCCTGCCCAGCAACTCCACTCCCACTCGTCTACAATTCCATATCTCAACCCTCAGCTTCCCTCAGCCCATTCCACCCATCTCTGCTGGCCAGCCTTTTCGGATTTCTACGCAACATATATCTTTCAACTATGCTGTGATGTTTAACATACAATTTCAATCTATCGAATCCACAGATTGCGAGTTGAAGATAAATACTTTACTAAGAGTATTAGTAATTGACTGACCCGGTCTCTCCAGATCTCGTAACAGTGCTATTTCTAGGGTTAATTTTAGATAAATGTTATGCATTTTCAGCCATTTCTGAAACTGAGACCAGAAACGGGCTACCTGAGGGCAATACCAAAATAAATGGTCTATTGATTCTGTATCCTCACAACAAAATCTGCAGAGCTTCAATGATTTTATGCCCCAAATATTCAACATTTTGTTGGTGGCAAGAATTCTATATAATAATTGTCACGACTTGCGCCAAAGTCGGCTCCTCTCCTTGTTCGGGCGGCATTCGGCGATCGACGTCACCGGCTTTCTAGCCATTGCCTCCATTTGTTTTGTCTTGTTCCATACACACCTGGTTTTCATTCCCTAATCACACTGCATGTATTTCGTCCTCTGTTCCCCTCCATGTCTTTGTGTGAAATTGTATTTATGTTGTGTGTATTGTTACGCGCCATACTTTTTGTCTATGTTCTGTGTTTGGGCACATTTATGTACTTTTGTGCTTTCGTTGGACCCGGAATAAAAAGTGCGCCTCTTCACTACACTCTGCTTTCCTGCACCTGACTTCGCCTCCAGTACACACCCTTAACAATAATTTTAGTTGAAAAGCACGAAGTCTTGAATCTTGCGTCGTTTTATATATCAACTCATACCATGGAATCGGTACATCAACAGTCTCTTCCCAACTATTTTGCAATCTGTATGGCACAGTTGTCAACATACTGGTCCTTAAATGAAACTGGTATACTTTCCTATTTATGCTATTTTTATTCCTCCGCAAGTTTTGATCCTTTATATTGAGCAGACAGACCCAAACGAGGTCGAATCATGATGATGTCATTGATCTTCAGGTCGTAGCTCTAGAAAGAGGCCGGATTTACAATTTCAAATTGGATGACCGTTCAAAACTTATTTTCCCAGTCGGAGCTCGTTTATTCCCAACTTTCCACTTAACTTGACTTCAGTGAGTTCAAGACTTCATAGTTCCGAGTTAAGTTGTTTTAGCGCGGCATAAATCATGCGTCATTGACAGCATGTTGAATGTTTATCATTTTAAACTTGGAAAAGAGCCCCTTAATCCCAGATTTGGGACCACACAGCCACTGTTACTGATTCCTTCCAAACCATTGTTGAATTTGCCACTTACAACTTGTTGCGTAATGTTTATGGCTGATGAGCACCGATATGTTTTAACTATAATTTATTTTCAATATTTCTCTTCATATGACAAGGATTAAAAAGGATTTGCCAGTAGATTGTCGACATGATTCATGATGATGACTGCTAGCTAAGATTTTGAAAGTATGATGTTGACATGATCAGTCCAATCGAAGCTACTGTACATAAAACGTGATTTGACATCATTTTATCTGTGGCCAATGAACTTGAGCCTTCTTGGATGGGCACTTATAATGTAACTCTATGGCAGCACCCAAGGGGTTAGAGTTTTTTAGGTCTACCCTTAGACTTGGCTGTGATGTAGTGTCCCCATGAGTGACAGAACACTGCTGCAGAAGCAAAATTCAGAAGCAGGACAAGACACCCTCATTATGACTGACATAAGGGCATGTACTTGATAGGCCTATCTGGCTTATATGATTATGATGGGCATATTGCTTCTTCACAGTGTCAAATGTATTTTCTTAGTCCAAGTAAAGTGACACAGGATGGTAATAATGATTTATGACCGTGTCAAAGTGTATTTTCTACAAGTTATTTAAAATGTTATGGAAAAAACATGACTAAAGAATTCATTACAACAATAGAAAATGACTTTAAAAAACAAATTTTCAAACAAAAGGAAACTTCTTGGCAGGAAAAAAACTAATCTGGGTAAATGTGGGTTTTGATGTGTGTAGGTGTCATAACAGCCATAAAATAACACTGTCTCAACAGGTAAATATGGGTCATGACAATGTTATGACCATGTTACGACAAGCTGTCAGCTGTTACGACACGCTATGTCAGCTGTTATGACATGGTTAGGATCGTGTTATGACGCTGGGTGTCAAGTAAAGTGTTACCTAATTTTCCTCTAAAGCCAGTGGTGATGTAGATATCTCTGAACATTGTGTCAGTTCTCTGCACATTTCATTTTAGATAATGAATACATAATCAAAATGCTAACATCCCTCTGTATCCAGCTCACATGCTCTTGCACCATGCATTTACTTCCATATGTAATACGCATCAAAAGGCAAAGCTATCTAAGATGGAGACTCAACTTAAACCCCCCCAAAACATCTGCCTAGGCAAACATAATCACAGACTAAATCTAGTAGTCTTTTTTTCTGAACATCTTACCTATCTTAATGCGATTTGTGTGTGTTCAGTGCAGGAATTATTGCTTTCTGAGGACAACGGATGCAGTCTCCCCGTCACGTCTCAGTCCATCTCAGACCTCAAGTCCCTGGCCACAGCCCTACTGGAAACTATCCATGAGAAGAACCTGGTCATTCAGCACCAGCGCCAAACCAACAAGTAGGGAGCTCTTCTGCTCTGTAGAAATGTTTAAATTCCTTCTTAATCAGAATTTCTTCTGTTTTTCTAACTCTCATGACCAATTTCCTCTAGTTACTCTGTAAGTAGCCCTTATGCCGTGTACTCACTTATTGCATTTCTACCTGCAACGTTATGAACATCTCACCTCATTGAATACAGCCCCATGTTTGTTTGTAACTCTTCCTATGTTGTTTGTAACTCCTATGTAAACAGGATTCTGGGAAACCGAGTAGGGGAGCTTGAAAAGAAACTGAAGACTCTAGAGGTGTCGGGACTATGGAGCCTCCCAGGTCTCTGCCACACACTGTTTATTTTTTTGTTCCGAGGTCATTTTTATTATTTTAGAATTTATATCATGATGCATATTGCTCGCATTTGAATGCCCCTGCTGTATACATTTGTAAATGCTGTTTGAAAGTGGCATGAGCTAATATAGAGTATTATTGGCTGGTATGAGGCACCTTTAACTGGTGACTCATACTGATAGCTTTTGATCCTGTATGTGGTCACTGGACAGTATTATTGGTACCCAGTCACTATTGTCAAATTATGAATGATTTTGATTGATGTTCCATTTCTCCCACTGTACTGAGTTTCTTCTCTCTTTTCCTTCTGCTTTCTGGAGGCCTGACTTACAATGTGTCTCTGGGATTCTCTGGAAGTATGTTTCCACTGCTTTACTTTACTTCACTAATACTATACTATAGTGTACTACCATTTTTTTTTTTTTTAAGTTGCTGATGACTTGCTTTATCTCCATCCTGTCCCTGAAAATATCCATGGTACACTTTTTTTGCTATATTTATACTGAGCAATCCCCACTGCATGTATGTTTTGAGATTATTCTGTTTTTTACGGAGAAGAAAATACACTAATGCAACAAAACCATACTTATAAAACGTTTGAGTCACCGCAGAAATCCTGACCGGCCTTCAAAATAATAAGGCCGGTCAGGCAGAGAGAAAGTCATAATGCTGTCCCTGTGTTTCTTGTCTACAGTGTGAACCCAAAAATAAACCGAACTATATTTTTCTGAACATTCTTTCTCACTGGATGGGAAGAATGTCCTTTGCACTGATCCATGTAAACCCAGACTCGACTGAAGAGAGGTAGCCTGGTCCCAGATCTGTTTGAGCTGCATAGTCAACTCCTACGGTCATTTCTGCATTGGTGTGCTACACAGCACAAACTGATCTGGGACCAGTCCAGAAGAGAAGCCACTCTGAAGCCAGACTCTATATTTACCCTGTCCCTTCTACAGTATTATGTATCCAAAAATAAGGGATGCTCTGCCCAGTCACACAACACTGAGACGCCTTGGTTGTCAAAATAATCTATTAAGTGCATGCCAGTTCTTTGTATTGTAAATTCATTATAAGTAAAGATCTTGGCTTTTATGTGCAGGGTAGGTTGGGAGTATAATGTTTTTGTCAATACAGTTGTCGACGTGATCTAGTAGAAATATGTGACAATTGTTGCAACATGGTTATGTTAACACTGTACAGGTATTAGGACATGTTATTATATCAAAAGTGTAATATGGCCCTCCCGAGTGGCGCAGTGGTCTTAGGCACTGCATCGCAGTGCTAGTGACCGGGAGACCTGTGAGACGGCGCACAATTGGCTCAGCGTCGTCCGGGTTAGGGGAGGGTTTGGCCGGCCGGGATGTCCTTGTGCCATTGACTCATGTGCACGCTGACATGGTCGCCAGGAGTACAGTGTTTCCTCCGACACATTGGTGCGGCTGGCTTCCGGGTTAAGCAAGCAGTGTGTCAAGAAGCAGTGCAGCTTGGCGAGGTCGTGCTTCGGAGGACGCATGGCTCTCGACATTCGCCTCTCCTGTACTAGAGTTTTAGCAATGTGACAAGACTAACTACCAATTGGATATCACAAAAAAGGGGTCAAGAAATAGTGCTTGTAATATTATTTGGCATGTTTTGTGATAGGAGGGAGAGATGCCATCATCCTGAATGAAACTCTGCAGCCTATCTCCACTGTGACAAGCTCTGAGGAGAAGGAAGTACCATCCAATGAGCACGAAGTACCATCCAATGAGCACAAAGTACCCCCTACTGAGCACGAAGTACCCCCTACTGAGCACGAAGTACCCCCTACTGAGCACGAAGTACCCCCTACTGAGCACGAAGTACCCCCTACTGAGCACGAAGTAACCCCCAATGAGCAGGAAGTACCTCCCACTGACCACAAAGTACCCCCTACTGAGCAGGAAGTTCCTTCCACTGTGCAGTCTACCACAGGTAAATAAGAATATTCTACGTTCTATGTAATTCTGTGGGGCTAACTGTATAAATAGCAATTTTATGAAATATTTTACATTCCAATTCTCATGCATTCTATAGAGTAATGTATCTTTCACTGGCTCTTATGTACTATATCGTTAATTTGTATTACAGCAGATGACTACACCATTCTCATTGCTGCCAATTTGGTTTTGGGTGTTGAAATCAATGTTACTAATGCTGCTACATTTCAATTATACCATAACATTCTCAATTCTTTTGACCGTAGAGCAGAGGATGACAAGGTAGCCAATGACAGGCAGACCCCCCGTCCCGTCCCAAGACATGTGGGGGGGTTACCCAGTGTGACGGGGGATACAGAGATAAGCACCAAGGAGCCAGAGCCACTAGTGTCACCAGTCAGCCTGGACACATCCAAGCAAAACTAGACAGGCAAAACTGCTGAGGAAGTAACTGACTGTTCTCAAGCAGAGACAATAAACCTGGATGAATGTCAGACTGTCGACCAATCACAAAGTGCAAATGAGGTCACGGTGCTTCCAAGGTACCAATTAGACGAGACTGTAGGCAGGACTCCATCCCCTTCCTCAGGGCCAGACTTGGACATGTCCTGCCCTGTAAGACGTATGCCACCTATCAAAGCCTCTAAAGGACACAAAACCCACCCAGAGAGAGGCGAGTTGGTCAGATGACGACATCTTAAGGGTGAGGTCTGAGGAGATTGACATGGCAGAGGGCTCTATGACAGAAGACCCCAATCTTCCATCCTCAACATCAACATGCAGCTCTCCTATTCAAACAAGTCCCACCCACGGGGAGAATAACCAATCGCACCACAAGGCAGAACATTCAGAAGATGTGAGGGTCGAGTGCTTAACGAATGAGTCAGAAATCCTTCACTTGAACAGTAGCCACTCAAATGCTGAATGTTCAGAATGGGAAAACGGTGAAGAATGACAGCTACTTCAGCCAAAACCATGCCTAGATTGACACTAATAGAATGGGTTTCAATACTCCTGAGGGTGCATTCTGTAAGATGTCGTACTGCTTACTGGTGATTCCAAGCTCACATTTCTGAAAGAGATATTACTCTGCTACTGTTGCTCTAATGTGGAATTGAACCCTGCGGCCCTTCTATTCAGTGGTTGAAGCTGGCCTGGACTGACCAGTACAGAGAACCTACTAGCTCCTCATATGTTCTACTGCTTGAGTACTGGCAACTCTTATAGAATACCGTCTCTAAAATGCAAACCTTGTCTAGTTAGCTCAAATTTAAAGTGCGTGCCAGCACTTTTTTCAATGCACCTCAGAATTCTATTTAACATTTCTAATTGTGTGACTCTGAAATCAATCTTATGGATTGCACCCACCCAGCTCTTTCCATCAGTTGTTGGAGGGGAGAGGAATAGTTATTTAAAGGCCCAATGCAGTAGTTTTATATCAATATCAAATTATTTATGGAAAACAATTAATTACCTTAATATAATAGCTTTCCATTTAAAATGTCAAAATAATGATTTTTTTGTTGTTGCAAAAAAAACGGTTCCTCAAGCAAGAATTTTGCTAGGACTGTCTGAGTGGGGAGGGGAAAACTGAAATCTAGCTGTTATTGGCAGTGATGTTTGTAACTCTTTGGTCTATTAACCAATTTACAGCATGGGGACATCACCATGGAAAGCTGAAACTCCCGCCCATGCAAACCTGCTGATTTTATAAGGTCCTGTGTAAAATTTATTTTCAACCAGCAACTTTCAGGAAATAACACTGATCAAATGTTTTCACATTTTTACAGTGTTAATTTCATCAGCTGTTGTACAATGTGATATAAAGAAAAAGAAAAAAATTGCATTTTGACTGCACTGGGCTTTAACAGTATTGGAACATGTAAGGATTTGCAGGTATATTCATCTGAATTCAATCACTTTTTGACAGCATCCCTTTTGATTTAAACAAAACTTTCCATACATGTTTACCCTTGGAAGAAGTGGTCAGAAAGTGACGTTTTGGACATGAAGGCCAAAACAATCAGGAGATAAAGGTGCTCAAAGTTTACCTATTTTGCATACCCCACCACACCATGAGATATTCATGTCTTCATCACTAGAAAAGATACAGTTAAGTTTGAAATAGTTTAAAAGCTTACAAACAGTGTTGTCACCTATTCTTATTTATTGGAGTGCAAAACAATTTAATAAAGAAATTCATTTTTAAAACTTTTAATGTCAATTATCTAAAACCAGTAAAAAGAACTTCACATCTGAGGTTGTGTTCAGACAATAGCTCTTGAATCCAGGGTAGGTGTTATTTCATTTAAGTGTGTTAACACTTGCAGGGCTGATGGCCCAGATGGCATCCCAAGCCATGTCCTCAGAGCATGTGCAGACCAGATGGCTGGAGTGTTTACCGACATACCGGTATTCAATCTATTCATATCCCAGTCTGTTGTCCCCAACTTGCTTCAAGATGTCCAACATTGTTCCTGTACCTAAGAAAGTGAAGATAACTGAACTAAATGACTATCGCTCTGTAGCACTCACTACTGTCCTCATGAAGTGCTTTGAGAGGCTAGTTAAGAACCATATCACCTCCACCTTACCTGACAACTTACCCACTACAATTCACTTACCGCCCCAATAGATCCACGGACGACGCAATTGCTATGGCACTGAACACTGCCCTTCCCCAACTGGACAAGATAAATACCTATATAAGAATGCTGTTCGACTACAGCTCAGCCTTCAATACCATAGTGCCCTCCAAGCTCATCACTAAGCTCAGGGTCCTGGGTCTGAAACCCTCCCTGTGCAACTGGGTCCTGGACTTCCTGACAGGCTGACCCCAAGTGGTGAAGGTAGGCAACAACACCTCCACACCGAAGGCCCCACAAGGGTGTGTGCTCAGCCTCCTCTTATACTCCCTGTTCACCTATGACTGCGTGGCCACACGTCTCCAACTCCATCAAATTTGATACACTTTATACGTACAGTGCATTCGGAAAGTATTCAGACTCCGTCACTCTTTCCACATTTTGTTACGTTACAGCCTCATTCTAAAGTGGATTAAATAAAAAAATCGACACCTTTTTTTTTTTCAAATACCTTATTTACATAAGTATTCAGACCTTTTGCTATGAGACTCAATTAAGCTAAGGTGCATCCTGTTTACATTGCTCAAGTTGTAGAAACATCTCAAACATGATTGGAGTCCATCTGTGGTAAATTGATTGGACTTGATTTGGAAAGGCCTGTCTGTATGAGGTTCCACAGTTGACATTGCATGTCAGAGCAAAAACCAAGCCATGGGCTCGAAGGAATTGTCCCAGACAGGATTGTGTTGTGGCACAGATCTGGGGAAGGGTACCAAAACATTTCTGCAGCATTGAAGGTCCCCAAGAACACAGTGGCCTTCATCATTCTTAAATGGAAGAAGATTGGAACCACCAAGACTCTTCCTAGAGCTGGCAGCCCGGTCAAACTGAGCAATCGGGGGAGAAGGGCCTTGGTCAGGGATGTGACCAAGAACCCGATGGTCACTCTGACAGAGCTCCAGAGTTCCTCTGTGGAGATGGGAGAACCTTACAGAAGGACAACCATCTCTGCAGAACTCCACCAATCAGGCCTTTATGGTAGAGTGGCCAGATGGAAGCCACTCCTCAGTAAAAGGTACAAGACATACCACCAGAGGTCTCTTCACAGTCCCCAAGTCCAGAACAGACTATGGGAGGTGCACAGTACTACATTGAGCCATGACTACAACTCATTCCACATCAAGTAAATCATGCAAGCAGTAAATTTGATTTTTTTTTAAACATAAAAATACACCTTATGGTACAGCAGGGACTGTGAAGCAATACAAACACAGGCACAGACAGATGCATACACACACAATAACATACACACGTACATGTGGATTTTGTGTTTTAGATACAGTTGAAGTCGGAAGTTGGAGTCATTAAAACTCATTTTTCAACCACTCCACACATTTCTTGTTAACAAACTATAGTTTTGGCAAGTTGATTAGGACATCTACTTTGTGCCTGACACAAGTCATGTTTCCAACAATTGTTTACAGATTATTTAACTTATATTTCACTGTATCACAATTCCAGTGGGTCAGAAGTTTACATACAGTAAGTTGACTGTGCCTTTCAAAAGCTTGGAAAATTCCAGAAAATAGGCTAATTGGCTAATTAGGCTAATTAGGCTAAAATAGGCTAATTGACATCATTTGAGTCAATTGGAGGCATACCTGTGGATGTATTTCAAGGCCTACCTTCAAACTCAGTGCCTCTTTGCTTGACATCATGGGAAAATCAAAAGAAATCAGCCAAGACCTCAGAAAAAAATGGTAGACCTCCACAAGTCTGGTTCATCCTTGGGAGCAATTTCCAAACTCCTGAAGGTACCACATTCATCTGTACAAACAATAGTACGCAAGTATAAACACCATGGGACCACGCAGCCGTCATACCGCTCAGGAAGGAGACGCGTTCTGTCTCCTAGAGATGAATGTACTTTGGTGCAAAAAGTGCAAATCAATCCCAGAACAATAGTAAAGGACTTTGTGAAGATGCTGGAGGAAACGGGTACAAAAGTATCTATATCACCCTGTATTCAAGAGCATGTTGTGTCTCAACTAATGGCAGACATGATGTAAAATAGGGTCTAAGCTACAACGTGAAAAAAATTGGTGTTCATGCCTTTTTAGATAACTGGTTAAAAAGGGACAATTTTTATAAAAAAATACTTTATATTATAAAATTGTTTGACAACCCTGTTTGTAAGCTTTTAAATTATGTCAATCCCAACCATTTATCTTTTCCAGTGGTGAAGACCTGGATGTCTCATGGTATGGTGGGGTATGCCAAATGGATCAACTTTGAGGACCTTTATCTCTTGAATATTTTGGCATTCAGGTCCAAAAAGTCACTTCGGAGCACTTTTACAATGGGCAAATATGTATGGAAGGTTTCGTTCCAATAAAGACTGGTGCTGTCAAAAAAAGTGATAGAATTCAAATTGATTTACCTAGATGCAATATACTGTACCATGCGATTTTGGGCATATGCCCTTCCCACTGGGCACACCACATCATTTCAACGTGGACAATCAGGTAATATTTGGTTGAGGTATTGATCAATGAGATTACAACCTATTATTCGCCCACTCAAAAAGACAGCCAGCAGTTAGTTTGTTGAATTTCCAATGTGTTATCACTACTTTCAACCATCAAAAAGCACACTGCTTGGCTAGTATCTGCTTGGATAGTTCCATCCATGCAACTGGTGGATTGTTGGTTGAGTTGAAGACATGAATCCAACATAATTTGTAAACAATTTATTTGGCTATTTACTGTATTATAAAAGTGATATTGAATTGTGTTTGGTTGTCAACACAAACAAATATAAACATTTGAAAGAGATGTATCTACTGCTTGGAAAGTTCCATCTGTCCTATATTCTTTAACTTTGATTTTTGGTTGAATCCAACATATCAATAATTAACTTGTCAACAAACTGGAACTAAATTTGAAATCAACCAAAGCTTGAAACCCTAGGCCTATATTGTCTATTTTTTGTTGAATCCTGGGTTAAATTGCTTAATCGAAACGATTGAAATACTGCTAGTTTTCCCAGAAAACTGCCCTTTTCATTAGCCAATGCAGCAATTTTGAAATGGAAGTGTCAGCCAATCAGCTCCTTTGTTGTTCAACACAATGTGCCATTCCATAATTGCTAATGCTAGCTAGCATGAGAACAAAAAGGGCAGTTTCCCTTGAAAACTATCAGTATTTCAATCTTCTCAATCGAGCGGTATGGATAAAGGTAACATTTGGAGTACAATAGCATATCCCATCCCTGGATTGAGGTATGTTTTCCGACCCATATCTTGTGCCATCACCACGGTGTCTTAATGTAAACATGATTGCGTTTTGACCCTAGTGCAGCTCGGTGTAAACAAACACAACGGTAGGGTCGGTATCTTCTAGCTAATATAAGAGTATTCAGTATTCATTTGAAAGATCTTTTTTTGATATACCGGTAAAAGTATAATGAAATGTAATGGAAAGAAATACACAAATTTCTCAGAAATTATTTACAAAGCACACTTGGAATTTCAATAAAGATCTTTTCAACGTTTAATACAAGATACATGAATTGCTATCAGCTATGGTAAACCTGTCCTATCCCTTAAAATAAAAGATAAACATGACTTTAAAAGAGAAGGAAACATTTTTGTAATTTAGATCTGGATAAAATTAAAGTAATGAAATGAAGTTGTCTTGCGATGAAAGGTGGTGAGCTCAGAAAGAAAAGAGAAGAATAAACTACGATTCCCATCCCCTTCTTCTCTGCTGTCGATTATGGTGCTTATCCCACAGTTTGGGACTGCTCATCCCGATGGTGCAGCACGCCAGCCTCCGCCCAGCATTACCATGTAGCAGGCTCCCCGCATCCCCGCCCTGCCCTAGGTCGTCTGCCTTCTCATGGACCACCACCGCCCGCCCAAGCACCGACAGCCCCCCGAAAAGAGTGGCACTTGATTCAGTCAACTTGTGAACCCTCCCCTGGTGGGCCACAAAGTTCCCAAAGTCCCCCGGGTGGCTGGGATGGGGGACCCTGTAAGGGTTGTAATGGCCACCTGTGGAATCGCAGCCCTCGCTGAAATCCCCGTACTGGTGGATGTGGATGGCTTTTGGCTGATGATCACTATGACTTGGGAAACCATGGAGAAGAAAGAGGACTTTGAGGCTACCCTCAGGGTATTCCTGCTTGAACAGCACCTGTCCATACACGTTAGGTAGACCTTCGCCTAGTTTGGTGCTGGGTCTCATTTTGCAGGCTGCATAGACAGTTTTGTTATACTCCGTGGCCTCTGGTGGGGCCATGTTGGAGGCAGCCTCCTGGCTGTGTGTAGAGGAGCAGGCTTGGAAGCTTACCAGAACCAACAGGAGTATTGGATGAAATAAAGGCATGGTCCTAGCTATTTTATGTAACCTAGAAGAAAAACAAAATACACAATCAGGATCTCATAGTGTCCACAGGGCAACCATGTTTTATCATTAAACTAACCTGTAGCCTAACTAATGCACATAAATATAAACTGATTTAAATTGGGAGGATGAAGCCTTTAGGTCAAAGTTGGGATTTTAAGTACATTAAACTATTCTATACTATTTCAGTACACTTCTTTATACATTTATAATATTTGCCTAACACTATAGACTTGTAGTAGGCTAACCATTGCCTACCTAACCTTGTAGATATTTTTGAAAGATATGCCCTGTCATATTTACATTTAGAATATTTAGGAAAGGCTATTGAAAAGCCAGGTTTACCTGCCAGGCTGGTATTACAGAGACGTGGGGAGGGTAAATATCTATACTACACTACATGCTTAATTTAGCCAATACTACAATTTCTGTTTAGCCTACTTCTCTAATACGAATAGGTTTAAACACATATAAACACTATAGGCAGTGGTGTAAAGTACTTAAGTACTACTTAAGTAGTTTTGGGGGGGTATCTGTAGTTTACTACTTGTATTTTTGACAACTTTTACTTTACTACATTCCTAAAGAAAATAATGTACTTTTTACTCCATACATTTTCCCTGACACCCAAAAGTACTCATTACATGTTGAATGCTTAGCAAGACAGAAAAATTGTCAAATTCACACACTTTCAAGAGAACATCCCTGGTCATCCCTACTGCTTCTGATCTGGCGGACTCACTAAACACAAATATTTCATTTGTAAAGATGTCTGAGATTTTGAGTGCGCCCCTGTGTAACGGATGCGAAATGGCTAGCTAGTTAGCGGTGGTGCGCGCTAGCAGCCTTTCAGTCGGTTACGTCACTTGCTCTGAAACCTAGAAGTAGTGGTTCCCCTTGCTCTGCAAGGGCCGCGGCTTTTGTGGAGCGATGGGTAACGACGCTTCGTGGGTGACTGTTGTTGATGTGTGCAGAGGGTCCCTGGTTCGCGCCCGTGTCGGGGCGAGGGGACGGTCTAAACTTATACTGTTACATTGATGCTGTTGACCCGGATCACTGGTTGCTGCGGAAAAGGAGGAGGTCGAAAGGGGGATGAGTGTAACGGATGCGAAATGGCTAGCTAGTTAGCGGTGGTGCGCGCTAGCAGCCTTTCAGTCGGTTACGTCACTTGCTCTGAAACCTAGAAGTAGTGGTTCCCCTTGCTCTGCAAGGGCCGCGGCTTTTGTGGAGCGATGGGTAACGACGCTTCATGGGTGACTGTTGTTGATGTGTGCAGAGGGTCCCTGGTTCGCGCCCGTGTCCGGGCGAGGGGACGGTCTAAAGTTATACTGTTACACCTGGCTATCCGTAAATAAAAAAAATGTAAATGGTTCCGTGTGGTTTGCTTAATATAAGGAATTAGAAATTATTTATACTTTTGATACTAAAGTATATTTTAGCAATTACATTCTTTTTTTTACACTTAAAACTTATTCGGGATCAGTGTCCTGTCCACGGGACGGTTAAGCTAACATTGGCTAATGCGATTAGCATGAGGTTGTAAGTAACAAGAACATTTCCCAGGACATAGACATATCTGATATTGGCAGAAAGCTTAAATTCTTGTTAATCTAACTGCACTGCCCAATTTACAGTAGCTATTACAGTGAAAGTATACCATGCTATTGTTTGAGGAGAGTGCACAATTTTGAACATGAAAAGTTATTAATAAACAAATTAGGCACATTTGGGCAGTCTTGATAAAATAATTGAACAGAAATACAATGGTTCATTGAATGACCCTTCTCTTGCATTTCAAAGATGGTATAAAATTAATACAAAAGAACGGTTGTTTTTTTTCTTCGTATTATCTTTTACCAGATCTATTGTGTTATATTCTCCTACATTCCTTTCACATTTCCACAAACTCAACTGTTTCCTTTCAAATTGTACCAAGAATATGCATATCCTTGCTTCAAGGCTTGAGCTACTAGCAGTTAGATTTGAGTATGTCATTATAGCCGAAAATTGAAAAAAGGTTTTTTAAGTATATTTAAAACCAAATACTTTTAGTCTTTTACTGAAATAGTATTTTACTGGGTTACTTTTACTTTTCTAGTCATTTCCTATTAAGGTATCTTTAATTTAACTCAAGCATGACTATTGTGTCGTTTTTCCACCACTGACTATAAGCTATAGCTTGTAGTAATAATTGAGGAAAACACACCCAAATGAACACACATTCCTCAGTCGCTTACGGTCTTTGAAGTCCAACGTATTTCGGATTTGGCATGCAATTTTTTTGAATATATGTTGATGGCGTTCGTGATCTCTGTAGCCTACCTGTCTGGCGAAATCACAATTCTTGACAATTGTCGAAATAAACCATCGAGGTTGTCACAAACTTTGCAGAGCCCGTCAATCTTGAGGGTGTTCGATTTTGTGCACCGGGCTATGGTCCATGACATGAACGGGTAAAAGTAGTGAGGGTGGAGCACCATTCTAATAATCTCAAATAGAAAAAGTAATCTGCACCGCTCGGTCATGTTGTAAACACGGCAGCGTGATGTGTAGTTCAGAAACATACATCTATTTTAGTTTAATTGGGAATTCAGATCAAGTATTTTTATAAAAAGCAATCACTGATGGCAGGGGGAAACACAGAATCTTACTCATTACCACGTCACTTTTGTTTTGAGCCGATTTGGCACCTGGCTCACGGCAGGGTGGAAGCCGGTTCCTAAACGAACGCATTAATAAAATCCTCTCCTTGTGTAACCAGAGGGCGTAGGTGGTGGGTGGAGCCGGGGTGAAGGGACACATTCTTTCCAGGTCATTTCGCTCGGGGGCGGTGCTCTACGTCACGGTGGGCGTAGGTTTCAAAGTGCATGGACTGTCCAGATGCTCGTCCACGTTCAACCGAGGACCCTCCGCCTGGGACCTTCTTCATAAATTAAACTCTGGTGGGTTTATACTTTATAGTTTACAATTGAACTTTCGTATTAGTACATCATTTTGCTTTATTTGAACTAACAATAGCTAGCTGGACCAGTTTTCCCAAAAGTTAACGATGTGTAAAATTTTGCTTTCTAGCCAACCAACAACGTCAATGCTGCTATCAAGCCAATCTACTTTAGATGAAGTGAAATTTATGAAATTGATCATGACTAGATTTAATCTCATTTCACTGCAATTGGTTAGTCAACGTGCAATAATACCTGTATACTGTCAATCACTGAGATTCATTATTTGCCTTCATTAGGAACTCTTTATCTGATGGATTTTTGGATGTCTTTGATTTTATAGATTTTTTTTCAAGGGCCTATACATGAGGCCAACTTTACCATAATTTATCCTGGAGGCATTGGGCATACTCACACATCCAGTCTCATTACTTTGCGTGAATGAAACAGTATCTCTCAACTTTTAACAATGCAAAATATTAATACAAAATAATTTGTTTTAGCTTCTTTATATTCTGTGGCTACATTATTAGCAAACAACGTGAATTCAGAGATTACATTTGTTTAGGCTACTTCATTTTTGTGGCTCCCTGATTAAACAGTAACATCCATTACTGTAGTTAGGCTTGGTATGTCCACCAGATGCATGTCTACCAGATCAGTGGAGACTGGTGGGAGGAGCTATAGGAGTACTGGCTCATTGTAATGGCTGGAATGGAATAATGGAATGGAGTCAAATGTGTGGTTTCCATATGTTTTATGTGTTTGATACCGTTCCATTAATTGCATTCCAGACATTACAATGAGCCTGTCTTCCTATAGCTCCTCCCACCATCCTCCTCAGCACCTGATGCATCAAACTCTTTGCTTTCTGGCGGAGGTCATTCGTTGTCAATGGAGCAGTCAGCAACGCAATGTTGGGGATGCCGCACTAGGCTGCGGTGCGTTCTGTGTACCGCATGCGTTCAATATTTTCAACTCATGCTTTGCTTTACCATGTGGTGGTACAAATGGAAGTACACACACAGACTCCAACTAGCTAGTTTTTAGCTAGTTGAAAAGCGAGCTACACATCAGGCAAAACAAAACGCATCTGCATCTGGTGGACATCGGACGTACCCCTGCACATCGACTCGGTACTGGCACACCTTGTATATAGCCAAATTATTGTTACTCATTATGTATCTATTATTACTTGTATTATTAATTGTTTTACTTTTCTATTATTTCTCTATTTTCTTTTGCTGCATTGTTGGGAAGGGCCCGTAAGGAAGCATTTCACTGTTAGTATACACCTGTTGTTTACGAAGCATGTGAAGAATAAAATGTTATTTTAATTCCAAGTCGGAAACTTCCAGAGCTCCGACTTTCGACCTGAAGATCACTGACGTCATGATTTGACCTAGTTTTTTCAGAGTTCCCAGTTGTCTTGAAAGCACAATGGGTGTTTCTCAAAATCCATACTACTTTGAGGCGTTATATGTGTCTATACCTTAATTGTAAAATGTCATATTAAACTAACAACTGATAAATCAATGATTATTGTAGAGTGATTATTGGAAGACTCGAGCTGCTCATGCTCCGAACACGCAAATTGGACCAGGGAGGCTGGAGTATGAGTCCAAATCAAAGTATGCGAAACGGAGCACGGAGAGCACTTCTCGAATGCGTACTCCGTTTGAACATATTTTGAAGAATGTATTGATGCAAGCTTCAATGGAAGTATGCAAAGAAATATGACGCAACCACAAAAAATGGACGCAAAAATGTATTGAAATCAATGGCGGACATTATTTGAGCTGACATTATTTCTCTCATTATTTGAGAGAAAATACACTCTGACTTCAGAATGAAATGTTGCCTATTCACATCTCATACAGTATGGTTGCCTGACTGCAATATGTTATCTTGATATGTTAATAAATACATGCTGTGTTAATTTTGGCATGTTTACCTGGCTATGTACTATAGATTGCAAGCCCATAATAAGTCAATAGGGGTAACTGGCGAGCTACTACTACTATTTGCTAGCCAGCCAGATAGCCATGAAAAATTGTTAGCAAGCTGTCAATGAAGAATTGACACCTATCTTGCATAATATTTGTTTTAGGTCATTTTTGCCTGTTAAACTATCTGGTTAGCTACATTACCACGATTCACATATAGCTAGCTGATAGTTATGAAGTAAAAGGGTTGCTTTGTGTATATATTCTTCTCTATTGCCATTGTTGTCCTGGCTGGAAGACGGTTCAGTAAATGGGTATTGTAAGTTAACTGACTAGCCAGGAAAAATTGGTGGCTACCCATGAAAAATGTACATCTACCTTGCATATTTTTTATTTTACCTTTAGGCAAGTCAGTTAAGAACAAATTCTTATTTACAATGACGGCCAAGGAACAGCGCGTTAACTGTCTTGTTCAGAACGGAAGATTTTTTACTTTGTCAGCTCAGGGATTTGATCTAGCAACCTTTCGGTTACTGGCCCAAAGCTCTAACCACTAGGCTACCTGCCGCCCCGCATAACAGTAGTTGTAGGTCATGTTTGGCCGTTTAACTAGCTGACTAGCTAGATTATTACGATTCACATATCTAGCTGATAATTATGTATCAAAACATTTGCTTTGTGTATATCTTGTTTCGTCTATTGTTGCCATTGCCATAGCTGGACAAGTTGTATAATTGTTTTATTATTAACAACAAATCAATACAAAAAGTACATGGGGAACACAAGTATATATCAAATCAAAGCAGATGTTATTGTGAGTGTAGCGAAATGCTCTTGTTTCTAGCTCCAACAGTGCAGTAATATCTAACAAGTAATATCTAACAATTTCTCAACAATACACACAAATCGAAAAAAATCTAAAACTGTTATCGTTTTATATATATACACTACCTGTCAAAAGTTTTAGAACACCTATTCATTCAAGGGTTTTTCTTTATTTGTACTATTTTCTACATTGTAGAATAATAGTGAAGACATCAACACTATGAAATAACACATATGAAATCAGGTAGTAACCGAAAACAAATCCAAATATATTTTATAAATCATGTAGCCGCCCTTTGCCTTGATGATAGCTTTGCACACTCGTGGCATTCTCTCAACCAGATTCATGAGGTAGTCACCTGGAATGCATTTCAATTAACAGGTGTGCCTTGTTAAAAGTTAATTTGTGGAATTTCTTTCCTTCTTAATGCGTTTTAGCCAATCAGTTGTGTTGTGACATGGTAGGGGTGGTATACAGAAGATAGCCCTATTTGGTAAAAGACCAAATCCATATTATAGCAAGAACAGCTCAAATAAGCAAAAATAAAAGACAGTCCATCATTACTTTAAGACATGAAGGTCAGCCAATCTGGAATATTTCAAGAACTTTTAAAGTTTCTTCAAGTGTAACCACAAAAACCATCAAGCGCTATGATGAAACTGCCTCTCATGAGGACCACCACAGGAAAGGAAGACCCAGAGTTACCTCTGCTGCAGAGGATAAATACATTAGTGTTAACTGCACCTCAGATTGCAGTCCAAATAAATGCTTCACAGAGTTCAAGTAACAGACACAACTCAACATCAACTCTTCAGAGGAGACTGCGTGAATCAAGCCTTTATGGTCGAATTGCTGCAAAGAAACCACTAATAAAGGACACAAATAATAAGGAGAGACTTTCTTGGGCCAAGAAACAATAGACATTAAACCGGTGGAAATCTGTCCTTTGGTCTGATGAGTCCAAATTTGAGATTTTTGCTTCCAACCACCATTGGATTCAGAGTAAGTGAACGGATGACCACCGCATGTGTGGTTCCCACCGTGAAGCATGGAACATGGAGCTGCATTCTGCAGTGATACGCCATCCCATTTGGTTTGCGGTTATCATTTGTTTCATTATCATTTGTTTTTCAACAGGACAATGACCCAACACACCTCCAGACTGTGTAAGGGCTATTTGACCAAGAACGAGAATGATGGAGTGCTGCATCAGATGACCTGGCCTCCACAATCAACCGACCTCAACCGAATTGAGATGGTTTGGGATGGGGGTTGGTTTGGGATAGGGTTGAGATGGTTTGGGATGGGGTTGGACCGCAGAGTGAAGGAAAAGCAGCCAACAAGTGCTCAGCATATGTGGGAACTCCTTCAAGGCTGTTGGAAAAGCATTTCTCATGAAGCTAGTTGAGAGAATGCCAAGAGTATACAAAGCTGTCATAAAGGCAAAGGGTGAATACTTTAAAGAATCTAAAATATATTTTGATTTGTTTAACACTTTTTTGTTTACTACATGATTCCATATTCATTATTTTATAGTTTTGACGTCTTCACTATTATTCTAAATGTTGAAAATAGTAAAAAAAATAAAAAAATAAACATTGAATGAGAAGGTGTGTCCAAACTTTTGACTGGTACTGTATTTCTAACAATGTCAGACTGGTATTAGGCATACTTGACTACTCAGACCTAATAACCAAGGATAGCTTCATATAATATTGGGATTTTTCTAAAGCTTTTGACACAGTGGAACATCCGTTCCTCGTCCATTCACTTGAGAAATTTGGTGTTGGTGATGTTTCCTGTAAGGCTATTAAGACTTTCTATACGAATGGTAACAGCTCTATTAAACTGACACTTGGCACTTCACCTAGATTTGAGTTAAAGAGAGGAATTAGGCAAAGTTGTCCTATCTCACGTATCTGTTTTTATAAATCATCCAACTTCTTACATTCTTTAAATAATAGGTATTTCCTATTAAGGTATTTCCATAGCTGGTAAAAAAAATATATTATAAGCCAGCTGGCTGACTATTTTCTGAAAGACGCTAGTCAGATTCCCATATCGAGCAATGTGATAGAATCATTTTCCAAAGCATCAGGTCTATGTCTTAACATTAATAAATGTGAACTCAAGGCTGTCAAAGATTGTGTGACACCCTCATGTTATGGTATTCCAGTGAAAGAAGAACTTACATATTTTGGCATAACCAATACTAAGGACTACGGTTTGCCACTGCACATGGAGACAAAGATTGTACTTTTTGGAGAAATGTCCTCTGGTCTGATGAAACAAAAATAAAACTGTTTGGCCATAATGACCATCGTTATGTTTGGAGGAAAAAGGGGGAGGCTTGCAAGCTGAAGAACATCATCCCAACCGTGATGCAGCATCATGTTGTGGGGGTGCTTACAGCAGGAGGGACTGATGCACTTCACAAACTAGATGGCACCATGAGGAGGAAAATTATGTGGATATATTGAAGCAACATCTCAAGACATCAGTCAGTAAGTTAAAGCTTGGTTGCAAATGAGTCTTCCAAATGGACAATGACACCAAGCATATTTACAAAGTTGTGGCAAAATGGTTTAAGGACAACAACGTCAAGGTATTGGAGTGGCCATCACAAAGCCCTGACCTCAATCCTACAGAAAATGTGTGGGCAGAAGTGAAAAATCGTGTGCGAGCAAGGAGGCCTACAAACCTGACTCAGTTACACCAGCTCTGTCAGGAGGAATGGGCCAAAATTCACCCAACTTATTGTGGGAAGCTTGTGGAAGGCTACCTGAAACGTTTGACCCAAGTGAAACAATTTAAAGGCAATGCTACCAAATACTAATTGAGTGTATGTAAACTTCTGACCCACTGCGAATGCGATGAAAGAAATAAAAGCTGAAATAAATCATTCTCTCTACTATTATTCTGACATTTCACATTCTTAAAATAAAGTGGTGATCCTAACTGACCTAAGACAGGGAATTATTACTAGGATTAAATGTCAGGAATTGTGAAAAACTGAGTTAAAATGTATTTGGCTAAGGTGTATGTAAACTTCTGACTTCAACTGTACCTACTTATTAACTAAATTAAGGAAGTTTCTTTAAAAAGTATTAATACATAGTATCCTGCCAACCACTATATGAAGTGATAAAAATTACCACCCAGAAACATATTTTTTGGCATTCTATTCATGTTAGGAATCTGTGGCAAGATATCAGTAGATTTATAACTGAACACATTTATGAATTGAACTATATTTTAAGACAGCTGGAAGAAGCTTCAGTGAATGGGGAGGTGAAGCGTGAGGTAATACAGTAGGGGGGATGCGAGTGCTTCTCAAATGTATTGTTTTATTCATTCTCCACACTCTCGTCCTCACAAGAAAGTACTCAAGAGAACGTGGTCGGAGAACACACTCGGAGCATGAGAGTGTGGAGCACGGTATAATGCATATTGAGAAACACCCAATGTGTCCCCATTGCTTATAGAGCTCGCCAGTTTGTTCTAAAATCCGGAAATGAAACCTCTGGTTTGTTCAGCCAGAGATTTGTGTATAATGAGGAGATGCCCAAACAATGGAAGTCAATGGGCTCGTTTTAGTGAGATAGCAACCGACCGTTGTCCCAAAGGCGGGAAAGGCAGGCAACAAGTTTAGGTCCAAAATAAATCAAGACAAACGTATTGGGCTTATTTTGAACAGATTTTGGGGAGATGTAATCTCTCGCTTCGCCTCTTCCTCTCTGCATCACCCCTTCCGGTAGGGCAGTGGTTCCCAAACTTTTTATAGTCCCGTACCCCTTCAAACATTCAACCTTCAGCTACGTACCCCCTCTAGCACCACGGTCAGCACACTCTCAAATGTTGTTTTTTGCCATCATTGTAAGCCTGCCACACACACACTATACGATACATTTATTAAACATAAGAATGAGTGTAAGTTTTTGTCACAACCCAGCTCGTGGGAAGTGACAAAGAGCTCTTATAGGACCAGGGCACAAATAATAATATAATAATAATCAATAATTTTGCTCCTTATTTAACCATCTTACATATAAAACCTTATTTGTTCATTGAAAATTGTGAATAACTCATCACAGGTTAATGAGAAGGGTGAGCTTGAAAGGATGCACATAACTCTGCAATGTTGGGTTGTATTGGAGAGTCTCAGTCTTAAATAATTTTTCCACACACAGTCTCTGCCTGTATTTATTTTTCATGCTAGTGAGGGCCGAGAATCCACTCTCACATAGGTACATGGTTGCAAAGGGTCTTAACAGCTGGAGTTGCCAAGGCAAGATACTCTGAGTGCAGCCCAATCCAGAAATCTGGCAGTGGCTTCTGATTAAATTCATTTTTCACAGAACCGCTTGTTGCAATTTCGATGAGGCTCTCTTGTTCAGATATCGGTAAGTGGACTGGAGGCAGGGCATGAAAGGGATAACGAATCCAGTTGTTTGTGTCATCCGTTTCAGGAAAGTACCTGCATAATTGCTCACCCAACTCACTCAGGTGCTTCACTATATCACATTTGACATTGTCCGTAAGCTTGAATTAATTTGCACACAAAAAAATCATACAATGATGGAAAGACCTGTGTGTTGTTCTTGTTAATGCAGACAGAGAAGAGCTCTAACTTCTTAATCATAGCCGGAATTTTGTCCCGTACATTGAATATAGTTGCGGAGAGTCCCTGTAATCCTAGATTCAGATCATTCAGGAAAGAAAAAACATCACCCAGATAGACCAGTTGTGTGGGAAATTCGTCATCATACAAGTGGTCAGACAAGTGAAAATGATGGTCAGGAAAGAAAACTTTAAGCTCCTCTCAATTAAAAAATGTGTCAATACTTTGACCCTTGATAACCAGCTCTCTTCTGTATGTTGTAAAAGCGTCACATGGTCACTGCTCATATCATTGCATAGTGCAGAAAATACACGAAAGTTCAGGGGCTTTGCTTTAACAAAGTTAAAGTGTATTTGTATTTTTCTAATAGGCCTTAATGTGATCTACAATTTCTTGTCACATAGAATATTGAATATCCTGAAAACAAGTAGCCTAGTCCTAGAGACAGAATGTAAAACCTGCGGATCTTACGATAATGTAGCCCATTTTCTCAGTGCACGCTACCAAATCACTGTTGTCAACTCCTCAGTAAGGAAAGTAGCTATTGGCTGTCCTAAAAGTCGCTATAAGTAGCTAAATGACGTCATCGCCTAATTTGCATAATTGGCAATGTGCATGTAATTGTGATGGATTCTGTAGGAGAAAGGAATAACGTCGTGGGAGAGACAAAAAGTGAGTAAAAAAACACCCTAAATATGTTTAGAACTACAAATGAACTTTCTTCTGTCAATTCTTGTTTTTTTTATGTCACAATTCCAACCCTCCTGCTTTATCCGGGCTTGGGACCAGCAAAAGTGACTCTAAAGAGACACTGGCGGAGTTACTTAGTTTTTAATAAAAAAAAATATTTTTTTAGTTTAGTTTTCTTAATTTGGTTTGGTTTTTAACCTTATGGTCCACTTAGGAGCCCACAGTAAAACATTAACATTTTTAACCATAACATTTTTTTGTATACAATCTACATTAACAATCTAAAAATGAACTAAAGAGACAATAGAAAAAAACTGTCAATGGCAATGTGAGAAAATTATGGTAACTAGTCTGGCCCTAATTCAGGTTAATTTTTTTTTTTTTATGTAAACCAGGGCCGCATCATCCAGCGGCGGCTTCCCGCATGCGATTCATTTGCAGTCTAGACGAGGAGTGATGAACATGCTCTGACTGCAACTGGGAGGGACTGCTGCGCGAGGACTGGGCGTGGGGCCCGGCCCACCGCAGCACGCTCGTTGAGAAGAGTAAGAACGATACGTGCTTTCACGTCAGAGTCTCCAAAAGTCTCCAATAACACCAGAAAAAGTCGCTAGATTTGTCGCTAGTCGCTTTTTTGAAAATGTGTCGCTAGAGGGGTCTGAATACTTGCTAAATATAGCGACTAGTCGCTAAGTTGGCAACACTGTAAATAGAAAGACACCAAGTATACTGATAACTTCCGCTATTCAACTGTGCTGAAACATTAATGAGTCTGACCGTGTAACAACTGTTATGGCGCAATGATACAGAGGATGGCAGCAGTGAGCAACACATTTGTTACTGTTTTACCGAAGATGTTTTATAACTAAACCAAGATAGACAATCGCCCCTCGTTTCCAATGGGGAACAATTTACCAATAGTGGGCAGATTCAAGCACGAGTTAGCGAGATCCTATTGGCGTGTTCTAGCATGATCTGCATATTTGCGTTAGGGGACGCCTATTCTGTGAAGTGCGCGTGTGCAAGAACTCAATTCGCCTTTGCGCACCTTCTAAACAACACGATTTTTAAAAACGTTTGCATAGGACAAGGTCTACAATACTTAGTCCACTATGTTCATAACATATTCTAGTTTTTTGAACAGACAACTGTATTGAGATCAAATGTTTAATCGATAAGAAAATTTGCAGAATGTCTGCCAAAATCCATCTCCTCCCACTGCCCACTAGTGAGTGGAAACGCCAAGCGGATGCTTCACATTTATAATCCAGTGAAACACCTGTCTCATTGTTCTTGTCCGTGGTTTTACCCTTTTCAGGAGCACAACCAGTGAGCTAAAACAAACTGCTTCCGGGTTACCCGAATTTGCTTCCTCGCGCGGAACACTGTACCTAGCCGGTTGTAAGGAAACTAGCTAAATATACGCTGTTATTTTAAATCTGTGTTTGTTCATCATGTCTAAAAGACACCGTTTAGATTTAGGTGACGACTACTCCAATAAAAAGAGATCTGATGGGTAAGCTTCTCGTTTCATGCATCTACTGTCTTTCGGGTAGCAAGTTGTTGCTAGCGAACGGCTAGATTGTTTTGTTTAGCTAGGTACCAACCGGCAAATATTGCGTCTTACTAGTTATCATTTATAAGCTGGCTACTTTGTAGAGATGATACACTATTAGTTACATATCCGCGAGTTTCCTGTGTTAATCAGCCTGTGACGCTCGTGTAGTCATGTTGACAAGGCACGTGTTGATGTTCTGCGGCCTAGCGCTAACGTTAGAGTAAACTGGCTAGCCATAATGTTAACTCAATTCCACGATGTCTTTACATCAACGGAGTTGGGTGGACTGGAGCTCCGACGTCACATACAATTGAGTTTTTATTTAAAAAACTACGGCACCCCAAAAAATAGCCCGCAATTATGCGACACATTGTCGTTTTCTGTGACATCGGAGCTCCAGTCCGCCCACGTCTTCGCTCAACTCTGTTTATGTACACGAGCTGGGTGGCAGGTAACCGAAAATTTGCCAGTTCTAATCCCTGAGCCGACAAGGTGAAATCTGCCGTTCTGCCTTTGAGCAAGGCAGTTAATCACCCACAACAACAGGTGCCCAATGTGGCAGCCCCATGCACTTCTCTGATTCAGAGGGGTTGAGTTTTGGTTGGGCCTTGTGGGAATTGACGATAAATGTAATCCTTTAATCATGGAGTTGGGGTTTATTTGGCAATTAATTGGCCAAGCTATTTCTCAAGTTCAGGAACTAGCCTCTCAGCTGCAAGATAGCCAAATAACCAACACTTGCGTATTCTAATATTGCATCCAACTTGCATTAGCGCATCATCTGATTTCATCTACATACAATAGTCTTTTGGGGACCAGGTGAAAAACTTGCATATTTGGATTCCATGAATGGGTCATCTGTAAAGTTTCCTGCTGTAGAATGGGCAATGAATAATATAAATACACTGATTATTGAGTAATAATAATGTCCCACTACATTAAAGTGTACTCTATTTCAAGTAATATACTATTGTGGGTTGACTTATGTATATTCTTCTATTTTTCAGGAAAGACAGAGATCGCGACAGGGACCGTGACGAGCGCTCTAAAGACAGGGAGAGGGACAGGGACCGTGACAGAGATCGGGACCGGGACCGAGATAGGGACGTGAAGCCCTCTGTCGTGCCCCCCAACACCATGATGGCCGGGGGAGGCATGCTTCCTCTCAAGCAGACAGCCATGCAGCAGCAGATCAACCCGTTCACAAACCTGCCCCACACGCCGCGCTACTATGAGATCTTGAAGAAGAGGCTTCAGCTGCCTGTGTGGGAGTACAAGGAGCGCTTCAACGACATCCTGGCACGCCACCAGAGCTTTGTGCTTGTCGGAGAGACGGGCTCCGGGAAAACCACACAGGTGCAGTTCTGTTCAATAGTCCTTAAACATTAAGGTCTAAACAGCTCTTCCCATTGGGCAAGTCGGGGGTATTTTTTTGGGTTGGCCGAAAGATTATGATCACTTATTTTCACCTACCCACGGGAGGAACCAGAAAGACCAAACTACTAGAATTCTTTGCATTTTGGTTATCTGTATAAAAAAAATATATATAAAAAAAAAAACATCCCCTGCCCAATGGGGCAACTTGCCTGACTGCTCAGGTCACTTGCCCCGGGAAATAGGGAAACCCTAAATGTTAATATCTGGCTTAAATTCTTCTGTTTCTCTACTTTTGCAGAGGTGCTTCGTTTGCATTTTTTGCATTGGTAAATCTTCATGCTTGTAACAGAAGAAGCAGTTTGGATTGACCTTTAGTTTGATCTCCGGTTCCCTCTGTGTTTGAGTTTCTGATGGAATCAGATGGGTGATATTGCTTACTGTACACCTTTCACCCCCCCACACACACATGCCATGGAAGGGCAAGTGGTTACATCACTATGTTTACACCTACTCTGTTCCCTCAGATCTGCAAACACAGAAGAGGTAGTGTATAAGGGACGTTTGTAATTTGGCATTCCAGTCAATTCTCTCCCTCCCCTCCAAAGCAATGCACTTTGAAATATGTTTATGTTGTTTCAGTTAGACAGACACATCCATAACATGCCCTCCCTTTCCCTCCTCAGATCCCCCAATGGTGTGTGGACATGGTGAAGGGCTTGGGTGGCCCCAAGAAGGCGGTGGCCTGTACCCAGCCCAGAAGGGTGGCAGCCATGAGCGTGGCCCAAAGGGTGGCCGACGAGATGGATGTCATGCTGGGCCAGGAGGTGGGCTACTCCATACGATTCGAGGACTGCAGCTCCGCCAAGACCATACTGAAGTAAGCAACTTATTGTCTGGATAGTAGAGGCTACATCAGGGTTATTCAATTCCAGGCCTAAACACTTCCGGTTTTCATTCTTGCATACTACCAGGATCATAATTATTAGGGCACGCACGTAGCAAAGCGCTGCAAGATGTTATGCAACAAAATTAGAAAATGAGCATTTGTTATTGGATAAGTTCAGATGGTACCACTTCACTCAGTTTTTAAGAGTTTTCTTCTGTTTTGTGCCTACTCAACACAACATAGGTAAAACCAAAAAAAACTAAGCATTTTGGCCCTTCAGAACTGTAATTTGAATACCCCCAGAATACACGATCCAAGAATTTGGGGTTATAGCCAGTTAATTCAATTCAACACACACAGCTTCAGTCAAAATAGTTTGGACATGCTTTAATGAATAAGAATTAAGTTATTTTAGACTACTGTGGTCAACAAGTATTTGGTATAGTTTTGCAGCTGCACACTAAAAGAGAGCAAAGGTTGTTTATAATTATTCATTTTGAAGAGGCATAAGATCAATGAACACCCATTTTGATGTTCAAGCCATCACTCGGTCAGCATCTGCTATGTTTTAAACCGTGTCCTTCCCCTTTAAGGTATATGACAGACGGTATGTTGCTTCGGGAAGCCATGAACGACCCCTTGCTGGAGCGGTATGGCGTGATCATCCTGGATGAGGCCCACGAGAGAACGCTGGCCACGGACATCCTAATGGGAGTACTGAAGGAGGTGGTCCGACAGAGGTCAGACCTCAAGGTACAGCCTCCGAGTCCAGGGGGGAATCTCAAGTCTTTCCTCGATTCCTCGTGTCCTTGATTTGGATCTTCTCCTTTGTGTTTTGAGAAAGAGGCGAGGAATCAAGGAAAGACAAATGAGGGTTGGTATCTCTTCTTTTTTGTTGTTGCATTTAGTCCATTCTGGAGATAAATTTGATTCATTAGTTTAATTTAAATTAGCTTGTTTTTGGATGGAGTTAAAATATCATTGACCATAACTGAATGAGTCGCATGAAGAATGAAAACCCACATATGAATTGTAAATTTTGCTTTACCGTTGAAATTATTTTCAAGTCCCAAAACAACCCCTGGCTTAGCCCATTCCCCATTCCTCTACAAAAGGCCAAAAGAGCCACTGAACACGCCAATTGGCACGTGTTTTTCTGTTGCTTATTAGAAAAATTAGATTTCTGTCTTGGTGTGTTTCCTGACAGATTCTGCATTTGGTTAGTTTGTCGCCCATGAGACACTGTAGACACGGAAGCCTATTTCACTTCTGCAAAATCCCCAGAATGACTCTTAAGATACTGTAACTCAAGAAATTTGTTAATTAAGACATGTTTGCAGAGGATGTTTTAGTTGGTCAATTTTACGTGTAAGTTGTTTGTGCAGTATTTGCAATCACTGCAGCTGTTCACCCCCATGATAGTGGGCAAATGGACATTGTCAAATCAAAACCCAACCTTAATTTATCCGTTGTGGCGCACTGATTATCCAAACTGTTTAAGACGACACAAGAATAACTGTTTCTGACTCATATCGATGCCACAGGCCGTTTTCAAAGGGATTTCTTTGCTTATTAAAGGCAGTCACTCTTTTTAAGGGTTATGTTTTTGGATTGCTTTTGACTTACCTTAGTCCCAATGTAATTTAGCCAAATTATTTGCTCGCCCATTCTAGATCCCTATTCAAACGTAGATGTTTCCCACTTTGGCTCCCATAGTCAGGATTTCACTATTGTACACTAAAAGTGACATTGCAACAACCACAAAGCATTATACAGGAATATGTTCTTTGCCCACAGGTGATTGTGATGAGTGCCACGTTAGACGCCGGGAAGTTCCAAGTGTACTTTGACAGCTGTCCGCTGCTGACCATTCCCGGACGCACACACCCCGTGGAGATCTTCTACACCCCTGAGCCGGAGCGGGACTACCTAGAAGCCGCCATCCGCACGGTCGTTCAGATCCACATGTGTGAGGAAGAGGAGGGGGACTGTCTGCTTTTCCTCACCGGACAAGAGGTATACTTCCACCCCTTCTCAAATGCAATCCAGATAGTTTGAGTTGGTTCGCTGTTCAAGAGATATACCTCCAGCCCTTCTCATATGCAGTCAAGATGGTTCAGTTCAGTGTTGAAGAGTGATACTGAAAACACCAAGGTTGTCGCCTGAATATAAGTTGAATTGTTGGGGAGGTTTAACTTTCAGGATACCTGTCTGCTGCTCAACATGAATATTGCCTGACTCTGAACTGTCTATCAGGAAATTGACGAGGCCTGTAAACGGATCAAACGGGAGATCGACGACTTGGGACCTGAAGTCGGAGACATCAAAGTCATTCCACTATATTCCACACTGCCTCCCCAGCAGCAACAAAGAATCTTTGAGGCAGCACCCCCCAGGAAGCCCAGCGGTGCGATAGGAAGAAAGGTAGACCAGCAGAACACTGCAAAAACAGGGTTGTGTTCAGTAGGAAGAAAACATTTTGGAACTGAGTGAAATGGGAAGGTACCTCCTGAACTTATACAATCAGATTAAAATTTTCAATTTCTAAATGTTTTACTATGGGGTGCCCTACTGAATATACAACCCAGATTTCATACATTGGTGCTTGTTTATCACCAAATATTTCCAATGGCTTATGATGTAAGTATGCAAATTGTCTGCTAGTGCTAACCCCAATGCCTGTTCCCTAGGTTGTGGTTTCGACAAATATTGCTGAGACATCCCTTACCATCGACGGAGTGGTGTTTGTGATCGATCCCGGTTTTGCCAAGCAAAAGGTAGGCTGCTACTCCTCTCCCTCTATAATTGTTTTCCTTGTCTCGTCATTTCAAACCCAGAGGGAATACCAGGCACTGGTACTATGAACTTGTACTTTTTTCAATAACAGGGACACTTGAACTGTCTGTAGTCCACAATCTGAGCACAATGCAGATAGAAAAGTAATAGTAGTTCATTAACCAGGTTTCCATCCAACCAGTTCAAGCGGATGAATTACCTGACGCATAAAACAACTCATGACAGGCCTCATAGAAACAGAATGTTATCAGTAAAGTTTCCCAATGTCGACAAAACAAAATACGAAAGACAAGACAAGATAGGATAGGATCTTTTTTTTGTCTGTGAAGTAGATTTTGCGACAATTGTGGTAGAAATGCTTTATGTGCAAATATTGATATTAAAACCTTCATACTTTTGGCCATGAAGTGTATATGGACACCCCTTTTAAATTAGTGGATTTGTCTATTTCAGCCACACCCATGTATAAAATCGAGCACACAGTCATGCGAATCCCATAGACAAACATTGGCAGTAGAATGGCCCGTACTGAAGAGCTCACTGTCTTTCAACGTGGCACCGTAATAAGATGCCACCTTTCCAACAAGTCAGTCCTGCTAGAGCTGCCTTGTCAACTGTAAGTGCTGTTATTTATTATGAAGTGGAAAAGTCTAGGAACAACGGCTCAGCCGCTAAGTTTTAGGCCACACACACTGCCAAGGGCTGTAGCGTGGAAAAATTGTATGTTCTTGGTTGCAACGCTTACTACCGAGTTCCAAACTGCCACTGGAAGCAATGTCAACATAAGAACTGTTTGTCGTGAGCTTCATTAAATGGGTTTCCATGGCCGAGCAGCCGCACACAAATCTAAAATCACCATGCGCAATGCCAAGTGTTGGCTGGAGTGGTGTAAAGCTCGCCGCCATTGGACTCTAGCAGTGGAAACGAGTTCTCTGGAGTGATGAATCATGATCTGGCGGTCCGACGGTCAAATCTTGGTTTGGCGGATGCCAGGAGAACGCTACCTGCCCGAATGCATAGTGCCAACTGTAACGTTTGGTGGAGGAGGAATAGTGGTCTGGGGCTATTTTTAATGGTTCGGGCTAGGCCCCTTATTTCCAGTGAAGGGAAATATTAACGCTACAGCATACAATGACATTCTAGACGATTCTGTTCTTCCATCTTTGTGGCAACAGTTTGGTGAAGGCCCTTTCCTGTTTTCACATAACAATGCCCCGTGTACAAAGTGAGGTACATACAGAAATGGTTTGTCGATCGGTGTGGAAGGACTGGCCTGCACAGAGTCCTGACCTCAACCCCATCAGACACCTTTGGGATGAATTGGAACGCAGACTGCGAGCCAGGCCTAATCGCCCAACATCAGTGCCCTACCTCACTAATGCTCTTGTGGCTGAATGGAAGCAAGTCCCCGCAGCAATGTTCCAACATCTAGTGGAAAGCCTTCCCAGAAGAGTGGAAGCTGTTATAGCAGCAAAGGGGGGGACCAACTCCATATCAATGCCCATGATTTTGGAATGAGATTGTGCCAATGTAGTTTCTAAGTGAACTTAGTCATGTGATATATTTTGTTGTACTACCACTCGAAAAAGCATGCAGAATTTATAGGCAGATGGAATAAGTTATGATCAACTTTATAACTTATGTCTTTTCTTGGTGGTTAAGTGCACTGTGATGAGCTTCATGCAAATTTCCACTAAATATCAAGGGTAGGCGATCATTTGAATGATGCTGGTGACATGATGACCGGTTTGCTTGGCTGCCAATTATCAATTACAAATGATCTGGTTTTTATCATATAACCTACCCTGTCCACTTTATCAGCAAACTGTCTTTAGAGCATGCGCCAAAAACATATTGGGCAAGTTTGCTATATTATCGCAACAGTTTTTGGGACAAAATCATCGGTGGAGTTGAAAATGCAATGGAAACCCATTTAACTTAGATTATTTAATTCGGTACATGGGGAATTTAACCGCAAAGTTATTTAATGTTCACTACGTCATTACACACAACGTTTATCCTCAACAAATCAGTTTGACGGAAACGCGCCTCTGGTGGGAAAATGTGCTTATCTGTCGCCAATTGTATGAAACCTAGCGACAGTGAATTTTTTGAGAACATACATTTGTTCCCTTATTACCTGTTTATTTGACCTGGGATTTGAACCAGAAATTCTCCCGTTACTTATCCACCTCTCTGCCGTTGCAGACTAGCACTTGTGTAATGGGTTTCCCTTCGCCCCATATCCAAATCCCTCCAACTGTACCTACAGATGAACAAGTGATAATCTTCAATCATTTGTGTATTCATTGATTTTCACCTGTACATCTGTGGTACAGTTTAAGTAATGAATGTATGATTTAAGATTAACTCTAGAAGGGCTGTCCATGTCATTCACTGTGGACTTAACTGTTAAGTTCATGTTTTAAGTATCCCTATATTTCTGTTATTACGGCGATATCACTCTGTTGTTAGTACACCTGCGCAGTAGTCTCACTGTAGATGGACCTGACTTGAGTTTGATGGCAACTATGTACTGTGGTCATACGGTGAAGTAAACATTGTTAAACTGGGACGTGGTGTCATTTTGAGTTAACATTAACCAACGTGGAATCAGCATCCAGCATTTTTTTAAATAAAATAAAGACTTGAGTGAGAATGTTGTCTACACCTATAACCCACAGGTGTACAATCCTCGTATCAGGGTGGAGTCTCTCCTGGTCACGGCGATCAGCAAAGCCTCGGCGCAGCAGAGGGCGGGCCGTGCCGGCAGGACACGGCCAGGGAAGACTTTCCGCCTCTACACTGAGAAAGCCTACAAGACCGAGATGCAGGTGAACTGTCCTGGATTGTAGAAATGTTGGGGCAAAGTATACGGTCGAATGAAATATTGAATAAATTGTGTTATCTTATGGATAATGTTGAGGACAATTAATTTATTAAGGAAATGTTTGTAGTCTAACGTATCTCATGTGGTGCTGGGCATTTTACAGAAGCCTGTTTCGTCCTTTACGTTCAGCTCTTGTTAAACACATGATTTGGCAGAATTAGCCGAACTTGTTACACAACGGATTATATGATACCAGTAGAATGGCTTCATGTTCTACTGATCTGACTATTTTCCTTTCCACTACAGGACAACACGTATCCTGAGATTCTCCGGTCCAACTTGGGTTCTGTCGTGTTGCAGTTGAAGAAGCTGGGTATCGATGACCTGGTGCACTTTGACTTCATGGACCCACCAGGTGAGGAGCCAAGGTTTTGCTGGAATACCTGCCTGTTGGAAGTGCTACTTTAGTTTGAAACTGTTTCATTTGAAACTGACTGGCAGCCATTTTTCTTGATATACCTCTTGACCAACCATTTTATCATAAAATATAATTTGTTGATTGATTCTTTGACAGGCAGAAAAGTAAAAAATGACAAAGAGATCAAACATGTTCTATGCTGTACTGATCACTTGCTCCTCTTGCTTCCTCCCTTGCGATGTCAAGCCCCGGAGACCCTGATGCGGGCGCTGGAGCTGCTCAACTACCTGGCGGCGCTCAACGACGACGGCGACCTGACAGAGCTGGGCTCCATGATGGCAGAGTTCCCGTTGGACCCACAGCTGGCCAAGATGGTGATCGCCAGCTGCGAGTTCAACTGCTCCAACGAGATCCTCTCCATCACCGCCATGCTGTCAGGTAATGGCCCAGGGCCGGGGTGGCTGGCATCCAAAGTCGCCCAGTGCCCACCCTTGGCACCAGTTGGCACCCTCTCAACCCTGTGGTTTCCAATTTAATGCAAGATGGAGATCTCTAAATTGATTGTCTCATCAGTGCTTTGTTAATGCTATTTGTTAATTCCTGGAAGAGTTAATTAATATTTTGGGAAAGTAAGGAGGTGGCCCACAGTTAAGGGGGCTTGCAGATCTAGTTAGCAAAGATGCTAGAAAGTATTAGATTTATATGGAGGGCTCAAGTTAACAATATTTGGTAAGTATTCCTCAAATCAAAATGTGATATAACAAAAAGCCAAATGTGGGAAACTTCTGCTGTAGAGGGCCCCACGGACAAATACACTTTTTTTGGTCTACATAAAGGATTTGGATTGCTTACTGGTTAGATACCTTAAATTGCTAATTGTCATTATCAATCAAGTGATGGTTGATGGAAAAGTAAACTGAAAGCCAATTGTATTCTGTATCAAATTGAAAAGTTGACCATGTTTCTTCCAGCTTCTTGAAATATGGGAGTGTTTATCCTCAGTGCAATTGGGCAGGGCAGGCATCTCAATGTAGTGTTCTTAGATAGGTCTAAAACATTGCCTCTGCATTTGTTTAGTGGTTTGTCTATGGCTGCTTTAATGGTGTCTCTTGATGTATTATTGGACCAATTGCACCGGCAGTACAAGATACCATGGCAAGCAATGTTTTTTTATCGTCAAGATGTTGTCATGGTCTTACTCGTCAAATTTATTTCTCATCAAGACCTGATCTTTATTTTTGATTTAAGTGAGGTTTACACATTTTACAGGATGATTTGTTATCTGCATGTGGGTGGTTGATTTAGGTTAAGCTTTCTTGGCCAGTTTTGGTTTTACTACCGGGGGGAAACTATTTGCGTTCAATATGGCAAGATAGATTTCTGATTTTATCATATAGAATGTTCAGTGTTTGGACTTTTCACAGTATTTCAAATTGGCATTCCCCTCGTGTTTTACTCATACACATTTGTGATTTGGTTGTGGTCAATTCATTATCAACTCAGGAGATTCATAGAAATTCCAGTTCAGTACAAAGGCCATACATTTTTTGATTCTTGTAACGGTTCCTGAAATTCATGTTGAATTTGGTCTGCGACTGTAAAATGACTACCTTGAATGTCAAATATTCATTTAAACATGTATGAGTAAAGCAAAATTAGGCTTACAGGCGGAACATGAAAGTAATGATCGGTGGTGTTGCAAAAACTCCCAATTTGGACATATTGATGTTCTTCCATACAAAGCCGTATGTCAGTAGTGACATCGTATAAGGACATCTATTTCCCTTTTTATAACGTCAAGGCCATTGACTTGAATGTGAAATGGACTTGGATTCTCTTGAATGTTATACATATATACACTGTTCTCAAGTTCAATGCTCTTTTAACGCTCTGCAGGTGTGTGAAACCTCTTTGTTTTGCAGATGTGGTTAGGTGTTGACTCCCTTGACAAGCTAGTAGCCAGTCATCATGCAGTCGGAAGAGCCCCCCCTCATAAACACACCACTTGGTCCTGCCCTGCCCCCCTATGCTCTCTGTCAAGTTTTCTAGCTACAATAGGCCTTGTTCCTCTGTTCTGTGAATGCTTGACTCATCCCTATGGGCGTCTGTGTTGGGGCCCATACCAACCTTGTCTAGTCCCGCAGTGTTTCGTCCGCCCAACCGAGGCTAAGAAGGCGGCGGACGAGTCCAAGATGCGGTTCGCCCACATCGACGGAGACCACCTGACGCTCCTCAACGTCTACCATGCCTTCAAACAAAGTAAACATAGCCACCACAAACATCTTATTTTGATAGGGTCAAATTAATTAAAGGGACAGATTAGACTCCAAAATCAACGTTAATCAGATGTTTTAGACCTCAAAAGTCCTATACCTATACATCCTATACCATCGGTTGTGTAGACCAACCTTAATTAATGAAAGACTAAAGATAAGCACCACAAATCTGGAATTAACATGGGATATTTGGATCTATAAATTGATGGACTGATACATGGGCCGTGTCCGAAATCTACTTAATTGTACTACATACTATTTAGAATGTACTGTTTAGTAAAAAACCTAATGCAGTAAGCAACAAATGTCACCCATCCTGAGAGTGCACCATCTGATGCGCATTTGCGTTGATTCCCGCAGTTCGTTAATTTGGGTATAGCGTGTCCCCTTATCTCATCATCAGCTAATAATCAGCTGTTGTCAAACACACGTGAGTCTGGAAAGACGATTCTCTTCCTCAAGTGTGCAGCAAATTCTAATAGAAGAGAAGCCGAAATGAGTATAACAAACATCCTGCATTTAAAGCATACTTTATTATTTTTTAAATTTACTATAAAACATTCGGTTTTCGCATACCTAAAATGCCTACTATGTAGAACGCAAGTATGGGTAATCGAACATGGCCATGGACTTATCTCAACAGAAGATTAACTTTTGAAGACTGATTTTTAAGTGTTATGTCCCTTTAAGTAACTTACTTTGAAACATGATGCTTATTTGACTTGCCGTCTTTGTTGTCGTTTCTCAGACCACGAGTCTACACAGTGGTGCTACGACAACTTTGTGAACTACCGTTCGCTGATGTCGGCCGACAACGTGCGCTCGCAGCTGTCCCGGATCATGGACCGCTTCAACCTGCCCCGGCGCAGCACCGAATTCACCAGCAGAGACTACTACATCAACATCCGCCGAGCGCTCGTCACAGGCTTTTTCATGCAGGTCAGTCGGTGCACAGCAGGGCAAGTTCCATTTCAATTAACTCCGAATTGCATGAATTGAAATGGAATTGAGTTAAGTGAAAAAAATACGATTTATCTCGCATTGTGTGCATTTTCGGAAATGTTTTCTTGTTTGCTTAGGTGGCTCATTTGGAGCGCACGGGCCATTATCTCACAGTCAAGGACAACCAGGTGGTCCAGCTACACCCGTCTACCGTCCTGGACCACAAGCCAGAGTGGGTGCTCTACAATGAGTTTGTCCTCACAACCAAGAACTACATTCGCACCTGCTCGGATATCAAACCGGAATGGTACGTTTGTGGTCATGAAGTATAACTCAGAAATGTCCACTCAAATAAAACGATTAGCGAATACACTGTAAATAACAAGGGTTTTTGATAAGCATCAACATTTCAAAACTAATTTACTCGTCGTTTACAGGTAATGCTTTTATTGGATATTTTGATTATATTCTACGACTTTGCTTTAATTGATCTTGTCTCCCCAGGCTGGTGAAGGTTGCTCCTCAGTACTACGAAATGGGCAACTTCCCACAGTGTGAAGCCAAGAGGCAGTTGGAGCGAATCGTTGCCAAACTCCAGACCAAGGAGTATTCCCAGTACTGATTAACAGCGACTGAAGAGAGGAAGACATCCTTGAAAGAGCTTGGCACAATTCATACTTTAAAGTTGTATCCTATCTTCAATCTTAATGTTTCTTGATTCAAGATATGATTTTTATAACTTTTTTGTTTGTGGTTTTTCTGTCCATTCAATAGCAACGTGTATAACTGTAAGCATTTATGAAATTGATCTCAATGGTGAATATTAGGCTATTCTGATTAGAGATTTTCGAAAAGGAATACAATTAACATGTTAAGCATGAGTATTCATGTGGATATTGTTGATGTTCCTCTAGGAAATTGTGAACCCTGAGAAAGTGTACTTGCCTAGGTTGTCCTTGTTTCTTCAATAAAGGAGCTTCGACTTGAATAAAACAATGAATAATAGCTCATGGTCTTTATCTAAAATGTTCAACTGTACATTATTAACCTGTATACCCAGGGGTGAAAGTGGATTTAATTTCTTACTGGTAAGGGAATTACTACTAAAAAAATGTTATGCGTCTAATCATAGAATTACATATAGAATCCCAATTCATTTAGTGACCTCCGTGGGCCAATTAGGCCTATAAAGATTAGTCAACTTTGATCATGTGTTTATACCACATTAAAAGGTAATACAACTACTTATGTTTTCATCTGATTGTCAAAAAATCGCTTCAAAACGCTCTCCTGTTGACTACCGGGGCATATTTCACCTCACTAAATTCCAGCATCCAAACAGTGCACCTGCAATTTGATGAATGGAAAGCAAAATCTGTTAAAAAACCAAAATGTGTAATGAAGTTCCGCGTTTGTCATTAGGCACACTACACTTATAGCCTGAATTGATGTGTCCAGTGCTGTATGTGCACTTCTCTGTCTGGCCCACATATCTCCGCCTTGATAACATTTTAAGGTTCTTGTCGAACCATGATGCAATTTGGAGAGTATACTGCACATTTTGAAGTCAATTTGCTCATGTTCAGGCAGCTGACATGCGGTAATGTTAAATAATGGTGCAATTGCCAACAGTTTTTGACAGATTTTATTATTGTGCTAGGCTTGTGTTTTACTGGTATGGCGTACCCCACTATTTATTTTCCTAACATTGAAAAATAACTTCAATGCAATTTGAGAACAAGTATTCTTTAACAAAGCTACTTCACATCCAGAAACTGTATGAAAGCTTGAAATTAGTCTGAACTCTTGGATGGCCTCTCTTTTTACTGGGTATAGGTCCGCCCAACAGTATATTCTATTAACGTAATATAGTATTTTGGGTGAGCTTGTGGCTCTGAGGATTCTCTCTCCATCCCCCTCTGTGTGTTGTCTGTGGCTGGATCTGGAAGTGCTCTGATGTCTTGTTCCTCCTCTGAGCCTGTGTACACCACATTGAAGCATGATGCATCTGCTTTCCGCAGTACTGTTGCTGGTGTCTGAGGTTGTAATCCACACACGTTAACCTTCTCACAGCCCAGTGTCTGATTAAAGTCTACAGTTTGTGTTTGTTTCAGCTGTTTGTCCCTCAGGGAATGCCTTCCTGTTAGGCCATTGGGGTTTGAGCTGAGCTGGCGAGACAGGCAATGGGGAACGCAGCCTCCTGCCCATAAGGAGCTCGGCAGGCAACGGCCCATGATGCAGTGGTGTGACCATGTAAGCTAACAGCCCTGTACGGATGCTTGTTCTTTTTCAACAGTCCCTTGACTGTTTTCACAGCCCTCAGACTCACAGTTGCTTTGTGCGTGGTATTGGTTATTGGTCACGTGTGAAGTCAAATTGTGCTGGAAAAGGAGCTTGTGGAGACCTGGGAAGCGTTATCTTTAACCAGGACCTCAGCTGATGGTAATCCATTGATAACCTCAGCTGATGTGGTTATGGGTGTCTTTGCTATTTCAATGTATCTTGAATAGTAACCTACAACTAGCAGATAAGTCATTTTTACAATAAAACATATATGCCGCTACCTTTTTCAATGTCCATGTGTCCCTCGTGCACTCTGCCTAGCATTTCCGGTTGTAAAGTTTCTGGGATTACAATACGTTGTACTATCATGAGAAGGTCCATTACAGTGGAAGTCACTTTGATGAATCCAATAGGGCTTCAGCAGCTGATAAAATGGTTATTAATCCCCCAGATGGGAAATCTGATTGTACCAGTCAATACTTACATTACCAGTAAATAGACCATAAAAACACAAGGACACACAAACATTAAAAGCAGCACATCAATGGATATTTAAAAAAATGAAGTCTCATGGCATATGGTAAGAAGGATCTGTGGAAACTGTTTTGGCCCTGGGTAAAATACATCTGTCTGCCATCGCACTGCAATGTTCCAGGCAGGTACTGTGGCTAGTGTTGGCCTCTATACTTCTAAGCAAACTAGAGTCCATTTATCCAGCATGGGCTCTAGTTTGTCCTGGTTGGTGCCGATGGTAGATCCAGCCTTCTTGATGATTTTGTTGAGCCTGTTTGCTTCCTCCCTAGTGATGTTACCCCCCCAGCAGATTACACTGTAAAACAGGACACTAGCCACAACACTATTAAAAAACTTTTGGACCATTTTTGAGCAAACGTCAAAGGATCTGAGCTTCCTTAAAAAGAATAGGCTTTGCTGAGCCTTTTTAAAAACCATGGAGGCAGTCTGCTGTGTAGCGGGTGAAGAGGAATGGTGACAAAAACGTCCCTTGTGGGGCACCTGTGTTAGTGATGATCGTGTCTGAGAACGAGTGGTTCTGTAATCTTTTATTTAACCTTTCTTTAACTAGGCAAGTCAGTTAAGAACAAATTCTTATTTACAATGACGGCCTACCCTAGCCAAACCCTAACTCAGACGGCGCTGGGCCAATTGTGCGCCGCCCTATGGGACTCCCAATCACGGTCGGTTGTGATACAGCCTGAAATCGAACCAGGGTCTGTAGTGACGCTTCTACCACTGAGATGCAGTGCCTTAGACCACTGTAGGTACACTAGAGGTAGACAGTGACTGCATGAAGATAAAGTGCAGGATCCTGCTCAGCTATTCAGCACAGTCCTTGAGCACCTGGGGTCTGACTCCATCCGGTCCTGCAGGCTTCCTGGCATTTGTCAGTTTTAATTATTTCCTTACCTGGTCAACAGTTCGAGTAATAGCAAGACTGCTGCTGTAACCTCTCCATAGACCCTTCTGTCTTTCTGTGGAGAAATCGCAGTTATCAAAGCGTGCAAAGAACAGGTTGAGCTCATTAGCTGGTGCCTCCACAGTTCCCTCAGCTGAACGCCCACCATATCCAGTCATGAGCTGCATCCCCTTCCACACCTCCCGGATGTTGTTGCGAGCAAATTGATGCTCAATCTTGCACTTGAAGTCCCTCTTCCCAGCACGGATCAATTGTTTTAATTCCTTCTGTATCCATTTCACCCTGACTGTCACCCATCAGGAATGCTTGTTTTTTCATATTGAGTGTGTTCTTAATGTCTCTTGTAATCCATGGTTTGTTATTGGGGAAGCACTTCACAGCTCTCTGTGGAACAACATTATCCACACAGAAGTTGATATAGTCAGCAATACTGTTGGATAGAAGGTTTATGTCACCGCCAGAGGCATCAATGAATGTATTCCACTCAGTACACTCAAAGTTTCACCTCAAAGTTTCACAGCTGTCCTGTGACCATTTCTGTACCATGATGGTTTTGGGCTTCTGGTGCTGGACAAGTGGTCTGTACTTAGGCAGGAGGTGGATCATATTGATGCAGTTTCTCCTGGCTGGGCAAATCCATCCATTCTGGAAACAGAAGACAAAGGGCTGTGAGACAAGAGCTTAATCGTGGACACATGAAAAGTAGGATGTATACAGAGGGTACGGGGTAACAGCAGATGAACAGCAGTGGGACTAAGGACTCTAGAGATGGGGAAAGGACCAATGAAACGGGGGGAAAGTGGCAGGGGGTAACGATGCTTAACCGTGATGTTATTGAGGCCCCGGTAGTCGATACATGGACGCAGGGTCTTGTCCTTCTTCTCCACAAAGAAGAACCCTGCACCCGCAGGGGAGGCAGAACAGTGAATGTTCCCGGCAGCCAGAGAGTCCTCATTGTACTCCTCCGTGGCCTTGGTCTCAGGACCAGACAGGGAATATAGCCGGCCTTGAGGCAGTGTGGTGCCCGGGAGGAGATCAATAGTGCAGTTGTAAGGACGATGCGGAGGAAGAGAGGTAGCACAAGCCTTGCTGAAAACCTCCAGGTTATGGTACTCTGAGGGAATGGCAGAGAAATCTGAGGCAGTACTTAAACCTGGAGGAGGATGTTCGAGGTGAGGCTGCACCGCCTTAAGGCAATGTGAGTGGTAAAACGGGCTCCAACCCAGGATTGAAACCGTTGTCCAGTCAATAACGGGGTTGTGCTTCTGGAGCCATGAGAATCCCAAAACAGGAGGTCGGATTTAGGTATCCGACCTCCTGCAGTCCCGTAGACGCCTATCAATCCTAATGGTTAGGGCAATGAGGTGATGGAGGTCCAAAGGTAACTCCCGAGCTGCGAGATCGTTTTTTATCTCCTCCGACAGTCCGTGAAGGAAAGTATCGAATAGGGACTCCGGATTCCAGGCACTCTCGGTGGCCAACTGCGTAGTCTGTCACACTACGGGAGTCTTGATGTAATCCAAGTAGTTTTCGGGCCACCTCTCTCCCGGATATCGGAGAATCGAACACCTTCCTCCCCTCCGTCATGAAAACTTTCAGATGGCGACAAATGACGGATTGTTGCTCCCAAACTGCCGTCGCCCAGGAGAGCGCCCTTCCAGACATTAGCGTAATCAGATACTCTATCTTCGAGCGATCTGAAGGGAACGATGACAGTTGCATCTCAAAAACGAGGGAGCACTGAGAAAGAAACGCCCGGCAGGTTCCAGGATCCCCAGAATATCGCTCTGGAGGAGATAAGTGGGGTCCTCAGAGAGCCGGGGTCGGCTGTACCAACCCACCACTGGTAGGGGAGTTACTGAGTGACTTGGAGGTCTCTGTTGTGGTACGCTGCCTGTGAGATAATCCACGGAATTGCTCCAGTAATGTCTTGAAGCCCTGTTCGTGGCGTTCCACCAGCGAATGGAGCCCTTCCATAAGATTCTGGAGTAGCTCCTTATGTCTTCCAATGGTGGCTCTATGCAGAGAGACAGTTTTGCGGAGCTGGTCCGAGTCTGCTGGGTCAGTCATGGCCAGGTCATACTATAACGACACAGGGCGAGACCCAGATGCAGACACAGGAGGCAGATGGTTCGAGTCTCTGATATTTAAGGGGCAGGCAAGAGTCTTTGAGGACAGGCAAAAGGACAGGCAAAAGTTCATAAACCAGGTCAGAGTTCCAAACGGTACATGGCGGCAGGCAGGCTCGAGGTCAGGGCAGGCTGAATGGTCAGGCAGGCGGGCTTAGTGTCAGGGCAAGCAAGAGGTCAGAACCGTGAGGACTAGAAAAACAGACTAGGAGAAGAAGCTCGGAAAAAACACGCTGATAAGCTTGACAAGACAAGACGAACTGGCAACAGACAAACAGAGAACACAGGAATAAATACACTGGGAATAATGGGGAAGATGGGTGACACCTGGAGGGGGGTGGAGACAATCCCAAAGACAGGTGAAACAGATCAGGGTGTGACACTTTCAACCATGGTCGACAGTAACCAGCCACACCCAACAAAGACATTGTGCTGCTTGCTAACAGGTTTAGGCACATTTTTAATTGCCTCTAATCTATCTTTGGAGAGGACGCCAGCACCAGAAGTAAGGTCATGACTAAATACTTAACAGAGCTTTATGACCATTTTCTGCCAAAAAAATCAACAATGCCCTAGTGTCCATGCCATATCTCGGCTGATTTTGAGCAAACCAACAAATCGTCAACATACTGAACCAAAGTACTCCCTCCCAGAGAAACAAAACCCCCTAGGTTTTGAGACCAGCATGTTTCAAGCAGACCACCATAGTCCCTGTGCCCAAGAACACAAAGGCAACCTGCCTAAATGACTACAGACCCGTAGCACTCACGTCCGGAGCCATGAAGTGCTTTGAAAGGTTAGTAATGGCTCACATCAACACCATTATCCGAGAAACCCTAGACCCACTCCAATTTGCATAACGTACAAACAGATCCACAGATGATGCAATCTCTATTGCACTCCACACTGCCCTTTACCACCTGGACAAAAGGAACACTTATGTGAGAATGCTATTCATTGACTACAGCTCAGCGTTCAATACGCCATAGTACCCTCAAAGCTCATCACTTAGGTAAGGATCCTGGGACTAAACACCTCCCTCTGCAACTGGATCCTGGACTTCCTGATGGGCCACCCCCAGGTGGTGAGGGTAGGTAGCAACACGTCTTCCACGCTGACCCTCAACACTGGAGCTCCCCAGGGGTGCGTGCTCAGTCCCCTCCTGTACTCCCTGTTCACCCACGACTGCATGGAAGGCACAACTCCAACACCATCATTAAGTTTGCAGACGACACAACAGTGGTAGGCCTGATCACCGACAACGACGAGACAGCCTATAGGGAGGAGGTCAGAGACCTGGCCGGGTGGTGCCAGAATAACAACCTATCCCTCAACGTAACCAAGACTAAGGAGATGATTGTGGACTACAGGAAAAGGAGGACCGAGCACGCCCCCATTCTTATTGACGGGGCTGCAGTGGAGCAGGTTGAGAGCTTCAAGTTCCTTGGTGTCCACATCAACAACAAACTAGAATGGTCCAAACACACCAAGACAGTCGTGAAGAGGGCACAACAAAGCCTTTTCCCCCTCAGGAAACTAAAAAGATTTGGCATGGGTCCTGAGATCCTCAAAAGGTTCTACAGCTGCAACATCGAGAGCATCCTGACTGGTTGCATCACTGCCTGGTATGGCAATTGCTCGGCCTCCGACCGCAAGGCACTACAAAGGGTAGTGCGTACGGCCCAGTACATCACTGGGGCTAAGCTGCCTGCCATCCAGGACCTCTACACCAGGCGGTGTCAGAGGAAGGCACTAAAAGTTGTCAAAGACCCCAGCCACCCCAGTCATAGACTGTTCTCTCTACTACCGCATGGCAAGCGGTACCGGAGTGCCAAGTCTAGGACAAAAGGGCTTCTCAACAGTTTTTACCCCCTAGCCATAAGACTTCTTAACAGGTAATCAAATGGCTACCCGGACTATTTGCATTGTGAGCCCCCCCCCCCGCAACCCCTATTTTACGCTGCTGCTACTCTCTGTTTATCATATATGCATAGTCACTATAACTATACACTCATGTCCATACTACCTCAATTGGGCCGACCAACCACTGCTCCGGCACATTGGCTAACCAGGCTATCTGCATTGTATCCCACCCACCATCCGCCAACCCCTTTTTTACGCTACTGCTACTCTCTGTTCATCATATATGCATAGTCACTTTAACCATATCTACATGTACATACTACCTCAATCAGCCTGACCCTGACTAACCGGTGTCTGTATGTAGCCTCGCTACTTTTATAGCCTCGCTACTGTATATAGCCTGTCTTTTTTACTGTTGTTTTTATTTCTTTACCTACCTATTGTTCACCTAATACCTTTTTTGCACTATTGGTTAGAGCCTGTAAGTAAGCATTTCACTGTAAGGTCTACACCTGTTGTATTTGGCAAACGTGACAAATAAACTTTGATTTGATTTGATTTGACATTTCTTGTGCAAAGATTTCCGATGATTCCACGTAGCCTTGTGGCATCACTGTCCATTTCCTTTTAGTCCCAAAAAACGTAAACCAGAACCAGTCCTGTGACTCTTCAGCCACTGGGATGCTAAAGAAAGCATTAGCTAAATCAATTACTGATAAACAACAACTACCTGGAGGCACCTGGGATAAAATGGTAACATTGTTAGGCACCAGGGGTGCTCTAAGCATGTACAACATTGTTTACTAGTCTAAGGTCTTGCACAAAATGATAATCCCCAGATGGTTTCCTATCAGGTAAAATTGGTGTGTTTACAAGGCTAATTCGGGGAGGGAACCAGAGCGCCTCTTTCAACTAATGCACTATGAATGAGAATGATACCCTTTTCGGCTTCCTTGCTAAGAGGTTACTGAGCTCTGTGGGTGCTTTTTGGAATTACCACAACTGGTGGAGCTCCTTTCATGTGTCCAATGTCAGTCTTTGATTTAGCCCACAGTTCTTCAGGGATATCTTTTAGCCAATCAATGTGTGAATTATTTTGTAATACCACAGGCATGGTTTCAACGGGAATTAGTTATTTTCTTGGTGTTGTCATTGCAGTAGCCCATTATGGGTAATAGAAAGTTGCTGTAGAAGCTGACCACTGTCCTTACCCTTCCCAGGCCACCCAATCAGTTGCTTCCATCACTTTCTTCATCCAAATACCCACATCTTTCCATTGTTTTCCTGGAGCTTTTGATAAGCTACAATGGGGAACAGAGCCAGGGACTTCATACAAACTCATCTGAGTATCCGTCAACAACACTCCAGCTGCTACAAAGTCTTCTCCTCTATATACCCCATTCATGGTTATCTCCACTTTCTCTTTTTGTTTTGACCATCTCTGTTGGTATTCAGTGTCATCTTCGCATGAGGGAACAGCAGCAGTACAATGTAGGTATTCAGACACTTCCCAGTTACCATGCAACGGGGAAGAGAGGGATTGCTTTCTCAGATGTCCCTCAACATGGTGATCATTCAGGTGCCAAGCATAGTAACAGTTCATCAGGTATGGGAAGATTCCATTTTCTCTCAATCCCAATGACAATCCTTCTTCAGTACAGGCAACAGATAAATTAATTTTACACATCAAATCTCTTCCTAATAAATTTACTTGGCAGTCGGAGGAGTACAGGAATCGGTGTCTCCATTTGCCCTCTCCCCACATCCAGGGGAAAAGTCTAACATTCTTCAGATGGAATTCCAGACGCTCCCAATGTGTGCATAGTTTTTCTTGAGGGGGAGACAGACAGGGCAGACATTTTCAACACTGAGACCACTGCCCCCTCAGCCCCCTCATCCACCTCCTCTTCCAAATGGGTTGTTCACCTGCACGCCCACAGGTAGGGACGGCCACTCTCCTTGGCCTTCTCCTACTGGGCAGTGTGTTGTAAGATGCCCTACCTTCCCACAGTTGTAGCAGCTCCAGTCTCTACCTTTGTCAGCTCCAGTGCCCACTTCACGGCAATGTCTTGAAAAATGCCCTAACTTCCCACAGTTGTAGCACTTCCAGTCTCGCCCCGTCAGCTCCAGCAGGGGCCCCTCGACCTCCACCATTGTCCCAATGTCCTCTTCCTCCTCCAGAGTAGTACATCAGCTGTGCCTTCTTCAGTGTCTTTCGTTTCATTTTCCTTTAACTGTGGGTGATATATGGATTTACGTCAGACAGTGGTTTCGTTTCCCGTGCAATACATTACATTTACATTTTAGTCATTTAGCAGACGCTCTTATCCAGAGTGACTTACAGTAGAGTGCATACATTTTATAACATTTCTTTTACATACTGAGACAAGGATATCCCTACCGGCCAAACCCTCCCTACCGGCCAAACCCTCCCTAACCCGGACGACGCTATGCCAATTGTGCGTCGCCCCACGGATCTCCCGGTTGCGGCCGGCTGCGACAGAGCCTGGGCGCGAACCCAGCCCAGCCTGGGCGCGAACCCAGAGACTCTGGTTGTGCAGCTAGCACTGCAATGCAGTGCCCTAGACCACTGCGCCACAAGTTGTAGTTACAGCTGTCTTCAGATCTTGTCTCAGGCCTGTCACCACAGCATGGCACAATAAGCTGCTGTATGAGTCTTGGTCAGGCATCAGACCTGAGTGTTAGAGGAAGACTGTCTCCATTCATTCCATGTAGTCACTCAATTTTTCATCAGTTCCCTGTTTGGTGGAATGGATTTTCTGCCAGTCTGTGTGTTTGGGGAAAGCAGCCTTTATAGCGGTAAAAACTGCATACAGCTGGTCACCACGATCATCAACTGGTACATTGCGGTCCCACATGTGTTTATAGTCCCCCCATTTAAATTTCAAGCAGTGGCCTATACACTTCTATTTCTCTGGTGGTGGGGTTGTACATGGAGATGATTGCTTTTACCTCTTCCTCAAACTTCACATCATCCTTTGCTGGGTCATTGACATCGCCCACTATTGCTTTTATTTCGTCAACATCCCACGGTTTCTCCATTTCCAATGTCCCACCTCCATTGGTGTTGGGGTAGCGTATTATTGGAAACACTCCCTCAAGCTTCTTTTTGGAGGTTTTCTTTCTGTCATTCTGCTGGTCTTTTCTGCTTTGTCCTTCATTGCTGTCCTCGCTGCTGCTCCTTTTATCTTCGTCTTGGCTACTTTCTTCTTCATTCCTCCTGCTTGCACTCCTTAATTTGCTTATTATTTCTCCACTTTTGTTTTTTCTCATACATTTCTCCAGTTCTTTCCTGAGCTCTTATAGCTCCTCTTCTTCACTTTCCCTCTCCTCTGTTTTTCTCTGCTCGTTCGCTCTGGTCCTTGTTTTTTGCTGTTAGCTTTCTGTCTTCAGCTCCAGCACCCACAGCCCCTTCAACAGCTCCTAATCCCATGGCTCCTCCACCTGGCACAGACCCAACCCCCTCTTTCTTCTCTGGTTCCACTTGCTTTACCATCAGTCCTCTTATAGCTTTATGTTTTGTATTTTCTGCTTCTCGCTCCCACTTTCTGAAATCGTCCCACTTCACTTTAACCTTCTTGTGTTTTCTTTCAAGTTGGCCTCTCACAGACTCCAGTCTTTCTGTGCTCAGTGTCCCATCAACAGGGAAATGACCATCTATCCATTTTGTCCAGTCCTCTGTTTGGTTCAGTAGCCCCTACAATTTTTTTCTCCATTACACTACACAGCCCTTTTGGTTCCCAGCACTGATCCTCCATCTTACTCTTACTATTTCCCTTTCCCATACTCAAACCCTTTGTTGAACTCTTCAGAAAAAAATTCCAGCTTAACACGTCACCCCACATTCCCAAACACATTCAGTAATCTCCCGTATCACTCGTCGTTACCTCCTATGCATACATATGCATCTTCTGCAGTTCCTCTATAGTCTCCATAGTTGCCATAGTCGCTACAGTTTCCATAGTCCCTGAGCGTCTTCTACAAACAATTATCAGTGGGGCCTCTCCTGCCCTCACTCTAGCCTTCTCTTATGACTAGTTCTAGCCTTCTTCTAAGACTAGTGGTACCCTTCTTCTACATCTTTTTGTTAAATTTTATTGGTTTTATCATTTTTATTTTATTTTATACAAATTCATTTAAATTGACTTACTGATATTCAGTAGACGTGTCCCTCAGAGGTTAGCGGATCAGGTATCTTCCTCCGGGCAGCTCACAGTAAAAGTCTGGTCTGGGCGGGTCCTTGTCGTCTTTGGTCAGACAGGAATTTCCCTTGCACGCCTTCACATGGAATGCATCACTGGTGTTCCATCGCAGACCTTCACTGGGAAGCTCCACAAGTAGAATCATTGATCAAGTTTGAACGCCAGATTGTGGTGGAAATTCAACACCAGGGACACCTGAAACCAATCTTAAAATGAATCACTCTTTATTATCAGCAAGCTGGAGAGGTTACAACAAACTCTGCACACCGTACATATCTATCAGAAACTCTGTTGGAGCGGTCCCAGCAGTTGTCTTATATACGGCTATACACAGACAAGTTATATTTACATGATGTAGAATAATGAATTCATCACTACCGGTGGTTCGCACATGTGACTGACCAATACCTCACGAGGCTTTCTCTGTCTCCGAGTTGAGACCTTGAAACTGAGATACCTCGGTTGTTCCCATAGCAATACTCTGGGCATACTGCCAAGTTGAGGATCAGTGATAGTGAGCATTCCTCCATACACAATAAGTCAGTCACCTGCATGATCCCATCTAATTAGTTATCAGAAAGTAGCATTGATTTGATACATAAACAATTTCCTTCACAGAGGTCTTCCAATGCCTTGCAAAGAACGACACCTATTGGTAGATGGCAAACAACAATTTCAAGCAGACATTGAATATCCCTTTGAACATGGTGAATTTATTAATTACACTGGATGGTGTATCAATACACACAGTCACGACAAACACACAGGTGTCCTTCCTAACTCAGTTGCCGTACAGAAAGGAAACCGCTCAGGGATTTCACCATTTAAATTTTATTTTTATTTTATTTAACCAGGTAGGCTAGTTGAGAACAAGTCCACATTTACAACTGCGACCTGGCCAAGATAAAGCAAAGCAGTGCGACAAAACAACAACACAGAGTTACACATGGAATAAACAAACATACAGTCAATAATACAGTAGAAAAAGTAAATATACAGTGTATGCAAATGAGGTAAGATAAGGGAGGCAAGGCAATAAATAGGCCATAGTGGCGAAATAATTACAATATAGCAATTAAACACTGGAGTGATAGATGTGCAGAAGATGAGTGTGCAAAGGAGCACTGGGGTGCAAAGGAGCAAAATAAATAAAATAAATAACAGTATGGGGATGAGGTAGTTGGATGGGCTATTTACATATGGGCTATGTACAGGTGCAGTGATCTGTGAGCTGCTCTGACAGCTGGTGCTTAAAGTTAGTGAGGGTGATATGAGTCTCCAGCTTCAGTGATTTTTTCAGTTTGTTCCAGTCATTGGCAGCAGAGAACTGGAAGGTAAGGCGGCCAAAGGAGGAATTGGCTTTGGTGGTGACCAGTGAAATATACCTGCTGAAGCGCGTGCTATGAGTGGGTGCTGCTATGGTGACCAGTGAGCTGAGATAAGGCGGGGCTTTACCTAGCAAAGACTTATCGATGACCTGAAGCCAGTGGTTTTGGCGACGAATATGAAGCGAGGGCCAGCCTAAGAGGGGCGGCAGGGTATCCTAGTGGTTAGAGCGTTGGACTAGTAACCGAAAGGTTGCAAGTTCAAATCCCCGAGCTGACAAGGTACAAATCTGTCGTGCTGCCCCTGAACAGGCAGTTAACCCACTGTTCCTAGGCCGTCATTGAAAATAAGAATTTGTTCTTAACTGACTTGCTTAGTTAAAGAAAGGTTAAAGGTAAAATAAAAATAAAAAATAAAAAAGAGAACATGCAGGTCACAGTGGTGGGTAGTATATGGGGCTTTGGTGACAAAACGGATGGCACTGTGATAGACTGAATCCAATTTGCTGAGTAGAGTGTTGGAGGCTATTTTGTAAATGACATCTCCGAAATCAAGGATCGGTCGAGGGTATGTCTGTCCAAATCGAGGGTATGTTTGGCATCATGAGAGAAGGATGCTTTGTTGCGAAATAGGAAGCCGATTCTAGATTTAATTTTGGATTGGAGATGATTAATGTGAGTCTGGAAGGTGAGTGTACAGTCTAATCAGACACCTAGGTATTAGTAGTTTTCCACATATTCTAAAGGCCAATGGTGACTTTAAAACAGTTACGGAGTTGAATGGCTGTGATAGGAGAAAACTGAGGATGGATCAACAGCATTAACAATACCAACCTAGTTGACAGAGTGAAAAGAAGGCTAGCTTGTACAGAAGAAAAATATTCCAAAACATGCATCCTGTTTGCAACAAGGCACTAGAGTTATACTGCCAAAAATGTGGCAAAGCAATTCACTTTTTGTCCTGAATACAAAGTGTTTATGTTTGGGGCAAATCCAATACAACACATTACTGAGTACCATTCTCCATAGCATAGTCATGGCTGCATCACGTTATGGGTGTGCTTGTAATAGTTAAAGACTGGGGAGTATTTCAGGATAAAAAATAAACGTAATGGAGCTAAGCTCAGGCAGAAACCAGTCTGCTTTCCACCACACTATGGGAGATGAATTCACTTTTCAGCAGGACAATAACTTAAAACACAAGGCCAACACTGGAGTTGCTTACCAAGAAGACTGTGAATGTTCCTGAGTGTTTTGGCTTAATTGTACTTTAAAATCAATGGCAAGGCCTGAAAATGGTTGTCTAGCTGTCACGACTCCTACCGAAGGTGGCTCCCCTTCCTGTAGGGGAGGCGGTCGTCGTCACCGGCCTACTAGCTGCCACTGATCTTTCCCTCCCCCTCCTTGTCTGTTTATTAGTTACACCTGTTTGTAATTAGGTTAATTACATTTACATTACATTTAAGTCATTTAGCAGACGCTCTTATCCAGAGCGACTTACAAATTGGTGCATTCACCTTATGATATCCAGTGGAACAACCACTTTACAATAGTGCATCTAACTCTTTTAAGGGGGGAGTTAGAAGGATTACTTTATCCTATCCTAGGTATTCCTTAAAGAGGTGGGGTTTCAGGTGTCTCCGGAAGGTGGTGATTGACTCCGCTGACCTGGCGTCGTGAGGGAGTTTGTTCCACCATTGGGGTGCCAGAGCAGCGAACAGTTTTGACTGGGCTGAGCGGGAACTGTACTTCCTCAGAGGTAGGGAGGCGAGCAGGCCAGAGGTGGATGAACGCAGTGCCCTTGTTTGGGTGTAGGGCCTGATCAGAGCCTGAAGGTACGGAGGTGCCGTTCCCCTCACAGCTCCGTAGGCAAGCACCATGGTCTTGTAGCGGATGCGAGCTTCAACTGGAAGCCAGTGGAGAGAGCGGAGGAGCGGGGTGACGTGAGAGAACTTGGGAAAGTTGAACACCAGACGGGCTGCGGCGTTCTGGATGAGTTGTAGGGGTTTAATGGCACAGGCAGGGAGCCCAGCCAACAGCGAGTTGCAGTAATCCAGACGGGAGATGACAAGTGCCTGGATTAGGACCTGCGCCGCTTCCTGCGTGAGGCAGGGTCGTACTCTGCGAATGTTGTAGAGCATGAACCTACAGGAACGGGTCACCGCCTTGATGTTAGTTGAGAACGACAGGGTGTTGTCCAGGATCACGCCAAGGTTCTTAGCACTCTGGGAGGAGGACACAATGGAGTTGTCAACCGTGATGGCGAGATCATGGAACGGGCAGTCCTTCCCCGGGAGGAAGAGCAGCTCCGTCTTGCCGAGGTTCAGCTTGAGGTGGTGATCCGTCATCCACACTGATATGTCTGCCAGACATGCAGAGATGCGATTCACCACCTGGTTATCAGAGGGGGGAAAGGAGAAGATTAATTGTGTGTCGTCTGCATAGCAATGATAGGAGAGACCATGTGAGGATATGACAGAGCCAAGTGACTTGGTGTATAGCGAGAATAGGAGAGGGCCTAGAACAGAGCCCTGGGGGACACCAGTGGTGAGAGCACGTGGTGCGGAGACAGATTCTCGCCACGCCACCTGGTAGGAGCGACCTGTCAGGTAGGACGCAATCCAAGCGTGGGCCGCGCCGGAGATGCCCAGCTCGGAGAGGGTGGAGAGGAGGATCTGATGGTTCACAGTATCAAAGGCAGCCGATAGGTCTAGAAGGATGAGAGCAGAGGAGAGAGAGTTAGCTTTAGCAGTGCGGAGCGCCTCCGTGACACAGAGAAGAGCAGTCTCAGTTGAATGACTAGTCTTGAAACCTGACTGATTTGGATCAAGAAGGTCATTCTGAGAGAGATAGCAGGAGAGCTGGCCAAGGACGGCACGTTCAAGAGTTTTGGAGAGAAAAGAAAGAAGGGATACTGGTCTGTAGTTGTTGACATCGGAGGGATCGAGTGTAGGTTTTTTCAGAAGGGGTGCAACTCTCGCTCTCTTGAAGACGGAAGGGACGTAGCCAGCGGTCAAGGATGAGTTGATGAGCGAGGTGAGGTAAGGGAGAAGGTCTCCGGAAATGGTCTGGAGAAGAGAGGAGGGGATAGGGTCAAGCGGGCAGGTTGTTGGGCGGCCGGCCGTCACAAGACGCGAGATTTCATCTGGAGAGAGAGGGGAGAAAGAGGTCAAAGCACAGGGTAGGGCAGTGTGAGCAGAACCAGCGGTGTCGTTTGACTTAGCAAACGAGGATCGGATGTCGTCGACCTTCTTTTCAAAATGGTTGACGAAGTCATCAGCAGAGAGGGAGGAGGGGGGAGGAGGGGGAGGAGGATTCAGGAGGGAGGAGAAGGTGGCAAAGAGCTTCCTAGGGTTAGAGGCAGATGCTTGGAATTTAGAGTGGTAGAAATTGGCTTTAGCAGCAGAGACAGAAGAGGAGAATGTAGAGAGGAGGGAGTGAAAGGATGCCAGGTCCGCAGGGAGGCGAGTTTTCCTCCATTTCCGCTCGGCTGCCCGGAGCCCTGTTCTGTGAGCTCGCAATGAGTCGTCGAGCCAATTAGTTGGGCTTTATTACCCAGCCGGCCCGCCTGCTGGGTGTGCGGGATTGTTTTGTGTGTACTGTTGTACACGCCTGTATGTCACAGTTGTTCGTGTACGTTAGTTATTTTCGGGACTGTTTAGTTCCCCTGTGTTTTGGGGCACTTGTTTTGAGTGGCGTCGTTTTCACCTATGTGGTGAATAAAGAAGTAGCGCTACTCTGAACTCTCTGTCTCCTGCGTCTGACTTCTTCCTCCACTACACCCCGGGCATTACACTAGCAATGATCAACAACCAATTTGACAGAGCTTGAAGAATTTTGAAAAGAATAATGGGAAAATGTTGCACAGTCCAGGTGTGGAAAGCTCTTAGAGACTTACCCAGAAAGGCTCACAGCTGTAATTGCTGTCAAAGGTGCTTCTACAAAGTGACTTAGGGGTGTGAATACTTCATTAAATTAGATATTTAATAAATTAATTAATACAATTTAATAAATTAGCAACATTTTCTAAAAACATGTTTTCACTTTGTCTTTATGGGGTATTGTGTTTAGATGGGTGAGAGAAAAATTATATTTAATACATTTTGAATTTGTATTTGCCAAAGCAGCAGTTACTCTTCCTGTGGTCCAGCAAAATTAAAGCAGTTTACACAGTTTTAAAACATTACAATACATTCACAGATTTCACAACACACTGTCTGCTCTCAGGCCCCTACTCCACCACTACCACATATTTACAGTACTAAATCCATGTGTATGTATAGTGCGTATGTTAATTTATGTGTGTGTGTGTGTGTGTGTGTGTGTGTGTGTGTGTGTGTGTGTGTGTGTGTGTGTGTGTGTGTGTGTGTGTGTGTGTGTGTGTGTGTGTGTGTGTGTGTGTGTGTGTGTGTGTGTGTGTGTGTGTGTGTGTGTGTGTGTGTGTGTGTGTGTGTGTGTGTGTGTGTGTGTGCATATGTCTGTGCCATTGTTTGTGTTGCTTCACAGTCCTGTTCCATAAGGTGTTTTTTTAATCTGTTTTTTAAATCTAATTTTACTTCTTGCGTCAGTTACTTGATGTGGAATAGAATTCCATGTAGTCATGGCTCTATGTAGTACTGTGTGCCTCCTATAGTCTGTTCTGGACTTGGGGACTGTGAAGAGACCTCTTGTGGCATGTCTTGTGGGGTATGCATGGGTGTCTGAGCTGTGTGCCGGTAGATTAGACAGACAGCTCGGTGCATTCAACATGTCAATACCTCTCATAAATAAAAGTAGTGATAAAGTCAATCTCTCCTCCTCCTTCATCCAGGAGAGATTGACATGCATATTATTAATATTAGCTCTCTGTGTACATCCAAGGGCCAGCCGTGCTGCCCTGTTCTGAGCCAATTGCTCTTTTAATACTAAAGTACTTTTTTTGCCATTACATTTACTTTTGATACTTAAGTATATTTAAAACCAAATACTTTTAGACTGTTACTCAAGTAGTATTCTACTGGGTGACTTTCACTTTCACTTGAGTCATTTCCTGTTAATGTATCTTTCCTTTTACTCAAGTATGACAATTGGGTACTTTTTACACCACTAGCTCCATGTATTCTGCGCTGCTCCCCCAGGCTACGGCAGCACTAGGCTACATCTCTGTTAAATTCGCAAGTATTATCTCACCGGAGAAAGCATCCAATCAAGCAAAACAGCTCTCCTCTATCTTACTATATGGAGCCTATGTATCTGATGCTGTCTGGCCAAACATGACATGCCATTCTCTTTTTGTCCAGACAGCATCAGATACATGGGCTACACATACTAAGACAGAGGGGCGCTGTTTCGCTTGCTCGGATGCTTTATGTGAGATCGATATGTCTTTATGTCGGCATGCGTTTCGTTTAAATATTTTATTTGGACGGGCAAGAAGGTATGGTAGGTCGGGCGGGCCAGGCCCCCTAAGGCCCATGTTTGTGATGGCGCTGATCTTCTCTGGTCCGGCTCTATACCAGCTGTGCTGATTTTGTGTCCCAAGAACAGGACATCTGATTGTGCGAAGGTGCATTTTTCATTGAGTGTCATGCCAACCTCCTGGATGTTTATTTAAATTTATTCAAACAGGGAAATCCCAATGAGACCAAGGCCTCTTTTACAAGGGAGTCCTGCACAGAATCATACAAATTCACAGTAATTACAATTCCAACACAATAAAAACATACAATATTTAGAATCAATTTAAGAAAAGTAACTTACAAAACACGATCATGAAAAACAAATATTTCTCAGTAAAAAAGCCATCAACCAACCATCTGAACTGCCCTAGCGGCACCAAAACATCCAACTTTAGAGAGTTCGGAGATCATTCCACAAGCAAGGTGCAAAATAACTAAACACAGATCTTCCAGATCTACAGTACCTACCTAACTCAGTGGAGCATTTTGCATCATCGTGATGATGTGGCCAGTGACACTTTGTTTCTTTAAAGTCCAATATCTTGAAAACTTGACTGCTGACATGCAAAACATTTTGGGACTGTATCAACAGTGATGAAAAAAAGACCAAAAGATAGTTTGAGTGGATCCTCTGCTCTACAGCCCAATCTCGCTGTGACATCTTGGGAAGAGTGCTTGAACCAGGGAGTAGATCAGCGTGGGAGAACTCAGCTGGTATGGCACCCACATCCATGGCGATACACTGGACAGCGACAGGTGAGTCAGTACTGCCATCTTTAGCACTTGAAGATCTGTATGGATTGTGTACGTGTGCCATTCGGAAGGTGAATGGGCAAGACAAAATATTTAAGTACCTTTGAACGAGGTATGGTAGTAGGTGCCAGGCGCACTGGTTTGTGTCAAGAACTGCAACGCTGCTGGATTTTTCATGCTCAACAGTTTCCCGTGTGTATCAAGAATGGTTCACGACCCAAAGGACATCCAGCCAACTTGACACAACTGTGGGAAACATTAGAGTCAACATGGGCCAGCATCCCTGGTGAACGCTTTTGACACCTTGTGCCCTGACAAATTAAGGTGGTTCAAAGGGAAAAGGGGGGTGCAACTCAATGATAGGAAGGTGATCTTAATGTTTTGTACACTTAGTGTACAGTTCTGTGTGGACTCTTTTGGCTTATTAGTGGATTTCCTAATGCCTGGCCGTCCTCGAGGTTGAGAATTTTTCAAAAGTATTCCAAATTGATAAAGACCCGTTATGAGTTGCTGACTCATGGTTTGTTTAATCCTCTTGAAACTACGAAGGAAGATGTGTGTCCCCCATTCCTGTACTATGTTGTTCTTTGTAGTCTTCCAGGAGATATTAGGTGAATCACTTCAACGCAGGTGTTCAAAGCAGGTATTCAATGCAGGAATATTTTTTTTTTATAAGAATCTTCTGGCTCTAGACTTTGTTGATGGCAAAATTTCAAATTTCTTATCCGGTTTCAACATTGAAGTTCAAAATAACTATACAGAACAAAAATATAAACACAATATGTAAACACATCAATTTCAAAAATTTTACTGAGCTACAGTTCATATAAGGAAATCAGTCAATTCAAATAAATTCATTAGGCCCTAATCAATGGATTTCACATGACTGGGTAGGGTTGCAGCCACTGGGGAGCCAGGCCCAGCTAATCAGAATGACTTTTTCCCCACAAAAAGGCTTTATTACAGACAGAAATAGAACTCAGCAGGTTTAGACAGTCCAGTAAGTTAAGGAAGTCAGCAGCCATAGAGCACTTGGGTGAGTCAACATGGATGTTAAAGTCTCCAAAAAGTACAATGTTAGAGAGGGTGTGGCATACAGAGGTTGTTGGTTCAGAAAAACTCAGAGATAAAAGTCTTCGGAGATTTGGTTGTTTACGTTTAAAAGCAAGGCACCCAAAAGACTGAAAATCAGCAACAGTCATTGGGTTTAAAATAATGCAGTCTCATTGTAAAACAAGAAGGCCTACACTGTGACCATGGCTGCACAGCTTTTTTTTAATGCATTTGTATCCAGGCGCAGCTGCTTCATTAACATGGTAAAAAAGTAACCTTCTCTGTGCCATGTTTCAGTGAGGCAGATCATGTCAAAGTCATTGTCATAGATAAACTCATACGGACATTTAACCCAATCCCTCTGAATCAGTGTCTTGCCACGTTTGTGTTGTTTCCCAATCTACTCTGTCACTCTCTCTCCCCTCTTCTCTCTCTCTGTATCAGATGGTAGGGACCAAGGCAGAATATATTACAAATCATATTTGTGCAATAGAGCCAACTAACACTGTTTATTGCTCTTCCTGCTATGATCGTGTCATGAGTGACTGGCTGATATCTGACTGTAGTCTGATGGAGTGAGCCAAGCCATAATCTGTAGAGTTCTGAATTGTTTCTCTCCCCCTAAATGTTTTTGCTGCAAGGGATATAGCCTTACATGTATTTCCTTCTCCAAAGTGTATCTAATGCAAGGGCCACTAGAGGAAGATGTTGTATAATGTAATTTGTATGAGATGCGCCACTTCAATAGAACTGAAAGGTCTTATGGAGAAAGGAAAGGATGTATATGACAATGAATGAGCAATAGTGTGAGTTTATTATCAAGTCAGCATCGTCAGAATAGCTTCCCAGTTCCATGCAGAGTACCAGTGTAATGTATGCTAACCTTTGTTGGATATGGCAAAAGACATAGGTGGCGTGGAAAGCCAAGCGATTCATGCAGCAAGACCAGAAAGCCTAACAAGACTATCAGGACCATGAAGACCACCTAACCAGTCAGACCCATAGTCACCACCTAACTGGTCAGGACAATGGGCAGTGCCAAAGTAGTCAGGACCATGAATAGCACCTAACTAGTCAAGACCACAGACAGCACCTAATTAGTCAGGGCCATGGACAGCGCCTAGTCAGTCAGGACCAGAATACCTAACCCAAGACCTCACCTAGCTATAGGTAGGTAGGTAGGTGTGTGTGTGTGTGTGTGTGTGTGTGTGTGTGTGTGTGTGTGTGTGTGTGTGTGTGTGTGTGTGTGTGTGTGTGTGTGTGTGTGTGTGTGTGTGTGTGTGTGTGTGTGTGTGTGTGTGTGTGTGTGTGTGTGTGTGTGTGTGTGTGTGTGTGTGTGTGTGTGTGTGCGCGTGCGTGCGTGCGTGCGTGTTAGGCAGGAGCAGAATACCTAACTCAAGACTTCACCTAGCTATAGGCATGTGTGTGTGTGTGTGTCTCACAATGCCTCCTCATGCATGTCAAGCTAATGTCCGTCAAGGGAGAAACATTCCACAGCTTTATTCAGAGGTAACTTGATCCTAATGTTCACTAAGTGTATATCATTATTCCCTCCTCAAATCTTGTTTCAAAACAGCACACATTTCTAATTGTTAGATTAATTATGTTAGATCAAATAATAACAACAGTTATGAATGTTTAGTTATAGTATGTCTGATTTAAACATAAAATCTGGTGCAAACCTACTGACCATCGACGCAAAAAACAACAACAAAGGAAGTTGTATACGCTATATCAGTGTTTCCCAACAGTACATATTTTTGTTGTGGCTCCAGAAAAGGAGCACTCTAAAAAGGAACACGATCAGGTTCCACACAACTAGTATAAACAAACAAAACACTGAAAAACTGACATTCTCTATTTCCTGTTGAGGACACAATGGCATTCCTGCTTTGAATGAGAGTCCACTTCTTTTTTTTTTGGTAGTGGCAGTCCCACTCCTCACATGTCTTTGTTTTGTTTATTGGAAAGATAGATATAGAGAGGAGAGAGTGTGCTCAAAAAGCGGCGGTATATGTGTTCTGGATGCAGTGGCTTAGACCGTTAGACCGCCGTTAGACCGCCGTTAGACCGCCGTTAGACCGCCGTTAGACCGCCGTTAGACCACCGTTAGACCACCGTTAGACCGCTACACTATGAGAGTCCTTCTCATACAATGATAAAAGCTTTGGGACGTAGTGAAAAGTGCTATATAAATGCAATGCAATCCAATTGTATCATCTATGAGTTTCACCTAAATAAATAAACATTATTATACAGTATATTGCTATTGTATTTTTTACAGACAGACTCTCCCTCTTTAAATATGTCTGTAAAATACTGTATTAAATACTCTCAACCTTTGAATTAAAGCTTACCCCTTGAATACTTTTTGAATACTTTCTACCTGAATGCCAGTAGCAAGTACTTCTTTCTAACTTTGGTCATGATGTGAAATATTGTTATATTGTTTAGAATTTCTGGGATAATAACCAATAGTGAACCAGGAATAAGCAGTTGCTTGAATGGAGAGTGTATGGGTTGGCCTGGCACTCTGACAGTAAATAAGTAACTATAGTTTAAAACACAATTTTTGAACATGTTCCATTTTTCAAATATTTCTCTCAAGGAATGGTCTACATACGGAATGGGGTTCCTTGTGAGACATTAGCTAGAGTTTTGTTTCTGCCGCCAGAGCTTTTTAAAATATTTTTTTTAAATATAAAGGCATTATTTCTGTACTGCGGCAGATATTTCAGCATTTTAGATTTACAATTTTTGCATTAGACCAGGTAGATGGAATTGCTATTAATTATGGCTTGCCACTACTAATATTGATCAATTTGCTCAGTTGAGTGATTGCTTTTAGTTGCATAATGGAGTTGTGTGTTTTGTAATTCCACAAGAGGAATATGCCTACTATTCCTTAGTTCACTTGTGTAGCCCTACAAAACTGCTCAACTATGCAAGCAATAAGCCTACAGTAGCCTAACCTACTAAGTAAACATCATTACTAGCCTACATAGACTACACCAAACTGGTTTCTGTAAGGTTCTGTATTTATTTTCTTAGTCAACCTTGTGTTCTGTTTCGTTGTGTTCTTGAACGTAGCCTTGTTTCTTTGTGTTCTTGAACGTAGTCCTGTCTTTCACTTTTGTTCATTGATTTCATCTGTGTTAGTTACTCACCTGGTCTCATCAGCTCCTTATTTAGTTCAGTTCATTCTGTTTGTGCCTTTGTGAGCTATTGTTCGTTTTGACTCCGCAAAGCCTTTTCCTAGCTCGTTTGTGAGGACCTGTCATAGCCTTCAGTCCTAGTTTTGATTCACCTGCCTGTTTGCCTACCTGTGTATGACCATTGCCTGCCTATGACCACGTTTCCTGCCTTCTGTGAAGGCGAAATAAACATCTGCCGCACTCTGCCGAGTATGCCCTCGAGTTCCGCACCATGGCTGCAGGGAGTGGATGGAGTGAGGCTGCTTTACTTACCGTCTACTGAAGAGGGCTCAACAGGGAACTTCAGGTGGAGCTAGCCTGTAAAGGTGACCTGGAACTACATTGATGAAACACTCAAACGGTTTCATTCGTCCTTCTTCCCTGGCTGCGTCCAGCTTCTCCTTCGGAAAAAAAGACGGTGGTCTCCGTCCATGTATTGATTACCGTTCCCTGAATGACGTCACGGTCAAGAACCGTTTCCCTCTGATCCCAGCAACCCTTGAACAAGTGGGCCGCGCCAACATCTATACAAAACTTGACCTGCGAAGTGCATATAACCTTGTCCGTATGCGTGAAGGCGACGAATGGAAGACGGCCTTTATCACCGCACGAGGGCACTGCGAATAGCTGGCGGTGGATACCTCCGAAGTAGGAGCCATACTCTCTCAGTGGGTGGGAACACCTCCCAAATCACATCCCTGTGCCTTCTTCTCCAGGAAGTTTTCCTCCGCTAAGAGGAACTACGATGTGGGGAACAGAACCCCTCGCCGTCAAGCTGGCCCACGAGGAGTGGCGCCACTGGTTGGATTGGGCACAACATCCCTTTCTAATCCTAACAGATCATCGTAATCTGGAATATATCAGAGGAGCCAAGAGGTTAAACTCCAGTCAATCCCGCTGGGCTCTCCACACGCTTCCATTTTCATGTTACTTACATCCCTGGAAAGAAAGACGTAAAAGCTGATGCTCTCTCCCGCCAGTCTGACCTTCCGACCAGTAACTCAGACCCTACACCCATTCTTCCTTCCTCTTGCATTATGGGACCGGTACAGTGGGAGGTTCACTCTGCCATATAAAAAGCCCTAACCTCAGACCCTGCTCCTCCTGAGACACGAGCTGGGAAGAGTTACGTACCAGCAGCTGTTAGACCCCAACTGATGCAATGGTATCACGTCCTTGGGGTCAGGACATCCGGGCATTACACGAACCACCGAACTTCTAGCCTGGAAGTTCTGGTGGTCCTCACTGGCATCCGACGTAAGGGATTACGTACTCTCCTGTCCAGTCTGCGCCCTAACCAAAAGCCCTCATTTCCCTTCCGGTAAGCTTCAATCTTTGCCAATCCCTCACAGACCCTGGTCCCACATAGCTGTTGACTTCATCACAGACCTTCCTGGTAACACCACCATACTTGTCATAGTAGACCATTTTTTTTAAATGTGTCTGGTTCCTCATTTACCTAACGCCATAGAATTGGCTGAGTGTGTGTTCCGTCTGTATGGGATTCCGGAGGACATCGTCTCTGACCGCGGGCCCCAGTATGGCAAGCCTTCTGTGACCGACTGGGGGTTATCCTCAGCCTCTCCTCCAGGTACCATCCCCAGACCAACGGGCAGACAGAATGCTTGAACCAAGAAATAGGGAAGTACCTTCGCCAACAATGTTCTGCCTCTCCACATGACTGGAGTCGGTATATGGCCTGGGCCGAATACGCTCAGAACTCACTCATGCATTCATCCCTCCGCCTTACTCCGTTTCAGTGTGTACTTGGTTACCAACCCCCCCATGTTTCCCTGGGAGGTGGAGCCTGGTACTGTCCTAGCTCTCGACGACTGGTTTCGGCGTAGTGAGCGGGTATGGGAGACCGCTCACCGGCATCTAATACCCAGAAAAGCTTTACCGACAGACGCCGCCGACCTACTCCACTCTTTCACCTCGGACAGCGTGTGTGGCTCGCTACCAGAGACATCCGCCTCCCCTGCAAAAAGTTCTGTCCTCGCTTCATTGGTCCCTTCAAGATAACCCATCGCATCAACCCTGTCACGTACCGCCTCCAGTTACCCCGTCAGTATAAAATCTCCTCGTCCTTCCATGTGTCTCTGTTAAAACCGGCCACCTACAGTCCTCTTCATCCTCCAGTCTCAACCCGCAGTCTGCCCCCACCGTTGGACGTCGGAGGGGAACCTGCCTACGCCATTCAGGCCATCCTTGATTCCAAACGCCTGAGGGGCCGCATCCACTATCTAGTGGACTGGGAAGGTTATGGGCATCCCCGACACATCCTCGACCCAGAGATGATTCAGGCATTCCACCGTAACATCCCTCCCCCCGAACAGACCCACTGGACATCAGCCTTGACGCAGAACGTCGGGTCAGTCCACGACCTTGTCGAACCAGCCTGCCGGGCCTCACCTCCGAGGTAGGCGGCCGCCTCTGCTCCCCTGCCCGCTCCACCCTCTGGTGCCGTTGGGTTGTCAGGAGCCTCCCTTGGGGAGTGGGGGGTACTGAAAGGTTCTGTTTATTTTCTTAGTCAACCTTGTTCTGTTTCTTTGTGTTCTTGAACGTAGCCCTGTCTTTCATTGTTGTTCATTTATTTAACCTGTGTTTGTTACTCATCTGGTCTCATCAGCTCCTTTAGTTCAGTTCATTCCGTTTGTGCTTTTTGGGTGGTATTGTTCGTTTTGACTCTACTAAGCCTTTTCCTAGCTCGTTTGTGAGAACCTGTTATAGCCGTCAGTCCTAGTTTTGATTCACCTGCCTGTTTGCCTACCTGTGTATGACCATTGCCTGCCTATGACCACGTTTCCTGCCTTCTGCGAAGGCAAAATAAACACCTGTAGCGCTCTGCGCGTGAATCTACACCTCTTTCTCTCTGAGTATCCATTAGTTTCAGAGCATTTCATATTATTCTGTATGGAAATCCGAGACACTCCATTTTGTATAATATCTTACTTTTCATATGTATTAATTTGTGGATGTCCCTCAATTTCATGTGATATGTTACGAATTGCAGTTAGTACAGTATGTTATGAATTAGCAAAACGTATATGTTATGAATTCAAATTTGCTGTGGCTAACATTAGGACTGGGTAACAGGTGCGCTCTGTCGCTTTAATAGCTGGGTGCTCTGCCATATGACAATAACCATGCAATGAAACCCCAAGTTCAAGAATCATTGGAAACTCCAAAGTAAAAAAATACAGATGTCCCCTCCTTTTCATCTTTTTATTTTCAGCTGGACAGGCTAATGCATTTCGGCAGTTATGCCTTCATCAGAGCAACGGATATTTCACCAGATATATAAATGTGAAGCATCTGGTTGGCGTTGTCACTCACCACCAAATATGGTGATGAGAGGAAAACCAGTGGGAGACGATGAAGCAAAATGGATTTTGGCTGACATTCTGCAATTTGTTTTTTTTACAGCTGAAACATTTAATCTCCATACAATTCAATGTTTCCAAAACTAGAATCTGTAACAGAGTGGACTGCGTTTTGGTTTTGTAGACTTTACCCTTTGCCAAAGTTTCTAAAGGCATTGTTTAGGAGTGCAAGGGCGAATTGTGTTATTGCACACTTCACAGAGTAGGCGTTTCCTAACAGAAATATGCAAATAAAGGCTAGAATGCATTAATAGGATCTGACTACATTTACATTTACATTTAAGTCATTTAGCAGACGCTCTTATCCAGAGCGACTTACAAATTGGTGCATTCACCTTATGATATCCAGTGGAACAACCACTTTACAATAGTGCATCTAACTCTTTTAAGGGGGGGGGGGGGTAGAAGGATTACTTTATCCTATCCTAGGTATTCCTTAAAGAGGTGGGGTTTCAGGTGTCTCCGGAAGGTGGTGATTGACTCCGCTGACCTGGCGTCGTGAGGGAGTTTGTTCCACCATTGGGGTGCCAGAGCAGCGAACAGTTTTGACTGGGCTGAGCGGGAACTGTACTTCCTCAGAGGTAGGGAGGCGAGCAGGCCAGAGGTGGATGAACGCAGTGCCCTTGTTTGGGTGTAGGGCCTGATCAGAGCCTGAAGGTACGGAGGTGCCGTTCCCCTCACAGCTCCGTAGGCAAGCACCATGGTCTTGTAGCGGATGCGAGCTTCAACTGGAAGCCAGTGGAGAGAGCGGAGGAGCGGGGTGACGTGAGAGAACTTGGGAAAGTTGAACACCAGACGGGCTGCGGCGTTCTGGATGAGTTGTAGGGGTTTAATGGCACAGGCAGGGAGCCCAGCCAACAGCGAGTTGCAGTAATCCAGACGGGAGACTAGCTCGTTTTTGGTTGTACCCACCTTCTTGTTTGTTCTGCCCACTATGATTAATTTACTCCCATTTTAAAACGACAGGCTCTGGTCTATCTTGGGTTAGTTATAAAAATCGTTGCTTCTATTTTATGTAAACATACCAAACGTAACATATCATACTAATTTGAGTGTTCTGGATTTACATTTACTATGTTACGTCTAGTCTGAGACCATTCTGCCTACACAGGTAGTCTATAGTTCCATCGCCTGTCATTTGACTGTCAAATTTCTTTTCTCCACCTGTTGCAATACCCCGGTATGGAGCTCGTGATGTTCAGAGGGTTGGCTGTAGGTGGAGTTACGGTCAAATATTGGGTGTTCCTGTTCCTCTTCGATTAGGCTTCTATCTTCTTTAAAGAACTGAGGGTTTGACTGTGAATGGTATACAGTAGGCTATGTGTCAGGCGTTTTACACAGAACAGAAGAAAATGTAACCCAGTTTGGATTATTTCTTCATTTTTGGATGAATGCGGAGACGCGGTGCGCCCTCGTTGAAAGGGAGGCTGCCTTTGCGCACCAAATGAAGTCATGAACGGCAGAACGATGATGTCATCGCCTGCACTTGCAGCTATATTCCCTATGCACTGATCGACGTACACACACCGCTGAGGGGTTCTCACCGTTTGCGAAAGTAATACGGATAGCCTTCCTTGGGAAGTGGGTCATGGAATATTAGGTTCACCTATTTTCTTCTAAAGGCTATATGTGAAAGCTTGGTTTTGAGAGTTCATTTGTCTGTTAAATTGATATGCTACTGTCGCCTGATAAAAACGTTTGACATGTTAAGATTTGTTTTTGGATACAGATAGCGGGAACATTTATTGTAAGAATAGGCTATAGCCGACATTTCCATTTTGCGTGATGCAGATCAAATGTGTGCTGTCAGGTTTATTGTGTGGTAGCCTACAGTTTTCAATAGGCCTAAATCAAGATTGAAACATCAAGAAGATGTGCTCGTTTTGGAAATATATCAAAGTACGGAATAAAACATACTGTAAAACATGCTGCTCTGAGAAATTGGACGTTGGTATCATTCATGGTGTCGCGGAGAGCAAAGCACTGAGACATGGATAAGTTTCTGCAGATCGCGCCTCACTCCCTGGCCATAGTGCTATCTCGGGTTGGCGCCGAGGAGTCGCCCGCGGTAACCGACAAGCTCCAGCAACATCAGACGGGCTACGAGATATTTGCCGACTTCAAAGCTGTCAACATGCAGCACTTCTGGAATAAGAAAGTGACCGATGCGATATCGGAGACTTTTTTCCTAGGCTGGATTGACGAGGATGTCCTGTTGATCCAAGGGAAGGAACACCACCTCGAGGTGCTCAGAGCGGGATGGACGAGGCGGGCCCTCAAACCGCCCGGAGGTTTCGAGATCAAGTGCATCGGTAAGACTGTACTCAATCAATCATATAGGCTATCTGTGATTATCATCATAATGCCACCCAGGCAGGTTGTTGTCACTTGTTTGTTTTGTTTATTGAGTAGCCTAAGGTTCAGGTCATCTGAACACTGTGGTGGTCCACTCTGCACAATAGGATAGTGTGCCTCAACTTTAATGAGTAAGAGTGGGCACACATTGGTTGAATCAACGTTGTTTTCACGTAATTTCAATGTAATCACATTGAACCAACGTAGAATAGGCGTCGAATTGACATCTGTGCGCATTGGGTTGGGATCAAATGGAATGTGTGAGACTCATGGCGCCCAGGAGGAGTAATGGGAGAACCCTGAGGCCAGCAGAAGAGTAAAAAATACATGTTAATTTATAGCCCTACCTGTGGTTTCCTTAATTCCCACTTTCCTCACCATTGTTCTGCTAGTAAGGGAAATATGTGTGGGACTTTGGAGTTTCTCTTGAAATTAGTGGGATCTGTTTGTATTTCAGGTAAACAATCAGAGCAGTAGAGCTGCACGTGTGGCTAGAGTGAGTGGTGTGTGTGTACACCATGAAGTTTGGGGACATGTGAAGTTGAACCGAGGTGGTTGTTTAGTGCGGAAAACTTCAGGGTCGCTCACTCATAAATGCTTTGAAAGTCTGAACAAAATCTGCTTTTAGGGAGAGTAGGCTATTTGTGTTTTTTTTAAATGTACTGTAAGCAAGAAATAAAATAGCTATTGAGAAACACCATTGCTTTGTGAAGAGACCAAGTTCAGGACCATGTAAACATCTCTCTATCTCTCTCTCTCTTTCTGCCACATCAACAATTTCAAAAGGATGGGAAAGTTACAAAACAGTCAAATATTGATTGAGAAAAAATTTCAAACAAGGGGAGATTCTGTGCTTATTTGTCCATGGAGGGGGGTACCATGCCCTACCTGACCCTACCACCAAAGCAGCCAGCACTGATAAGCTTTGGAATGTTTCCATGATAGCTAATAAATAACCACAGATGAATACAGTCTCTAATCTAATGAGGGCTCTATATTAATGCTCATGCAAGCTGCTAGTGCTATTAGTATTGCTTGGCCAGCGCAGTGCTGAACATACTACAGATGTGGAAAACTCTGTCTGCTGACCCATCTTTCATCTGACAAAACACAGTCATACTGTATCAGGTTCATGTCTTACTGAGTGCTGGAAGTTGAATTCATATTCACAACAGTCAATAATCACATGCACATTGACTTGACTTAAAAGGTGAGGAAATAGAGCTTTTGAAATTGAAAACAATGGTTGGCTCTGGATAGCAAAGTTCAGAGTCACAAGTTGGTCTAACCTAATAAGTTTGTTGAAACTAAGGTGGGGCTTAGAATCACTGGCAGATTCCAGAATTTTCCACATATTTCTAATTCCAATGTTAGGCCATTCTATTCTGTATGTGGCTCTTTTGGACACTTTCTGGTAGTGTTGTGTGGGTGGGCTGTACTTCAGCCCGCAATCCGTATCACAGTCAGTACTTTCTTCTGCATAAACCTCTCCCATAGATGTGTGGGATGGCCATGGTTACTTAGACTAGCTAGAAGTCTAGGAAAGTTGTTTCTGTTTACTTGGGATACATGTCTATCTGAGGTCTGCTTGTTCCTTTCCATTCTGACTACTAGCATGCTAGTAGATACCCACAGACTTCCAGTCACTGCGCTAACGCTAGTTAGCATTGGCTCGCAAAACTACCTCTAACTTCCTTCATACTGGACACAGAGATTTAAAAATGGTATCCACAAGACTCTTGGGAAGTAGATAATTTTTAATCATTGCCAAAATCCTGAAATATCATTTTAACGAGGGTTTTCTCACTTGCCAGAGTCTGTTTTTGTTTTTGTCGGTTTTTGTTAGGTGCAATTGTGAACAATAGTCATGTCAGACATCAAATAAATCTAATAGGCCATTAATAATTCACTGCAGATCAAGGATAAATTGTCCTACCGGCGATGTGGCTAGATGTCCATGCACTCGACATTTGAAGGTCTGAAGAACAAAGGGCTTAGGTTGATCAAGCCAGGTGGGGTGGGCTTTGCCATTTGTAGAAGATAGAAAATCACATAAATTATTGTTTTTACATTTTCGCTTTAACCAGACAAAACTTTAAATGTTTATTTGATGCCAATTGTCAATTGTGTTTGTCATATGGTATTTGGCTGATTAAAAATTGCTGTACGGTTGGGATGTCTTCAGTCCTGAACAATGTCCGGAATTGGTAAGCTACAGATTACTGAACATCTAAATACCACCCAAGGAGATGTTGTGTTTCTTTGAATATCAATGCTCTTGCATGTAATCTGATTTGTGAATTGCAGCATCCGGCAGCAAACGTTTTTTTGCTATTAGGTGTGTGCATCCGTTGACAGGCCCCTTCTTTCCCATCATGTCATTGTGGTAGTCACTGAGTAACGAGGGGGGTAGTGGAGGCAGCTGCTCCATGTGCATACCCACTGGGCACAGGTGTCAATTCCACGTTGGTTCAACGTTATTTCATTGAAACGACTTGGAAACCACGTTGATTCAACCAGTGTGTGCCCAGTGAGTAGGTACTCACCGACTATTTATCTGGCCCAATTTGACAGAGGTAGTGGAAGAATGTTGTCCTTGGTTTTCTCAAGGTTAAAACCCAAACACACCCATTGAATTGAGGAAGGAAAGGCACATCCCACCTCAGCAGGAAAGCCCATAGCAGCTGTGACTGTGGGGTCTATTCGATTAAACTCTAACCGGTTAAGTCAAAAAAGAACATCCAAAACAAAATGTGCATTCCTGTACTCAACGAAACAATGTTTTCGCATTGAAACCAAAATAAAACTATTGCAATTGGATTGAAACATGCTTTTTCTCGCTGTGCGGAAAAGACTGTTTTTTTAACTTGTCCCGGAAACCTGGTTACTAGTTTAATTGAATGAAAGCCCTTTGTTTCCATTTGCAGGCTTCTAACAAAGGGGCTACAAGAAGTGTCCCATGCAGGAAGGAAAGTAGAGGGTCTGTTCAGGAAAGGAACCATGCTAAACACTGAAGCACTCTCCCCAATGGAAGGATGAGGAGGGGCCTGGAAGAGAGAATTGGGGGAAACGATAGACGTCATAGAAATTATTCTGGCAGCATATCCCAGGTGGTAACAGGAATGACTCTGGCAGTATTTCCAAAAGGGTGACAGGAATAACTCTGACAGTGTTTCCCAAGTGGTGGGTCGGGGCCCCACTGATGCGTTGAGAGTAATTCCTCTCTAGGGTTGCGACTTAAGACTGGGTACCGGCCAGAAACATGTTTAATTTCTTGGCGGTCGTGAAGGAGGAAAAAACTTTTGAAATATATATTTTAAGTAGGATACTTTATTTAGCACTGTCTTTTTCTACAGATTTGTGTTTACTTGGTGGGTCACAATAATATAACAAAACCTTTGGATGGGTCACACAATGCCAAGTTTTTTGTCGCGAAAATGTATGGAATGTAGTGAAGTAAAAGTAGTCAAAAATATAAATAGTAAAGTACACATAACCCCAAAAACTACTTAAGTAGTACTTTAAGGTATTTTTACTTAAGTACTTTACACCACTGGTATTTCTATCTGATTCTACTGCTTGCATCAGTTACCTGATGTGGAATAGAGTTCAATGTAGTCATGGCTCTATGTAGTACTGTGCACCTCTCATAGTCTGTTCTGGACTTGGGGATTGTGAAGAGACCTCTGGTGGCATGTCTTGTATGGCTTTCATGGTGGTAAATACAGTAGACATCACTCCCAGGTCCCTTAGTTACCTCACAAGGGCAGCAATCATAACCACATAACTTAATTTGGAGTTACTTTGAAATGATTTGTGCATGGATAAAAAATAAAAAAAAATAAACAAATTGTGTTTTAAAACAGACATTTAAAGTCAATTGAACAGTTGGGTTGACAATGGGTTTCTAAAAGATCTGGAGAAAGTACTCAACAAAAAAGACAGAGATGAATACATTTTTCTCAGCTTTAATCCATTGTTATGATGAGCAGGTTACAGGTGACTGACATTTCGATGTCAAGCTGATGTCTTCCTCAGAGTGACCCAACACTTGCACTCAACTCCTATTTAGAGCCTAGTGCCCTATTGAGACACAACAACGTGAAAATAAACACAAGGTTTGGAGAAAGTGTGGGAAATCTTACCTTGTGGGGGGCCGATGTGGGGGCAGGCTTTTGCTCCAGCCAAGCAATAGCACCCGATTCTACTAATTTAAGTTTTAATGGAAGACGATGAGCCTTCATGGAATTCAGTGATTCATTGGATGATTCGTAGAATCAGGTGTGTTACTGCAGGGTAGACCAAAAACCTGCACCCACAGAATTGCCCACACCAAATCTATAGGGTCGATACAGTAGTGATGTGTGACATCTTGGAGCAGGCTTAGTTTCTCAGAGATGTAGTACCTTATGCTTCATGACATGTCGGCTTGCCCCCTGAGATCAATGTGAGAATAATTTTTTTAATAAAGGTGTTGTAATTATGCTTTTAATTCATAAGGCTTTCTCAATCCACTAACCTGTTTCTACTTGAACGTTCACTGTAGATTTGAAATACAAAATTACAGACCTGTAAATAATAGTCCACATCCTGGATGTCTCTGATGTGTGATGGAAAGTTTTCTGTATTTACCCTCATTAGAACACTTCCTTCACTATGATTATGCCAGCAAATGGGGATACTCGGAAAACTAAAAGTACTGCATTTGGAAATGTTTTTTTAGTACATGTTTAAAGCGTTTTTTTTTTTGTGAATGTTTGTTTGGAATATAAACTTTGGCAAAAGTTTCTGCACTTGTCGTGGCACCAAAATGTGTCGAATTGTAATTGTTGTCTGCCCAGGCAGCCTACATTGACAAAGCCATAGAGGGAAGTTGATACTGCAGCTGCACTGACCTCATTGGCCGATATCAAGTAGCAGTAGCTCTGCAGATGTGGTTGCACATTGAATTAGGCATAATAAATAGTATTTTATTTTCTCACACACACGTACTTACTCTTTTCAATTTCGGCCCAAACGGGAAGTTGGTCCCTAGCCTAATGCTGACCATATTTTGACCTATAGTGCATGATTCCCATACACCGGTTCCATAGAAATTCTAGAATTTAGAAATTCTCCATTGAACATGCTTCTTATTCCAGGACAAGGCTTAATCTGTGTCTCGTCAACTGGACAGATTAAGTTTAGTCCAGGACTAAAAAGCATTCTGAATGGAGAATCTCTGTCTGGGAAACCGGCCCCATAGGCTTTTAATTTAGCAGGGTGAGATTGCTAGTATTGCATTTTGTCGCTAAAGTCACCTTGCTTAAAACCTGAAGATGATTACTGATGAATTACCCCAGCCGAATGGCGAGTTTACTTGTCTTGTTACTATTTATTATACATAATTGGTTTAGCAGTATTAGGAGCTGATTTGTAATTAGGCATATAATATAATTATTCATGCATGTATCTTTAACCGTCTGTCCACTTGGTTTATTAACCAAGGAGAATTCTATCTTGTTAGTGAATTTTTTTATTTTATTTTTAATAAACATGCCTCTTGCTGTGGGCTTTTGGTCTCCATTGCTGTAGAAAAAGAAAGGCGAGGAATAAAGGCCCAGTGCACAATGTTTCTTCTAAGGCCTCTTCTAACACTGTACTTCTGATTCGCCAGCTAAGGGGATGATTCAACTAAGGGGATAGCAGCCACCAGAGGGCACAACACCTGGTTGCATATGACCAGTGGCCCATCTTTTGAGTTCTGCATGACCAGATGCACATTTAAGAGCAAATACTAAAGGCACACCTTGTAAGGTGCACCAACTATTAAAGAGTGGGCCTTACCACCAATCAAAATGTAAACATTGCAAATGCGTCACACTACATTTTCATTTGCAAATAGTGCCTGATCTGTGCTCAATTAATTATATTAGTTTTTTTTAACCAGGCAAGTCAGTTAAGAACAAATTCTTATTTTACAATGACGGCCTACCCCGGCCAAACCCTCCCCTAACCCGGACCAATTGTGCACTGCCCTATGGGACTCCCAATTACAGCCGTTTGTGATACAGCCCATGAACAAACCAGGGTCTGTAGTGACGCCTCTAGCACTGAGATGCAGTGCCTTAGACCGCTGCGCCACTCGAGCCCCAGACAGTTCATAGAAATATAACTTTTTGTTGTAATTTAATAGTCATCATCTGTTTATAAACTGTTCAAGTGCCATAAGACAACTTTGGTTATCACCAGGTAAGAGAGCTGTACTAATTTATTAAGTCATATTCTTTAAACAACTCTAGAGGTTTACAGTGTTTACTCAATTGAAATTACTGGACATTTTACAGACTATGGCTTTAACGCACGCACGCACGCACGCACGCACGCACGCACGCACGCACGCACGCACGCACGCACGCACACACACACACACACACACACACACACACACACACACACACAAATGCTTGCAAACTATGTATTTAATAGTGCTGCTGAGAGACCTGCTGTCTCTAACTCTGAATGATCGGCTATGAAAAGCCAACTGACATTTACTCCTGAGGTGCTGACCTGTTGCACCCTCTACAACCACTGTGATTATTATTATTTGACCCTGCTGGTCATTTAGAACGTTTGAACATCTTGGCCATGTACTGTTATAATCTCCACCCGGCACAGCCAGAAGAGGACTGTCCACTCCTCAGAGCCTGGTTCCTCTCTAGGTTTCTTCCTAGGTTCCTGCCTTTCTAGGGAGTTTTTCCTAGCCACCGTGCTTTGACATCTGCATTGCTTGCTGTTTGGGGTTTTAGGCTGGGTTTCTGTACAGCACTTTTTTGTGACATCGGCTGATGTAAAAGTGGCTTTATAAATACATTTGAACATTGTTGTACTCTACAATGCCTATTTCTCATACAGCAGCCTCAAAGTGTCAGTCTTTTGTATTGCGTTTCCTTGCGTCTGCTGTCTGCCTGTGCCTGGCTCGTCTGTTTTGTCGGTAGTCTGTTCTGTGTCTATAGCTCCAACAACAACTCTTGGCTCTTTTAAGGGATGGCACTCGGTAGCAGCTATGAGATCATCGGACTGGGTTGTCATGGCTACGAGCGCTGTTGCAGCGCGATTGAGAAATAAGATGGCTGGTGTGTTGCGTCTCCCTCCTCCTCCTCCTCCTCTCTTCCTCTCCTATTTTCTCTTTGGTATGAATGAACTTCAGCAAATTTGACACCGTCCCCTCCATCCCCCTCCCTCCCTCATCTCCTCTTTCATCCCTCCCTCATTCCTCCCTCCATCTATACTTATGAGTCAGCAGGCTCTGCAGCAAGCAATGGCCGCCACACTAGAGAGACAATGACTGGGGGCTCCATTGTGAGCTGGGGGCTGCGTTCACACTCAAAAGAGCCCTTTGAGGGTCTTCAACAAAAACAAACGTGCTTTAAGGAAGGCTCCGTTTCTGGAGTGGTTGGCCAAGTTCTTTCTGGCCAATGCACAGTCGCAGTGTCAGTCTGTGGAAACGTATTGTTGCGGGCCGTACAGATGTAGGATCTTACTTCGGACAGTTTGCTACAGCAGGAAAATAATCCTGAAGCAACAGGAAATGTGAATTATTATGTGGATTATTGTAGGGGTTTATAAATTTTTCGTTATGACAAATCAAGTCTGAAATGTCACACAGTGGAAATTAAAAACTTTAAAAGCCTTTTAAAAACTAAAATATATTACAAGTTTGCATTTCCTACAAGAACTGGGTGTGAATAAGTATACAGTACCAGTCAAAAGTTTGGACACACCTACTCATTCAAGGGTTTTTCTTTTTTTTTTACTATATTCTACAATGTAGAATAATAGTGAAGACATCAAAACTATGAAATAACACACATGGAATCATGTAGTAACAAAAGTGTTAAACTGCCTTAATGACAGTTTTGCACACTCTTGGCATTCCCTCAACCAGCTTCATGAGGTAGTCACCTGGAATGCATTTCAATTAACAGGTGTGCCTTGTTAAAAGTTCATTTGTGGAATTTCATTTTTTCTTAATGCGTTTGAGCCGATCAGTTGTGTTGTGACAAGGTTGGGGTGGTATATAGAAGATAGCAGCCCTATTTGGTAAAAGACCAAGTCCATATTATGGCAAGAACATCTAAAATAAGCTAAGAGAAACAACAGTCCACCATTACTTTAAGACATAAAGGTCACTCAATCCGGAAAGTTTCTTCAAGTGCAGTCGCAAAAACCATCAAGCGCTATGATGAAACTGGCTCTCATGAGGACCGCCACAGGAAAAGAAGACCCAGAGTTACCTCTGCTACAGAGGATAAGTTCATTAGAGTTACCAGCCCCAGAAATTGCAGCCCAAATAAATGCTTCACAGAGTTCAAGTAACAGACACATCTCAACATCAACTGTTCAGAGGAGACTGCGTGAATCAGGCCTTCATGGTCGAGTTGCTTCAAAGAAACCACTACTAAAGGACACCAATAATAAGAAGAGACTTACTTTGGCCAATAAACACGAGCAATGGACATTAGACCGGTGGAAATCTGTCCTTTGGTTTGATGAGTCTAAATTTGAGATTTTTGGTTCCAAAAGCAGTGTCTTTGTGAGACGCAGAGTAGGTGAACGGATTATCTTTGCATGTGCGGTTCCCACCTTGAAGCATGGAGGTGTGATGGTGTAGGGGTGCTTTGCTGGTGACATGGTCTGTGATTTATTTTGAATTGAAGGCACATTTAACCACCATGGCTACCACAGCATTCTGCAGCGATATGCAATCCCATCTGGTTTTCGCTTAGTGGGACTATCATTTGTTTTTCAACAGGACAATGACCCAACACACCTCCAGGCTGGGCTATTTGACCAAGAAGGAGAGTGATGGGCTCCCGAGTGGCGCAGCGGTCTAAGGCACTGCATCTCAGTGCAAGAGGCTTCACTATAGTACCTGGTTTGAATCCAGGCTGTATCATGTCTGGCCGTGATTGGGAGTCCCATAGGGCGGCGTACAATTGGCCCAGTGTTGTCGGGGTTTGCCGGAGTAGGCTGTTATTGTAAATAAGAATTTGTTCTTAACTGACTTGCCTAGTTAAATAAATAAATAAAAATTGAAGTGCTGCATCAGATGATATGGCCTCCACAATCACCCGACCTCGACCCAATTGAGATGGTTTGGGATGAGTTGGACCGCAGAGTGAAGGAAAAGCAGTCAACAATAACTCCTTCAAGACTGTTGGAAAAGCATTCTTGGTGAAGCTGGTGGAGAGAATGCCAAGAGTGTGCAAAGCTGTCATCAAGGCAAAGGGTGGCTGCTTTGAAGAATCTAAAATATATTTTGATTTAACACTTTTTTGATTACTACATGATTCAATGTGTGTTATTTCATAGTTTGATGTCTTCACTATTATTCTACAATAAAGAAGAATCCTTGAATGAGTAGGTGCATCCAAACTTTTGATTGGTACTGTAGGTGGAAGGCTAAGCTGTGACTGATCAATTTGTCTAACCCAAAACACGTTTGAAAGTGTGACAAAAGTGTCAATAGCTGTGCCTTTTAGGCATACTGTACAGTCAGTCATAGGGTTTTTTCTGTTGACATGGTGTCGCCACATGTTATAGTCTGCTGTGATGGCAGGAACCACGTAAGGTCATGTACTACCATTAGAGGGGAAAGTAGGGTACCTTAAGCTACTGAGAGGAGGCTATGACCACACTCAAACGCATGAACACGGATAAAATCATATTTGACGTACATCATTGTCCGTTTTTGTTCGTCAAAGGTACAACTCAAGTCAACTATTTGGCAACGGACTGTCAGACACAAAGTCCCAGTGTGCCGATGGCCTACAGGTACGACCACATTGAGATGCATGAACACAGATGAAATTGTATATGACGTCCATTGTTGTCCGTTTTTGTCTGTCAGCCCATCTCTACTTTTTGGGGACCAGTTGTATACTTTAAGGCAACCATATTGTGCAACTATTTTATGGACAATCATCTCTGTTGACATTCATCTGGCAACAGATGACTCACATTAAAAAAACATTGGTTTAATCAGAATTTGCAGGCACAGCATCTGTGTGGCCATACCATGAGAGAACTACTGCCCGCTCTCATTGAAGCCACGGAGTTCAAGGCCGACCGCGGTACTGCAGGCTTTGTTAGCAGAAAACAGGATCAAATTGTATTTGTCACATGTGCCGAATACAACAGGTGTAATGCTTTCTTACAAGCCCATAACCAACAATGCAGTTTTAAGAAAAATAAGTTAAGTCAAAAATAAAGTAATGGAGGGCGAGGGAGTCTCGAGGTTTTGCTCGCCTGAGGTACAGTATCTCATTATGAGCTGTAGACCACACTATCTACCTAGTGAGTTTTCATATGCATTTTTCTTAGCTGTCTTACATACCACCACCGACTGATGCTGGCACTAAGACCACACTCAATGAGCTGTATACCGCCATAAGAAAACAGGAAACCGCTCATCCAGAGACGGTGCTCCTAGTGGCCGGGGACTTTAATGCAGTGAAACTTAAATCCGTTTTACCTCATTTCTATTAGCATGTTAAATGTGCAACCAGAGGGGAAAAAAACTCGCGACCACCGTTACTCCACACACAGAGATGCGTACAATGCTCTCCCTCACCCTCCATTTGGCAAATCTGACTATAATTCTATCCTCCTGATTCCTGCTTAAAAGCAAAAACTAAAGCAGGAAGCACCAGTGACTCGGTCAATAAAGAAGTGGTCAGATGAAGCAGATGCTAAGCTAAAAGACTGTTTTGCTAGCACAGACTGGAATATTTTCCGGGATTATTCCGATGGCATTGAGGAGTACACCACATCAGTCACTGGCTTCATCAATAAGTGCATTGATGACATCGTCCCCACAGTGACTGTACGTACATACCCCAACCAGAAGCCATGGATTACAGGCAATATCTGCACTGAACTAAAGGGTTGAGCTGCCGCTTTCAAGGAGCGGGACTCTAACCCGGAAGCTTATAAGAAATCCCGCTATACCCCCCGACGAACCATCAAGCAAGCAAAGCGTCAATACAGGACTAAGATCGAATCGTACTACACCGGCTCTGACACTCCTCGGATGTGGCAGGGCTTGCAAACTAATACAGACTACAAAGGGAAGCACCACCACGAGCTTCCCAGTGACACGAGCCTACCAGATGAGCTAAATTACTTCTATGCTCGCTTCGAGGCAAGTAACACTGAAACATGCATGTGAGAGCACCAGCTGTTCTGGATGACTGTGTGATCACGCTCTCCGCAGCCGATGTGAGTAAGACCTTTAAACTGGTCAACATTCACAAGGCCGCAGGGCCAGACGGATTATCAGGATGTGTACTGCCAGCATGCGCTGACCAACTGGCAGGTGTCTTCACTGACATTTTCAACCTGTCCCTGACTGAGTCTGTAATACCAACATGTTTCAAGCAGACCACCATAGTGTTCTTGGGCACAGGGACTAAGGTAACCTACCTAAATGACTACCGACCCGTAGCACTCACGTCTGTAGCCATGAAGTGCTTTGAATGGCTGGTCATGGCTCACAACACCATTATCCCAGAAGCCCTAGACCCACTCCAATGTGCATACCGCCCCAACAGATCCACAGATGATTCAATCTCTATTGCACTCCACACTGCCCTTTCCCACCTGGACAAAATGAACACCTATGTGAGAATGCTATTCATTGACTACAGCTCAGTTTTCAACACCATAGTACCCTCAAAGCTCATCACTAACACCTCCCGCTACAATTGTATCCTGTTCTTCGTGACGGGCCGCCCCCAGGTGGTAAGGGTAGGTAACAACACAACCATCACGCTGATCCTCAACACAGGGCCCCTCAGGGGTGCGTGCTCAGTCCCCTCCTGTACTCCCTGCTCACTCATGACTGCACGGCCAGGCACGACTCTAACACCCTCATAAAGTTTGCCGATGACAGTGGTAGGTCTGATCACCGACAATGACGAGACAGCCTATAGGGAGGAGGTCAAAGACCTGGCCGTGTGGTGCAAGGACAACAACCTCTCCCTCAATGTGATCAAGACAAAGGAGATGATTGTGGACTACAGGAAAAGGAGGGCCGAGTACACCCCCATTCTCATCGACGGGGCTGTAGTGGAGCAGGTTGAGAGCTTCAAGTTCCTTGGCGTCCACATCACCAACAAACTAACATGGTCCAAGCACACCAAGACAGTCGTGAAGAGGGCACGACAACGCCTATTCCCCCTCACGAGACTAAAAAGATTTGGCATGGGTCCTCAGATCCTCAAAGTTATACAGCTGCACCATCGAGAGCATCCTGATGGGTTGCTTCACTGCCTGGTATGGCAACTGCTCGGCCTCCGACCACAAGGCACTACAGAGGGTTGTGTGTATGGCCCAGTACATCACTGGGGCCAAGTTTCCTGCCATCCAGGACCTCTATACCAGGTGGTGTCAGAGGAAGGCCCTAAAAATTGTCAAAGTCTCCAGCCACCCTAGTCATAGACTGTTCTCTCTGCTACCGCATGGTAAGCGGTAGCGGAGAGCCGAGTCTAGGTCCAAGAGGCTTCTAAACAGCTTCTACCCCCAAGCCATAAGACCTCCTGAACAGCTAATCAAATGGCTACCCCAGACTATTTGCATTGCCCCCCCCCCCCTTTATACGCTGTTGCTACTCTCTGTTATTATCTATGCATAGTCACGTTAATAATTCTACCTCCATGTACATATTACCTCGACTAACCGGTGTCCCCGCACATTGACTCTGTACAAGTACCCCCTGTATATAGCCTCGCTATTGTTATTTTACTGCTGCTCTTTAATTATTTGTTACTTTTATTTCTTACATTTTTAAGGTATTTTTCTTAACTGCATTGTTGGTTAAGGGCTTGTAAGTAAGCATTTTTCTGTTGTATTCGGCGCATGTGACAAATAAAATTTGATTTTATATCCAAAAGTGGGTTTATAGTTGGGGGCACAAGATTAATATCATATATAGTGTGTCTTTTATGTACTGTATAACTAGCCTAAATGTGGTTTAGTTTACTTACCCACAGAATAAGCATCCTTGCTAACGATTCAGCTTTTTTCCTTTGAGGGTATCCTATGCTGTGGATATGCGGGAGGATGCATATTGGCAAGAGCCAAAAACAGCAAGCTTGGCAGATTTGGTTACTGTTGATATCTGTTTCGGACAGATATGGTCTTGTTGTTTATAATAATAACAAAAATATATTGTTATTATTATAAAGGGACAGATACAATTAAAACATTAACACCTTGAATCATTAACATTCAGATGCATTGCACCATCATGCTTTAACTTGCACTAATTTAAATCCCATCGGTCCCTAGATGGGATTTAACATAGTAGAAAGGAAAGGATTTTTTGGGGGGAAAATGTATGTCACCTGAAACTAACACTGCACAAGTGTGGAACATTTTATCAGTGTTATTTCCTTATAGTTTCCTGATAGTTGCTGGTTGAAAATACATTCTACAACAGGTTTTGCATGGGTGGAGTTATGGCCTGCCTAGTGACATTACCAGGCAGTGTAAGTTAATAGACCAATAACAAAAAGATTTCCAAACCTATCTGCCAATAACAGCTAGTTTTCAGGTTACACATCCCTCCAATTTGGCCCCTCCAATTAGGTCACTCACTCTAAGGACCACTCCTAGACAGTCCAAGCCAAATTCTTGCTTGAGAAATAGTTTTTTGTGTGTTTTTTTGTTTATTTTTGACAATTTTAATGGATAAATATTACGGTAAGGCTCTTAATTGTTACCCAGAAATGATTTGACATTGAGATAAAAACTTCTTATGTGCCCCTGACATTTACAACCAAATTCATGCATGTAATTTTGAGTATGTTAATCTGTTTTTTTTTCATAAATAACATGATATTGGTTTTTCAACTGTGATTAAATGTACTCCATGGTGCAGAAGTAGTCAAGAATAGCCAAGAGTTCACGCCATGACTCATGGAGGATGATGCCTGATAATAGCAACGTTACATTGAATTCGCCCCCCAAAAAGTTTAATCTAATTAGGTGTGTGTGTGTGTGCGCGTGTGTGTGTGTAGAAGCCTCTCTGATCTCATTAATTTGTCTCTGCCATGGCCCGTATTAATTATTAACGCCCTTGAAATACAAAAAAAAATCAATTTTGAGGGGAAAAGGATTAAACACCTTTGGCTCTGTACATACTCAAGTTGTACAACTGATGTACAACACATCTGGCACAACTTTTGTGATACAACAGAGTTTGTCTGCATAAAACGAATTACACAAGTGTTGTGGAGACACTGCACAATTGTTGTGTAAACATTTTGTGTGCAGACAAACTCTCCATTGTATCACAACAATATCAGTTGTATCAAAACCTTTGCATCAAGTAAGTTGTACATCAGTTGTTCAACCTGAGTGTGTTTGGGGTCCGTGGGTTGGGGGAAGCTGCATATCATCATGCCTCTAATCCCTCTCATCTTCCCTGAAATTGTATTACATCTGGAAAACTCATGTAGACTTCAGGGGAACTCCCGACTCCAAGTATTACCTTTAAATCCTTGCCTTTTGGTCTATGATGATTTAATCTACAGTAGAACCTCAAAGATACAAACCTCAGAGCTAAGGACTGACTGGTCTACCAAACATTGTTGTTGAACTACAACATTTATTAAATACAAGAAAATTGGCTTCTGTAGGCTACATAAATGTAGATGAGGTCTTACTGTATGATCGTGATGACACCTTTAAGTTGTCTTTAGTGGAATCACTCACAAGTGGGAATAGGGGAAAGAAGTCCTAAGCATGACATTTGAAGGAAGAATCCCTGTTGTTTAATTTTTTATTTATTTATCTAGGAAAGTCAGTTAAGAACAAATTATTATTTACAACGATGGCCTACCCCAGCGACACTGGGCCAATTGTGCACCGCCCTATGGGACTCCCAATCACACCCAGATGTGATGCAGCCTGGATTTGAACCAGGCACTGCAGTGACTCCTCTTGCATTGAGATGCTGTGTCTTAGACAACTGCACCACTCAGGAGCCCATTTAACAATTGTAAGCCAAGTAAAACTATATGCGGTTTTGAATAGAAATAAGAAATGTGAAATCAATGTAAGTAGGGGCTCCCGAGTGGCGCAGTGGTCTAAGGCACTGCATCTCAGTGCTAGAGGCATCACTATAGACCCTGGTTCAATTCCAGGCTGTATCACAACCAGCTGTGATTGAGAGTCCCATAGGGCGGTGCACAATTGGCCCAGCGTAGTCTGGGTTTGGCTGGGGTAGGCTGTCATTGTAAAATAAGAATTTGTTCTTAACTGACTTGCCTAGTTAAATAAAGGTTAAATGAAAATAATATTGATGAATCAAATCCTTGATGGTATTTTTGTTGTATTATTTAATACCATTCATTGTTATACAGTGGTAATATAGAGGGGCTAATCATTTGAACCATTTCATCTAACAGCAGAGCTTTCATAGGCTGGGCCAGAAGCTGGGGGCGGAGCCAAGCTTTGGGGGTTGTTCAGTTGCATGTAATGCAGAACAGTTCCTCAATTAGCATGGGACATGTCTCAAGAGGGTAGAGGGGGAGATGGTCTCATGCTTATCCAGCCCCCTTTCCTGCAGTGGCACTGCACAGCTGAGAGAGAGAGTTAGAGAGGGATGGAGAGAAAGAGCGAGGGGGGTGGTTAAAAAAAACACTCAGCCAGAGGCTCTCATCATTAGTCCCTTAATAAATTGCTTGCAGGACACATGTGGCTGCTGCATTTTTGTGTGTGTGGATGTTTTTTTTCTTCTTCTCCACTATACTTGTGTCCTCGGTCTCTCTCTCACTCGCTCTCTGCTTCCCCTACCCCTCCCCTTGTCTCAGTCACCCAGACACAGACACACGCATGCTCACGCAGAATCTCGCACAGTGGGCACGCACGCACACACACACACCCTTTCTTGAGGTTCTGGGAGCAGTGGCAGCTGCGGTGGTTAGCGTTGAAAGACATTGGCCGTTGACTGGAGTTAGCTGCAGCCCTGTCGGTTGAATGAATGGATGCTCCAACGAGCCTCTTAGGATTGGATTCTCGTATTGGATTTTCACGAGAGAGGAGGAGGATATCTATTCTGGGATTTGTTTTATTTCTATGCGCTCCATCTTTTTTTCTCTCCCCACCCTTTCTCGGTGTGGTGTCGTCGAGGACGAGCGGGTCTTGCGTGGTGGATTTGGCCTCCGCTACACTCTGCAATCTATAGAGTTTTTCTGTGGAGGTCAGGATAAAGGGCGCTATTCTTTCTCCTTTTTTCCTCAAAGGGGGGGCTCTTTTGTTTTCCGGGGCTCGGCCGAGCGAGCCCTATAGCTCCCATGGTGAATTGAGCTATTGTGGAGAAGAGCCTCGACAGCTAAGCTGCCGATTCTCTACCCCTCTCTTCCCCCTCCACCCAAAAAAATACCATTCACCTGAACCAACCCCCCTCCAACCTTCCTTTCCCACACCTCCTTCTCTCCTCGCCATTCTCTCTCCCTGCCTCCCATGCCCCATTTCCTTCATCCTTACCCCTGCCATCCCCTCCCCTCCCGCAGCATAGCGGCTACGTAATGTGCCTCCCGACGCATGCGAACAGGGATGCTACAAATGGTGGTTTGGACTGATCGCTGACATAAAAAAAGGGTGATGCCTCGTGCAACCATCACCGCCTCCGCCGCAATGGATCAGCCTGGGAAAACGCAGCAGATGCCAATCCACCGCAGTCTGAATTGAGGGGCGGCTGTAGTAGTTTGCCTGTAAATGAGAACGTGCGTGTGTGTGTATGCAAGCGTGCACGCTGGTCCTCTGTCATGTCTCTCGCCTGATCCCTTGCACCGGGCATCCCTGATGATTTTTACAATTTTTAAATTTAAGGTTTATTTAGCTAGGTAAGTCAGTTAAGAACAAATTCTTACTTACAATGACGGCCTACCCCGGCCAAATCCGGGCGACGATGGGCCAATTGTGCGTCGCCCTATGGGACTCCCAATCACGGCCGGATGTGATGCAGCCTGGTGTGGGGGAGGCACTAAGCCTCAGGTTGGCCTCCCCCCGAACACAGTAGTAGCCCCGTGGCAAGCCGCTTGCCCCTGGGGTCGCTATGAAAAAGACCCGCAGCACCAATTTGCGGCAGGCCTGGCCCAGTTCGGACCTGTCCGAGCGGCTGCCGGAGCGCACTCGCTCCCGGAGCGAGAAGGACTTCCGTCTCCAGCAGAAACACCACCACACTCCCCCTCCTCCACCCCACATCTCACCAGGTCCCCCCAGGGGCTACCAAATGCCAGGTGAGTCTGACAGCAGCCCCTACCACAACCACTACCATCCCTAATTCACCATCTTGTCAGATGTTGGCAAGCATGTGTGAAGTTGTACGTGAGGGTTAGTAAAGGTCTTGGTTTCTTCCAAGATCACATTTTTCCAAGGCTACTATTGGGTTTCTATGGATATGGAATATGTGATGACAAAGGGTTGAGTTTGTGAGTGTCTGTGTTCTGTAATGCTTGTGAAATAAAACATAAAAAAGTTGAAGTGACATAGTAAAAGGGTAAAGACAATATTGGAATATTGGTTATTCCAATATTGGAATAACCAACCGCATTATGGTGGTTGGTTATTTATTAATTAAAATGGTAATATTAGGATTTTAGTACAACCAAGGGCTGAAATAGTAAGCAATGGGATGTTGTTGGAGCTAAATCTTTGAAACCCTCCCATCACAGATTTTTCTTTCCCCTTGAATCATGGGTTGAGGTGTGAGTGATCTGCATATCCATATGGCATGCACATTTCTGTGAGATGCTTGTCCATCTGGTATTGTTGTGTGAAGTGTCAGATAGGACTGTGAAATGGGGTATAATCAATAATGTAGTTCATGGTCAATGTTTTTAATGACACCATGGTACGTTTTAAAGGTTTTATTTTTACGTTGCTTTTGTTTAAACAGCCAATTTAAAAAACAAAACATTTTCGGATGAAAAAAAATCTCCCCCGTTTAGCATATTTTAAATTTAATGTAGAAGTCATCTCAAAATAATTTAAAACCAAATCATTGTTGTGCAATACAATTCATTATAGAGATGTTTTGGGCATGAAATATAAAAACATTCTAACCTTGGAGTTTGACTTGTTTAAGTTGTGATGTTTCATCACAGACTAACTAGCTACATGATCTCCTTGCTTGACTGCTTGACAAGCTAGCTAATTTATTAGCCAACATCAGCGACCTATACTGAACAAAAATATAAACGCAACATGTAAAGTGTTGCTCCCATGTTTCATGAGCTGAAATAAAAGATCACAGAAATGTTCCAAAAAGCGTATTTCTTTCAAATGTTGTGCACAAATTTGTTTACATCCCTGTTAGTGACCATTTCTCCTTTGCCAAGATAATCCATCCACCTGACAGGTGTGGAATATCAAGAAGCTGATTAAACAGCATGATCGATACACAGGTGCACCTTGTGCTGGGGACAATAAATGTGCAGTTTTGTCACAACAAAATGCCACAGATGTCTCAAGTTGAGGAAGCATGCAATTGGCATGCTGAGTGCATGAATGTCCACCAGAGCTTTTGCCAGAGAATTGAATGCTAATGTCTCTACCATAAGCTGCATCCAAGGTTGTTTTAGAGAATTTGGCAGTATGTCCAACCAGCCCCACAACCGCAGACCACATGTAACCATGCCAGCCCAAGAACTCCACATCCAGCTTCTTCACCTGCAGGATCGTCTGAGACCAGCCACCTGTACAACTGATGAAACTGTGGGTTTGCACAACCAAATAATTTCTGCAGGGATTTCTAAGGGAAGCTCATCTGCATGCTCATCATCCTCACCAGGGTCTTGACCTGACTGCAGTTTGGCGTTGTAACCGACTTCAGTGGGAAAATGCTCACCTTCGATGGCCACTGGCACGCTGGAGAAGTGTGTTCTTCACAGACGAATCCCGGTTTCAACTGTACTGGGGAGATGGCAGACAGCATGTATGGCATCGTGTGGGCGAGCAGTTCGCTGATGTCAGCGTTGCGAACAGAGTGCCCTGTGTTGCTGTGGGATTATGGTATGGGCAGGCAGAAACTATAAACAATTTATCAATGTCAATTTTAATGCACAGAGATACCGTAACGAGATCCTGAGGCCCATTGTCGTGCCATTCATCCACCGCCATCACCTCATGTTTCAGCATGATACTTTACGGCACCATGTTGCAAGGATCTGTACACAATTCCTGGAATCGGAAAATGTCCCACTTCTTCCATGGTCTGTACAGTATACTCACCAGACATGTCACCCATTGAGCATGTTTGGGATGCTCTGGATCGATTACAACTGTACCCTATATGAATACTTCGTTCTTACCTTCCTTGAAGTAATCACAGACGTGAATTGGTTGGATCTGTGAAAGTAATAGGATGGTACCTTGCTGACAGCTACATTTGTGTGTACCTCCAGAAAACAAGGAAGGATGCATTTCTAAAGAATTCAAAGAAGTTCCTGGTGGTTCCTGTCCACTAAGCAAAATATAGTTGACAATACAATAAAAAGGCGTCTTTGTCTGACATTTAAGCCACGTTCATTTTCAGTTCTATGTGAAATAGTTTAAAATACAGTTGAAGTCGGGAGTTTACATACACCTTAGCCAAATACATTTAAACTCTGTTTTTCACAATTCCTGACATTTAATCCGAGTAAAAATTCCCTGTCTTAGGTCAGTTAGCATCACCACTTTATTTTAAGAATGTGAAATGTCAGAATAGTAGTAGAGAGAATGGTTTATTTAATATTTTATTTCTTTCATCACATTCCCAGTTGGTCAGAAGTTTACATACACTCATTTAGTATTTGGTAGCATTGTCTTTAAATTGTTTAACTTGGGTCAAACGTTTCAGGTAGCCTTCCACAAGCTTCCCACCATAAGTTGGGTGAATTTTGGCCCATTCCTCCTGACAGAGCTGGTGTAACTGAGTCAGGTTTGTAGGCCTCCTTGCTCGCACACGCTGTTTCTGTTCTGCCCACAAATTTTCTATGAGATTGAGGTCAGCGCTTTGTGATGGCCACTCCAATACCTTGACGTTGTTGTCCTTAAGCCATTTTGCCACAACTTTGGAAGTATGCTTGGGGTTATTGTCCATTTGGAAGACCCATTTGCGACCAAGCTTTAACTTCGTGACTGATGTCTTGATGTTGCTTCAATATATTCACATAATTTTCCTCCTCATGATGCCATCTATTTTGTGAAGTGCACCAATCCCTCCTGCAACAAAGCACCCCACAACATGATGCTGCCACCCCCGTGCTTCATGGTTGGGATGGTGTTCTTCGGCTTGCAAGCCTCTCCCTTTTTCCTCCAAACATAACGATGGTCATTAGGGCCAAACAGTTCTATTTTTGTTTCATCAGACCAGAGGACATTTCTCCAAAAAGTACCATCTTTGTCCCCATGCATGGTCCCATGGTGTTTATACTTGCGTACTATTGTTTGTACAGATGAATGTGGTACCTTCAGGCGTTTGGAAATTGCTCCCAAGGATCAACCAAACTTGTGAAGGTCTACAATTTTTTTTCTCGGGTCTTGGCTGATTTCTTTTGATTTTCCTATGATGTCAAGCGAAGAGGCACTGAGTTTGAAGGTAGGCCTTGAAATTAGAGGTCGACCGATTATGATTTTTCAACACCGATACCGATTATTGGAGGACCAAAAATGCCGTTACAGATTAATCTGCCGATTTTTATTTATTTATTTGTAATAATGACAATTACAACAATACTGAATAAACACTTATTTTAACTTAATAAAATACATCAATAAAATCAATTTAGCCTCAAATAAATAATGAAACATGTTCAATTTGGTTTAAATAATGCAAAAACAAAGTGTTGGGGAAGAAAGTAAAAGTGCACTAGTGCCATGTAAGAAAGCTAACGTTTAAGTTCCTTGCTCAGAACATGAGAACATATGAAAGCTGGTGGTTCCTTTTAACATGAGTCTTCAATATTCCCAGGTAAGAAGTTTTAGGTTGTAGTTATTATAGGAATTATAGGACTATTTCTCTCTATACCATTTGTATGTCATATACCTTTGACTATTGGATGTTCTTATAGGCACTTTAGTATTGCCAGTGTAACAGTATAGCTTCCGTCCCTCTCCTCGCTCCTACCTGGGCTCGAACGAGGAACACATCGACAACAGCCACCCTCGAAGCAGCGTTACCCATGCAGAGCAAGGGGAACAACTACTCCAAGTCTCAGAGCGAGTGACGTTTGAAACGCTATTAGTGCGCACCCTGCTAACTAGCTAGCCATTTCACATTGGTTACACCAGCCTAATCTCGGGAGTTGATAGGCTTGAAGTCATAAACAGCAGAGCTGCTGGCAAAACGCACGAAAGTGCTGTTTGAATGAATGCTTACGAGCCTGCTGGTGCCTACTGCTGTAGTGTTCAGACTGCTCTATCAAATCATATACTTAATTATAACATAATAACACACAGAAATACGACCCTTAGGTCATTAATATGGTCGAATCCGGAAACTATCATCTCGAAAACAAAACATTTATTCTTTCAGTGAAATACGGAACCGTTCCGTATTTTATCTAACGGGTGGCATCCATAAGTCTAAATATTCCTGTAACATTTCACAACCTTCAATGTTATGTCATAATTACGTATAATTCTGGCAAATTAGTTCGCAACGAGCCAGGCGGCCCAAACTGTTGCATATACCCTGACTCTGCGTGCAATGAACGCAAGAGCAATGACACAATTTCACCTGGTTAATATTGCCTGCTAACCTGGATTTCTTTTAGCTAAATATGCAGGTTTAAAAATACAGTATATACTTCTGTGTATTGATTTTAAGAAAGGCATTGATGTTTATGTTTATGGTTAGGTACCTTTTTCGCGAATGCGCACCGCATCAATTATATGCAACGCAGGACACACTAGATAAACTAGTCATATCAACCATGTGTAGTTAACTAGTGATTATGATTGATTGATTGTTTTTTATAAGATAAGTTTAATGCTAGCTAGCAACTTACCTTGGCTTCTTACTGCATTCGTGTAACAGGCAGGCTCCTCGTGGAGTGCAATGAGAGGCAGGTGGTTAGAGCGTTGGACTAGTTAACCGTAAGGTTGCAAGATTGAATCCCCGAGCTGACAAGGTAAAAATCTGTCGTTCTGCCCCTGAACAAGGCAGTTAACTCACCGTTCCTAGGCCGTCATTGTAAGTAAAAATGTGTTCTTAACTGACTTGCCTAGTTAAATAAAAGGTGAAAAGAAAACTTGAAATCGGCCCTAATTAATCGGCCATTCCGATTAATCGGTCGATCTCTACTTGAAATACATCCACAGGTACACCTCCAATTGACTCAAATTATGTCAATTGGCCTATCAGAAGCTTCTAAAGCCATGACATAATTTTCTGGAATTTTCCAAGTTGTTTAAAGGCACAGTGAACTTAGTGTATGTAAACTTCTGACCCACTGGAATTGTGATACAGTGAATTCTAAGTGAAATAATCTGTCTGTAAACAATTTTTGGAAAAATTACTTGTGTCATGCACAAAGTAGATGTCCTAACCGACTTGCCAAAACTATAGTTTTTTAACAAGATATTTGTGGAGTGGTTGAAAAACGAGTTTTAATGACCAACCTAAGTGTATGTAAACTTCCGACTTCAACTGTACATATTTTACGGACGTTATAATGACGACTCTGCCGGAATTCCTATTGACATCCAGTTTAAGATGTAAGTGAACATTTAAACATTTCAACTTTAGAGAGATTAAAGTATGGAATATTTATTATTGCACTTCTGTTAGCATTTTAAAATCTTCTGAACTGGCAGTAATCATGTTCAATGTGTCAAATCAAGGCCAGTCCATTTGGGACTAAATGGACCAAGCATTGATAACTATTTTTGGTCCAAATCAAGGCCATCCCAAAAATCAACTGCCCAATAAAAGCCAGGGTGGACCAACTTAATTTCAACCATTTATCAATTTACATGGACGTCCTGTAGAAACAGAAAGCCAAACTAGCAATTAGGTAGGTGAAAATAAGTCATTTTTAACTATGAACAACTATGAATCTCATTGGATAGTACTTGAATAATTAATGACATGTAACAGGATGCATTTGAAGAAGTGACATATGATAATCAGCCTTTACTCACAGCAATTTCGTAAGACTTACATTTTTAGAGAATCATAGCTTTGACAGGGTTTCTCCACCCATCAACTGATTGTTGTTAGCTGATTCAGAATTTGAAAAGTACACAAAATCATAGAGGAAATAATAACTATACTAGTCCCATTTTCTATGGGATCAAAGTGACTTACATTTGTGGAAAGTGATTTATTACTTGTGGATTGGTGATTTACATTTGCGAATACATTTGGCTTGATATTGATCCCATAATTTTCACCCACTCTATTAGTCTTATGTACAGGATGCACATGGTATACACCGTCCAACAAAATGCTTACTAGCAGGTTCTTTATTGTCAATGCAACAACAATAATAAAAGATAAGAATACAAACGTAAAGTAAATGGCTCAGTAGAATGGAAAACATTTTAAGCAGAAGTATAGTACAGGAAGGCACAATTTATAGCACAATATTTACACGTGTTTTGGGGATTGGGGGACAAGTGCTAAAAGTTTGCAGTATTTAGCAATAAAAATACAAGTCTGGAAGCATCAGTTGTGATGTGTGTGTGTGTGTATAGCATGAATGTGTGTGTGAGTGTCTGTGTGGGTGGGTGAGTGCGTGTGTGCTAAGGTGCGGCGAGTCAGTGCAGGTGGTCAGTCCAGTTCAAGTGTTCAGCAGTCTGATGGCTTGTAGATAGAAACTGTCTCTGAGCTTGTTGGTGTCAGACCTCATGCTCCGATACCGTTTACCCGACGGTAAGGGAGTGAACAGCTCGTAGCTGGGGTGTGTGGGGTCCTTGATGCTGTGGGACTTTCTCAGACACCGCGTCGAGTAGATGTCCTGGATGGGTGGAAGCACGGTCCCATTGATGTACTTGGCCGTCTTCACCACCCGCTGGAGGGCCTTGCAGTCGTAGACAAAGCAATTCCCGTACCAGAACATGATGCAACCGTTCAGGATGCTCTCGATGGTGCAGTAGTAGTATTTTATTCAGCCTCCTTAGGAAGTAGAGGCGCTGTTGCGCCCTCTTGACAAGAGTGGTGGTGTTGTTGGTCCATGTCAAGTCCTCTGATGTGGACACAGAGGAACTTAAAACTGATGACTATCTACTGCAGTCTCGATGATGTGGATCGGCCCATGGTCCCTGCTTCCTGAGGTCAACAATCAACTCCTTTTTATGATGTTGAGGGAGAGGTTGTTGTCCTGGCACCACAATGCCAGTTCACTTACCACTTCCTTATAGGCTGACTTGTGGTTGTTGGTTATCATTCCTACAACCGTGGTGTCATCAGCAAACTTGATGATGGAGTTGGTGTCGTGCAAAGCCACGCAGTTGTGGGCGAACAGGGAGTACAGCAGAGGGCTGAGGACACTCCCCTAGGGGGGCCCTAGGGGGGCCCTTAAGTTGCATGAACTTACTCTGTGTGCAATAATAGTGTTTGACAATATTTTTTTGAATGACTACCTCATCTCTGTACCCCACATACAATTATATGTAAGGTCCCTCAGTCAACCAGTGAATTTCGAACACAGATTCAACCACAAAGACCATGAAGGTTTTCCAATGCCTCACAAAGGGAACTTGTTGGTTGGTAGATGGGTAAAAAAAACAGACATTGAATATCTCTTTGAGCATAGTGAAGTTATTAATTACACTTTGGATGGTGTATCAATACACCCAGTCACTCAGTTGCCAGAGAGGAAGGAAACTGTTTAGGGATTTCACAATTAGGCTAATAGTGACTTTAAAACAGTTAGAGTGTAATGGAGAAAACTGAGGATGGATCAACAACATTGTAGTTACTCCACAATACTAACCTAAATGACAGAGTGAAAAGGAAGCCTGTACAGAATAAAAAAAAAAATCCAAAACATGAATCGTGTTTGCAATAAGGCATTAAAGTAAAACGGCTAAAACAGTTGCCAAGAAAGGAACGTTATGTCCTGAATACAAAGCGTTATGTTTGGGGCAAATCTAACATGACACATCACTGAGTACCACTCTTCATTTTTCAAGCATGGTGGTGGCTGCATCATGTTATGGGTATGCTTGTCATCGGCAGGGATTAGGGTAGTTCTTTAGGATAAAAATACATGGAATAGAGCTAAGCACAGGCAAAATCCTAAAGGAAAACCTGGTTCATTCTGCTTTCCAACAGACACTGGAAGACAAATTCACCTTTCAGCAGGACAATAACCTAAAATACAAGTCCAAATATACACTGAAGTTGCTTACCAAGACGACATTGAATGCTCCTGAGTGGCCTAGTTACAGTTTTGACTTAAATGGCAAGACTTGAAAATGGCTGTCTAGCAATGATCAACAACCAATTTAACACATTTTGTAAATAATAATCTGCAAATATTGTACAATCCAGGTGTGCATAGCTCTTAGATTTACCCAGAAAGACTCACAGCTGTAATCGCTGCCAAAGGTGAATCTAACATGTATTGAAACTAACATGTAAATGAGATGTTTCTGTATACTTTTTTTTTATACATATGCTGTCACGGTCGTCGTAAAGATGAGACCAAGGCGCAGCGTGAGTAGAGTTCCACATAATTTTAATCAACTGAAACTCACCTAACAAAAGAACAAAACGAAACATGACGCTACAGGTGTGCACTCAGGCAACTCGATGTAGACAAGATCCCACAACACAAACGAGGAAAATGGCTAAATATGATCCCCAATCAGAGACAACGATAAACAGCTGTCTCTGATTGGGAACCATATCAGGCCAACATAGCATAACATAACAAAACCACTAGACATACAAAACCCCTAGACATACAAAAACCCTAGACATACAAAACTAGCGTACCCACCCTAGTCACACCTTGACCTAACAAAAATATATAGAAAAACAGAGATATCTAAGGTCAGGGCGTGACAAATGCAAACATTTCTAAAAAGTCTATTTAATAAATTTTGAATTCAGGCTGTAACACAATACAATTAGGACTAAGTCAAGGGTATATGAATATTTTCTGAATGCACTGCAGAAGCAGATGTGCTTGTAATCTAGCAAACACATTTTAACATTTGGCTGTCTGTTTGTCTTTGTGAAGTAGAGCTGGGTCTGGTTTCTAAAAGCATCTGAAGGCTAAATGTTATTTCTGGCTCAATTCTTGGCTAGGACCGTGTGGACCTGGGCCCCAGCTGCAGTTGAGGCGTGGGTAGAGAAATCAGGCCACGGTAGTGCTGCGGTGTTAGCCAGCCCTCTATGTAGTAATACGTATAGAGGAGAGGGAGAAGGCTGCGCATGAGTAAGCCCTTGTTCCCTGCCTCCTGTCAGCTGTTTGAGTTGTAGAAAATCAGTCAGCCACTAAGATGATGCCTCTTAAGCCTCTGGAACTGGTACTGTATATCTCTTTCTCTCTCTCTCTCTGTTACTCACTTCGGGCCAAATCCTAATTACAGTTACGTGCAACTCGAACGTTCATTCAAATATTCAATATACAGTATATCAATGAAGGATTCGTGTGACAGTTTGAGCTACTCATCTCGTTGTCTCGCTCCACATTCATATACTGAACGAGGATAAAAATAATCACCCTCATTCTGATCATCCCAGATGCTGACATCACTGACTAACCTCTGTAGGATTTCCTCAGGATGATTGTATTAAGGGTAGCAGAGAGGAGCTTGAGAGATGGAAGCACTAATAGCTCTCTCTTCTCTGCATTCTTCAAACATGGACTGTATACAGGCAGCAGAGTTGTCATTGTTAATGTACTTATTAATGACAATGCAAGAACCCAGTGCAAGAACCCAAATTAAGTTATTTTGCTTTTACGAGAAGCTGTAAATTCTAGATGGCATCATAAAAATTAAGGAAATTTTGTAAAATGTGACAGGTGAATAATAGGAACACTGGTGTCCTGTCCGGCAAGAATAAATGAATGAATGCAAAGCTTAACTGCCCTGTTTTCGTCATTGGACCTGTGTTAGCCTCAATTACCAGGTTTCCATCCAACCATTTCATGTGGATGAATTACCTGACGCGTGAAAAAAGTCACGATGGGCTGATGGAAACAACAGGAAATGCCGGTACAATTTTATAAATGTCGACAGAATTTGTTCATTCGACATGGTGGGGTCTTTTTGGTACGTGGGTGGAAGTGTAGCTAATATGGTGAAGATACGTTCTACCAGTTTTCATCACTAGCTTGGTTTCCATCCACAAAAAGATATGTGCATTTACCAGCAGTGGTGTGTTTCCATCAAACTGTTTTGTTGCGAATAGCAAGCTGTGTGTAATGTCTTATATACTTTGTCCTATAACTTTTAATTGATCAAATAAAAAACATAATTTCTTTGTTTTATTCTGTCAATGGTTTTGCCATAAAAAGCCTTGCGATAAATGTCAAATTTGCCCACCCTGGCCTTGGCACTTGCACTCTTGCCAACAGCTCACAGATATATTGCAGAGGGTACATGATGAGATTATTGATAAAATCAACATAATATTGATTTTTCAATTGGCAGCTAAACACAAATTAAGACCCTTCATATCAATCAATCAATCAAGTTTATTTTATATAGCCCTTCGTACATCAGCTAATATCTCGAAGTGCTGTACAAATAACCCAGCCTAAAACCCCAAACAGCAAGCAATGCAGGTGTAGAAGCACGGTGGCTAGGAAGAACTCCCTAGAAAGGCAAAAACCTAGGAAGAAACCTAGAGAGGAACCAGGCTATGAGGGGTGGCCAGTCCTCTTCTGGCTGTGCCGGGTGGAGATTATAACAGAACATGGCCAAGATGTTCAAAATGTTCATAAATGACAAGCATGGTCAAATAATAATCAGGAATAAATTTCAGTTGGCTTTTCATAGCCGATAATTTAAGAGTTGAAAACAGCAGGTCTGGGACAGGTAGGGGTTCCATAACCGCAGGCAGAACAGTTGAAACTGGGACAGCAGCAAGGCCAGGTGGACTGGGGACAGCAAGGAGTCATCATGCCCGGTAGTCCTGACGTATGGTCCTAGGGCTCAGTTCCTCCGAGAGAGAGAAAGAAAGAGAGAAGGAGAGAATTAGAGAGAGCATACTTAAATTCACACAGGACACTGGATAAGACAGGAGAAGTACTCCAGATATAACCAACTGGCCCTAGCCCCACGACACAAACTACTGCAGCATAAATACTGGAGGCTGAGACAGGAGGGGTCAGGAGACACTGTGACCCCATCCGAAGATAACCCCGGACAGGGCCAAACAGGAAGGATATAACCCCACCCACTTTGCCAAAGCACAGCCCCCGCACCACTAGAGGGATATCTTCAACCACCAACTTACAATCCTGAGACAAGGCTGAGTATAGCCCACAAAGATCTCCACCACAGCACAAACCAAGGGGGGGCGCCAACCCAGACAGGAAGATCACGTCAGTAACTCAACCCACTCAAGTGACGCACCCCTCCTAGGGACGGCATGAAAGAGCACCAGTAAGCCAGTGACTCAGCCCCTGTAATAGGGTTAGAGGTAGAGAATCCCAGTGGAGGGGAACCGGCCAGGCAGAGACAGCAAGGGCGGTTCGTTGCTCCAGAGCCTTTCCGTTCACCTTCACACTCCTGGGCCAGACTACACTCAATCATATGACCTACTGAAGAGATAAGTCTTCAGTAAAGACTTAAAGGTTGAGACAGAGTCTGCGTCTCTCACATGGGTAGGCAGACCATTCCATAAAAATGGAGATCTATAGGAGAAAGCCCTGCCTCCAGCTGTTTGCTTAGAAATTCTAGGGACAATTAGGAGGCCTGCGTCTTGTGACCGTAGCGTACGTGTAGGTATGTACGGCAGGACCAACTCGGAAAGATAGGTAGGAGCAAGCCCATGTAACGCTTTATAGGTTAACAGTAAAACCTTGAAATCAGCCCTTGCCTTAACAGGAAGCCAGTGTAGGGAAGCTAGCACTGGAGTAATATGATCAAATTTCTTGGTTCTAGTCAGGATTCTAGCAGCCGTATTTAGCACTAACTGAAGTTTATTTAGTGCTTTATCCGGGTAGCCGGAAAGTAGAGCATTTCAGTAGTCTAACCTAGAAGTAACAAATGCATGGATTAATTTTTCTGCATAATTTTTGGACAGAAAATCTCTGATTTTTGCAATGTTACGTAGATGGAAAAAAGCTGTCCTTGAAACAGTCTTGATATGTTTGTCAAAAGAGAGATCAGGGTCAAGAGTAACGCCGAGGTCCTTCACAGTTTTATTTGAGACGACTTTACAACCATCAAGATTAATTGTCAGATTTAACAGAAGATCTCTTTGTTTCTTGGGACCTAGAACAAGCATCTCTGTTTTGTCCGAGTTTAAAAGTAGAAAGTTTTCAGCCACCCACTTCCTTATGTCTGAAACACAGGCTTCTAGCGAGGGCAATTTTGGGGCTTCACCATGTTTCATTGAAATGTACAGCTGTGTGTCATCCGCATAGCAGTGAAAGTTAACATTATGTTTTCGAATAACATCCCCAAGAGGTAAAATATATAGTGAAAACAATAGTGGTCCTAAAACGGAACCTTGAGGAACACCGAAATGTACAGTTGATTTGTCAGAGGACAAACCATTCACAGAGACAAACTGATATCTTTCCGACAGATAAGATCTAAACCAGGCCAGAACTTGTCCGTGTAGACCAATTTGGGTTTCCAGTCTCTCCAAAAGAATGTGGTGATCGATGGTGTAAAAGGCAGCACTAAGGTCTAGTAGCACGAGGACAGATGCAGAGCCTCGGTCTGACGCCATTAAAAGGTCATTTACCACCTTCACAAGTGCAGTCTCAGTGCTATGATGGGGTCTAAAACCAGACTGAAGCATATTTATTGGAAATGAGCATCAAGCTCATCACTGTGCACTTTCACCACCATGGGAAGTTCATCATCATTTATTTAATCTGTAGCCTAATAAACTGTGCATTCTTTTCCAAGTAGTCAGAGGACCACTTAGCATCACATGACTGTAGTTTACTTGACAGTTATTATATCAACAATTGCGCCAAAAAGCTTTTCCACTGCTATTGTCGCATGATCTATTTCACTGACCAAAAAAATTGTTCCTCCCTGTTGAACGTTTTATTGTTTTGTCGACATTTAGGGAAGTTTACAGACAACTTGTTGTTTCCATCAGGCCTGTTTTTTTCCTGACACGTACTTGACTCGCATAAAAATGGTTGGATGAAAACATGGTTACAGTCCCACAAACATTTGGTCTATTTCCAATATATCATTGGGCTGCTGATACTGTATGTGCGACACCAAGGATACATAGTATTTATTGTTGGACTATATATACGTGGAGTATACCAAACATTAGGAACACCTTCCTAATATTGAGTTGCATCCGTCCCGTTTGCCCTCAGAACAGGCTCAATTCGTCGGGTCATGGACTCTACAACTTGTCAAAACCGTTCCACAGGGATGCTGACCCATTTTGACTTCAATGCTTCCCACAGTTGTATTTATTTGTATTTATTAGGGATCCCCATTAGCTGCTACCAATGTAGCAACTACTCTTCCTGGGGTCCAAACACATATAAAACAAAATATAAAACAGTACATAATAAAACATTATTACACCACTACATATCTACAATACAAAATGTATAATACCACCATATAACAGTATTACAATGTACGTGTGTGTAGAGTGCATGCACTAGCATTTGTGAGCGTACGCCTGTGTCTGTACCTGTGTGTGTGTCTCCACAGTACCTGCTGTTCCGTAATGTGTATTTTTATCTGTTTTTAAATTTGATTCTACTTCTCGCATCAGTTACTTGATGTGGAATAGAGATCCATGTAGTCATGTCTCTATGTAGTACTGTGCGCCTCCCATAGTCTGTTCTAGACTTGGGAAATGTGAAGAGACCTCTGGTGACATATCTTGTGGGGTCTGCATGGGGGTCTGTGCTGTGTGCTAGTAGTTGTCAAGTTGTCTGGATGTCCTTTTGGTGGTGGACCATTCTTGATACACACGGGAAACTGTTGAGCGTGAAAAACCCAGAGTGTTGCAGTTCGACACAAACCGGTGTGCCTGGCACCTACTTCCATACCCCGTTCAAAGGTACTTAAATCTTTTGTTTTGCCCATTCACCCTCTGAATGGCACACACACAATCTGTCTCAATTGTCTCAAGGCTTATCAATCCTTCTTTAACCTGTCTCCTCCCCTTCATCTACACTAAGGGATCATAGCTTTGAACTGGATTATCCTGGTCAGTCTATGTCATGGAAAGAGCAGGTGTCCTCAATGTTTTGTATACTCGTGACAAAGTGAAAATGTACAGTTTCCATCAACCTCGCTCGCGCTGCGCCAATGTAAATATTAAAGAACACCACCATTCGTGGCAGAGTAGTGGGTGAAACCATTCACTTCAGAAAAAGGTGTGCTATTAATCAAGTTTCCGTTTATTATGTGTTGTCGAATTCATAGAAATATTTACTGCCACTGTAGTAAGGTGGGCAACACAAGGGGTCTTCAGACTTTTTTGTATTATTTTCCTTGAAAGAACAGCTAGTGGGTTTTGAGTGCTTCTCCCCTATTTGGAAAGTTGGTCTGCCTGCTCTTCAGTCTGATATAGATATTCTGAGAGCAGGTTTGTGTCTCCCTTTCTACATAAAAACTGTTTAACACAATAGTGTCTTTTGAAAACTGGTTCATATATCCCAAGGTCAATAGCGAATGTGACTATGCATATATTTATGTTGCCGTTAATGTATTTAAAGCCTATTTCGGCAAGTTAACCAAGTGTTTGCTGGCTTAGCAATATATATATATTTTTTAACCTTTTATTTAACTAGGCAAGTCAGTTAAGAACAAATTCTTATTTACAATGACGGCCTACCCTGGCCAAACCCTAACGACGCTGGGCCATTTGTGCGCCGCCCTATGAGACTCCCAATCACAGCCAGTTGTGATACAGCCTGGAATCGAACCAGATCTCTAGTGACGCCTCTAGCACTGAGATGCAGTGCCGTAGACCGCTGCGCCACTCGGGAGCACACTCGGGACTGCTGCGCCACTCAGGAGCTAGCCATGTTAATGACGAGCTAACTAGCACCGTCAGTCAGTGCACTGTAATGTCACGCTAGCTATTGCTAGCAGGTGATTTATTGGTAATTAAAGACTTCTTTATTGAAATATTAAGTGAATGTTTATTTTCTTACTACCTGAAAAGGTTTATATAAAAAGGGTTGTACTTGTGTCCTGTATTTATGGATTTATTGCACTTCAGATTGAGGGCATGTATCATTACTGTTGCTCCTATCTAAAAGATATATCCTGTCCTACCTAACCAGTGAACATGTGGCTGTGACCAGCCTGTCATCACTGTTTGATATCTATTACTGCAGTTATGTCTTACTGTATTTTTGTTATTTTCTAAACACAACGCATTTATACTATGCGATCACTTTGTGCATTCAGTCTGATAGAGATATTCTGAGAGCAGTGAGCATGTGGCTGTGACCGTACTGTCAATGCCTGTCATCACTGTTTGATATATTTTACTACAGATAAAAAGTCAATCTGAAGTGTGGGTGTCTGTGTCTTTCTTCTGTGTGGCTATATGAAGTTGGTTACACTCAGTGTGTATCAGTGGCGGTCGGTGCCGTTTAAGATGAGGGAGGACGATATTTTTTTTTTATGAGCATGGCCTTATTTCTATTACAGCACATTGGATGACATTTATATTCCATTCACCCAGCTCAATGTAACATTGATAGGTTTAGGCTACTACATGATACTCAAATTCTCCCTATAACCATCATGAGTTTGCTACAACCTAGCCTATGAATGAAAGTGTACAATGTAGGTGCACAGGTCGAGAGAAATTTGAGTAATCAAGGTGACAGACATCAACACATTCAATACTGCCTCACACACTCTTGCCTGCATCTAGCTGATCTAGGGTGTAACCATTAGTCCAACAGTTGCAAACAAGAGTTTCTATTGAACAAATTCAGCTATGTTTATCCACGTTTTGTTACGTTTGCTTCCGTTTAACAAAAATAAATTGAACAGAATCGGCGGAGTGAATACACCGCTGATCACACGCAGACACAGATCACTTTCATAGCCGCCACATACAAACAGCATGATCCCTTTGATCATTGGATAATTATTTCTCACATCTATGCGCTCACCTCCTCTCACCTTTGCCGTTTGCTTCTGGACTTGAGTACACAACACATCAGCTGTCTGTGACCAGGTGAAAAAACCTTTCCAAGCCAAACCTTCATAGCATAACCACATTGCTACACACATCCTACATCGTTGTCACCATATTAGCTAACGTCAAGTCAACATAGCTACTAAAACTAATGCCTTAGTAAACCCCTACATTCATGCAGTACAGTTAGCAAACAGTTACACATGCGGGCCCCGTTGGCAATAAATTAATCCAACCAAAAGGTTACCTTAACTTGGAAGAGTTCCAGTGTTGAATAGCCATAGCCAGCTAGGTAACATAGCATCCTTCTCGGTTTGAACCGGACGTTTGAGTAGGCTAAACTAGCTAGCTGCATTTGCTAGCTAAGTAAGTAACAGTGGAGGACGGGAACTAGCTGTCCTCCGGCTACACCATGGTGCTACCCTACAGAGTGCTGTTGAGGCTACTGTAGACCATTGCAAAATAGTGTGTTTTTAATAAATTACTTGGTATAGTTTTATCTAAAAAGGATACATTTTTTAATGATGAACTATTTACATTTTTCTCCCCTTCCTCCTCTGGTGTGTATAAATATATATATATAATGTCATTAATTAGACGCTTTTATCCTAAGTGACTCACGTCCATATGTGCTTACATTGTCGAATGGGTGACTTTAATTGCATCAAGAAGTTCCCACTCTGCAATTTGGCCCTCACACAAGTCTTTCTGTACAGCTGTTAATTTTACACTATTATTATGAAAAAAGAAATCCAGAGCTTAAAAACAAAAGTGTCATTTCACGCTGACAACTGAAATTTCCTCTTAAATCCACAATTTGGATCCCTGCACAGCCTCAACGAGGATGTAGATAATTTTTCTAAAATCTCTGGATTACAACCGAACTATGATAATTGTACCATTTTACGTATTGGATTGTTAAAAAGTGCAACTTTACCATGTAGTTTACCAATAAAATGGTCTGATGGTGAAGTGGACATACCCGGTATTCATATCCCTAAAGAAATAAAGGAACTTACTACAACAGATTTGAACTAAAAGTTAGCAAAAAAATATCTTTCTACCATGGAAAGGTAAATACCTGTCTATTTGTGGGAAAATTGCTAATTATTTAGTCATATCCCAGTTTACCTATTTACTTATGTGTTCAGGGGGGCATTTTTTAAATATACAGTACCAGGCAAAAGTTTGGACACACCTACTCATTCAAGGGTTTTTCTGAATGTTTTACTATTTTCTACAATGTAGAATAATAGTGAAGACATCAAAACTATGAAATAACTCCTATGGAATCATGTAGTAACCAAAACAGTGTTAAACAAATCAAAATATATTTGAGATGCTTTAAAGTAGCCACCCTTTGCCTTGATGACAGCTTTGCACACTCTTTGCATTCTCTCAACCAGCTTCATGAGGTAGTCACCTGGAATGCATTCAAATTAACAGGTGTGCCTTGTTAACAGTTAATTTGTGGAATTTCTCTCCTTAATGAGTTTGAGCCAATCAGTTGTGTTGTGACAAGGTAGGGATGGTATACAGAAGATAGCCCTATTTGGTAAAAGACCAAGTCCATATTATGGCAAGAACATCTAAAATAAGCTAAGAGAAACAACAGTCCACCATTACTTTAAGACATGAAGGTCACTCATTCTGGAAAGTTTCTTCAAGTGCAGTCGCAAAAAAAGAAAAGCGCTATGATGAAACTGGCTCTCATGAGGACCGCCACAGGAAATGAAGACCCAGAGTTACCTCTGCTACAGAGGATAAGTTCATTAGAGTTACCAGCCCCAGAAATTGCAGCCCAAATAAATGCTTCACAGAGTTCAAGTAACAGACACATCTCAACATCAACTGTTCAGAGGAGACTGCGTGAATCAGGCTTTCATGGTCGAATTGCTGCAAATAAACCACTACTAAAGGACACCAATAAGAAGAAGAGACTTGCTTGGGCCAAAAAACACAAGACGCAGAGTAGGTGAATGGATGACCTCTGCATGTATGGTTCCCACTGTGAAGCATGGAGGAATTGGTGTGGGAGTGCTTTGCTGGTGACACTGTCAGTGATTTATTTAGAATTCAAGGCACACTTAACCAGCGTGGCTACCACAGCCTTCTGCAGCGATACGCCATCCCATCTGGTTTGCGCTTAGTGGGAATATAATTTGTTTTTCAACAGGACAGTGATCCAACACATCTCCTTTCTGTGTAAGGGCGATTTGACCAAGAAGGAGAGTGATGGAGTGCTGCCTCAGATGACCTGGCCTCCACAATCACCCGACCTCAATCCAATTGAGATGGTTTGGGATGATTTGGAACGCAGAGTGAAGGAAAAGCAGCCAACAAGTGCTCAGCATATGTGTGAACTCCTTCAAGACTGTTGGAAAAGCATTCCTCATGAAGCTGGTTGAGAGAATGCCAAGATTGTGCAAAGCTGTCATCAAGGCAAAGGGTGACTACTTTGAAGAATCTGAAATCTAAAATATATTTAGATTTTTCTACACTTTTTTGGTTACTATATGATTCCATATGTGTTATTTCATAGTTTTAATGTCTTCATTATTATTCTACAATGTAGAAAATAGTAAAAATAAAGAAAAACCCTTGAAAGGGAAGCTGTGTGCTAACTTTTGACTGGGACTGTATATTAATTAATTAAACCTCCCACTAGAATCATCAGTCATACAGAAGTTATACTTAAACCTTAACTAGTTCTCCAGTAGATTAGTAAGAATGACTCACCCCTTTTTTACCTTTTATCCAGATTACAACCTCTCACTTTCAGTTAATTGAAAATGGAACCTTTTTCAAAATACCGCCCTTTCTAAAAACAAGCCATGGACAGCCAGTTCTAATTCCAGTTTCATACTCCAGAAAAGACAGAACAAATATTACAACAAATAATATTGTTAAATTCAAATAATGCTAATTAATAAAAAAATATATTTATATATAAAAAAAGGAATTATCTTGTCAATTATATTATGAATAAGAAAGGTGGAGTTATGTCACATGTGCAGTAAACAAACATATATGGAAATGTTTGCTCTATCCAACATTACAACAAACTGATTGCAGCATTACCACAAAAATGGAGGAGGCAAGTGGAAGGGGAAAAAGGTAGGGAACTTGTTTGTTTACCCTTTAAGTTAATAAAGACCAAAATTGGCAACAATTTTTTTTTAATAAATAAGGAAAAATATCAGTTTTACTTGATGACCAAAATGTTGAACATAGTGCCATAGAGGTTGAAAAATATTTTTTCCCTGATGTGCTGATTCTGTGGCACATGGTTTTATGAACTGATACACTGATACAATGATTGGTTAAAAAAAAAGTTTTTCAATTTAAATTATTATACAAAATTCTTGCCACAAACAGAATGTGATGTATATGGGTCATACAACCATCTCAGCTCTGCAGATTTTGCTACTAAGAGACAGAATCATTAGATCATTTGATTTATTTGTTATTGCCCCTATGCAGCTTGTTTCTGGTCACAGGTACAGGAATGGCTGAAAAATCACAACATTTATCTTAAATGAACCATACAAATAGCACTGTTGGGAGATTTGGAAAACCATAGTCAATCAACAATATAATAATACTTTTATTAGAAATATTAATCTTTAACCTGTTGAGGACAGAGGGCGCTGTTTTCACTTTGGGGGGAAATCGTGCCCAATTTAAACGGCCTCGTACTCAATTCTTGCTCGTACAATATGCATATTATTATTACTATTGGATAGAAAACACTCTCTAGTTTCTAAAACCGTTTGAATTATATCTGTGAGTAAAACAGAACTCATTTTGCAGCAAACTTCCTGAACAGGAAGTGGAAAATCTGAAAACGATGCTCTGTTCTAGGGCCTGCCTATAAATGGGCTTGATACGTATTAGTATATATGCACGTCATACACCTTCCACTAGATGTCAATAGGCAGTGAGAGAAGAAATGGAGTGTTTATCTTGGTCTGAGGTGGAATAAAAGCTCTTGGCATGACGTGTCACCCATTTCCTGTTTTCTGGAAAGCGCGAGAAGGAGCCTGGGATTGCCTTCTGGAAAGCTGTCGTTATAGACCACTAATATCTCCGGCTTTGATTTTATTTGATAAATGTGACAATATCATCGTAAAGTATGTTTTTTCAATATAGTTTTATTAGATTATTGAAATTTTTTCGGGACGTTAGGCGTGTTGCGTTGTGTGCCTTTGTTCAGGAAGGAGAGCTTCGCGCTACTTTGCTAGCTTTCTGTGCTAATTGACTGGAGAAGAGGACGTTCTAAAACCAAACAACGATTGTTCACGACAAAGGACCCCTTGTACAACATTCTGATGGAAGATCATCAAAAGTAGGACCCATTTTATGATGCTATTTCATATATCTGTCGAACACGCTCTCGCTATAACATAAGCTGGATGTCGTAATGAAGTTATTTTTAGAATTCTAACACGGCGATTGCATTAAGAACTAGTGTATCTATCATTTCCTATACAACATGTATTTTTTAGTCATGTTTATGAATAGTTATTTGGTCAGAATAGGTGAGTTTTAGAAAAATATCCGCACATTCTGGGAAAAAGATGCTACGTTAGCACAATGTATAACCACTGATTTCAGCTCTAAATATGCACATTTTCGAACAAAACATAAGTGTATGTATAACCTGATGTTATAGGACTGTCATCTGATGAAGGTTTATGAAGGTTAGTGAAAATTAATATCTTTTGCTGGTTTATTCGCTATCGCTAACGTGCCTATTGCTATCGCTAACGTGCCTTGATGAATGAATGCGGTAGTGTGGTAGGCTATTGTAGTAAGCTAATATAATGCTATATTGTGTTTTAGCTGTAAAACACTTAAAAAATCGGAAATATTGGCTGGATTCACAAGATGTTTGTCTTTAATTTGCTGTACACCATCGATTTTTCAGAAATGTTTTATGACGAGTATTTAGGTATTTCACGTTGGTCTCTATAATTACTCTGGCTGCTTCGGTGCTATTTTTGACGGTAGCTGTGATGGTAGCTGCAATGTAAAACTGATTTATACCTCAAATATGCACATTTTTCGAACAAAACATAGATTTATTGTGTAACATGTTATAGGACTGTCATCTGATGAAGTTGTTTCTTGGTTAGTTTGGTTGGATCTTGGTTAGTTATGTTGGTTTTGTGCATGCTACCTGTGCTGTGAAAAATGTCTGTCCTTTTTTGTATTTGGTGGGGGGCTAACATAAATATACGTGGTGTTTTCGCTGTAAAACATTTAAAAAATCGGACATGTTGGCTGGATTCACAAGATGTGTATCTTTCATTTGCTGTATTGGACTTGTTAATGTGTGAAAGTTAAATATTTCTAAAAAAAAAAATTGGAATTTCGCGCTCTGCCTTTTCAGTGGAATGTGGGAGGAGTTCCGCTAGCGAAACCCCGGAGCCAGACAGGTTTTAACTTACAATCTGTAAATACTATGTGATTAGACAGGTTCAGAATTTATGTGAAACATCACAGCACAGTTGAAAAATATATGGCACATGGAAATCATTAAAGGGCGGTTTACGGGGTGGGATAGCGGTTTAGATGGGTGGGATGGACTGAGAGTGGGGTGGGTTTAAAAGCTCATGTTATACATTACATCTAGTCATAACTATTATATCAAAATATCAAATTACTTTGTTGTTGCTATGTAACTACTGTAAAAAAGAAAATTTTAAAAAGTGCCATGTATGTAGAATGTACATGTAACAACAAAAGAAAAAGCTGTTGAAACAATGTTTATGGGGGTGGATGGGCCCCAAAAAATTAGAAATAAAACACTTAATTGACATGACTTGAAAATGACCATATGGAGCAGTATTAGTTCTGGGAGGAGACTCTGTCATCAGGTGACAGATCAGCACTCCTACTCTGAGACTCTTGATAGATATGGGCCCAGGTTCTTCTCTTCTCTCCTACAGTTCATTCGCTGACTGTTGTCTATTTCTCCCTACTGCAGGTGATGTGTCTCCCATCAGTATGTCTCCTATCAGCCAGTCCCAGTTCATCCCACTGGGGGAGATCCTGTGTCTGGCTATCTCAGCCATGAACTCTGCTCGCAAGCCCGTCAACCAGGAAGCCCTGATGGAACACCTCGCCACATGCTTCCCAGGTACAGTAGCTACATGGGGAAATTTCTAGCATTAGCTCAATGACTGTGGGTATCTGCAGTCAGTGGGAGAAATGCAAAACTAACCCAAGAACAATGTCTAAGGGCAACTTCTTCACTCTATACAGTTGGCCTATAATACACCCCAAGACTGTGTTCGTTAGAAACATTTTTAAACACTTCCTGTTGCGTGCCCTAATTAACACAACCCCTGTAACCCCCTAAACACACGAGAGAGAGAGAGAGAGAGAGAGAGAGAGAGAGAGAGAGAGAGAGAGAGAGAGAGAGAGAGAGAGAGAGAGAGAGAGAGAGAGAGAGAGAGAGAGAGAGAGAGAGAGAGAGAGAGAGAGAGAGAGAGAGAGAGAGAGAGAGAGAGAGAGAGAGAGAGAGAGAGAGAGAGAGAGAGAGAGAGAGAGAGAGAGAGAGAGAGAGAGAGAGAGAGAGAGAGAGAGAGATATTCATCCATCAATCAACTTACCATCCTGGGACAAGGCAGAGTATATTCCACAAAGATCTCCGCCACGGCACAACCCAAGGGGGGGGCGCCAACCCAGACAGGAAGACCACGACAGCGACTCAACCCACTCAAGTGAGACGCACCCCTCCTAGGGACGGCATGGAAGTCTCAAAGCTTGAGAGATCTGTGGCGTTGTGTGACAAAACTGCACATTTTAGAGTGGCCTTTCATTGTTCCCCGCACAAGGTGCACCTCTGTAATGATCATATTGTTTAATCAGCTTCTTGATATGCCACACCTGTCAGGATTATCTTGGCAGAGGATAAATTCTCACTAACAGGCACATAAACGAATTTGTGCACAACATTTGAAGAAATATAACATTTGAAGAAATATTACATATAATATATATAATTTTGTGCATATGGAACATTTCTGGGACCTTTTATTTCAGGTCATGCAACATGGGACTAAGCTTTAGATGTTGCCTTTATATTTTGGTTCAGTGTAATTGGAGTAAATGTTTTGTTCAATGTAGCCTTTCGTTTCTTTTCTGTACTGGGCTTACATAAGACTACCCTGTCACTTTCCACATGGCTCCTTTCCAGGTAGGTGAACTTTCTTTTAAATTCAGCATCACTTCCCTCCACGCAGATGTCTTAAAACTGAGTTTAGTCTCTAATTGCGTCATGTTGATATGGCAATTAACAAAGTGTGATGTAATGTCATGCAACAGTAAACTCTTACTAGTAAACGCTTATGTACAGATTTATCCAGGGGGCCTACTTTTGTGATTGTAGGGTTAGCTAAGGACATGGGGTGGATGGAGGAGGGATACAGAGTAGCCTAACCTTTGGCTCTGTCTCGGTCTGGCGGCTCTAGTCTGTATGACACCAGTTATTGGGGAGGCGATAGTCATAATGGAGAAGGACGCAACACTAACTGCATTCAAATATGAACTGTTATTCTGAGGCAGATTCATGAATCTGATGAATCTATTTCAAAAAATTATAAATGGTTATATAATTTGCGGTAGAGTTGTGTCCTATCTTATTTACAGATTTATTGACTGACTCAGTTTACTGAGAGGAATTGCCTCTCATAAAGGCAAGGCTCAGTTCATTAGTGCTATGCAACCGTTTCCATCTGTAGGATTGAAATACTATAATAAGTACTAGAAATAAAGCTACCGTAGAATCTTAAAACTGTTCTTGCTGATTATGGACTTTTGTGAAAATGTATGGAAGATGTTTAACCTTGGCAGGGATAGATTACATTTTGGATAGTGAAAAAAAGTGAGAATTTAACCTTGAATTCATTCACAGAATTGTAATGTTTATATAGGATTAACTAGATGCTTTTGGTACATGAAGTACAATTGGTAGGACTTGCTTTAACTCTTAAAGTATTTTTGTGATAGAAGTTTAAAAGTTTAACTTTATTATTTAAAGCAAAGCAGTTAGATACAGACTACTAAACGCAGCAAAAAAAGAAACGTTCTCTCACTGTCAACTGTGTTTATTTTCAGCAAACTTAACATGTTATGTTCATACAAATATTTACACAAGATTCAACAACTGAGACATAAACTGAACAAGTTCCACAGACATGTGACTAACAGAAATGGAATAATGTGTCCCTGAACAAAGGGGGGGGAGTCAAAGTAACAGTCAGAATCTAAAGTAACAGTCAGTATCTGGTGTGGCCACCAGCTGCATTAAGTACTGCAGTGCATCTCCTTCTCATGGGCTGCACCAGATTTGCCAATTCTTGCTGTGAGATGTTACCCCACTCTTCCACCAAGGCACCTGCAAGTTCCCAGACATTTCTGGGGGGAATAGCCCTAACCCTCACCCTCCGATCGAACAGGTCCCAGACGTGCTCAATGGGATTGAGATCTGGGCTCTTCGCTGGCCATGGCAGAACACTGACATTCCTGTCTTGCAGGAAATCACGCATAGAACGAGCAGTATGGCTGGTGGCATTCTCATGCTGGAGGGTCTTGTCAGGATGAGCCTGCAGGAAGGGTACCACATGAGGGAGGAGGATGTCTTCTCTGTAACGCACAGCGTTGAGATTGCCAACAATGACGACAAGCTCAGTCCGATGATGCTGTGACATACCGCCCCAGACCATGACGGACCCTCCACCTCCAAATTGATCCCGCTCTAGAGGCCTCAGTGTAACGCTCATTCCTTCGACGATAAACGCAAATCCCATCATCACCCCTGGTGAGACAAAATCGAGACTCGTCAGTGAAGAGCACTTTTTGCCAGTCCTGTTTGTGCCCATAAGCGACGTTGTTTCCGGTGATGTCTGGTGAGGACCTGCCTTACAACAGGCCTACAAGCCCTCAGTCCAGCCTCTCTCAGCCTATTGTGGACAGTCTGAGCACTGATGGAGGGATTGTCACATCTGCAGTCCTCATGCCTCAGTCCTCGTGCATAAGGCATGTTCACGCAGATAAGCAGGGACCCTGGGCATCTTTCTTTTGGTGTTTTTCAGAGTCAGTAGAAAGACCTCTTTAGTGTTCTAAGTTTTCATAACTGTGACCTTAATTGCCTACCGTCTGTAAGCTGTTAGTGTCTTAACGACCATTCCACAGGTGCATGTTCATTAATTGTTTATGGTTCATTGAACAAGCATGGGAAACAGTGTTTAAACCCTTTACAATGAAGATCTGTGAAGTTATTTGGATTTTTACGAATGATCTTTTAAAGACAGGGTCCTGAAAAGGGGACAGTTTTCTTTTTTTGCTGAGTTTATATCAATCATATTAAGTTGGATTGTGGGGCATTTAGATCAGAAAATGTCTAAACTACAGTTGTTGCATGTGAAAACTAAAAGAATAAGTCAATCACATTTATTTATATAGCCCTTTTTACGTCAGCAGATTTCACAAAGTGCTTATACAGAAACCCAGCCTAAAACCCTAAACAAGCAATTCAGATGTAGAAGAAAGGCAGGAACCTAGGAAGAAACCTAGTGAGGAACCAGGCTCTGAGGGGTGGCCAGTCCTCTTCTGGCTGTGCCGGGTGGGGATTATAAGAGTACATGGCCATTAAGGCCAGATTGTTCTTCAAGATGTTCAAGTGTTCATAGATGACCAGCAGGGTAAAATAAGAAAGACATAGGACAAAGCGATCTTCTGTCAGAAGATGGGAATAAAAAGCAGGATCATGTGGACAACACTCTTAGGAAAGCAAAGCAACTCTGAATCAATCATGCTGTGTGTTTCAGGTAAATAGAGACACGATTTACATTAGTAAAACTTTCAGTGTGAATGATTTGAGTTGAATGACGATGTAATGATTAGAAAGTTGTAGGCTATTATTTGGGTAGAGAAATATGACAGCTCTAGTGATGATAGCTCTTTAAAAAATATTTTAGGAATTATGTAGAATACAGTGCATTCAGAAAAGTTTTCAGACCTCTTGACTTATTCTAAAATGGATTAAGTTGTTTTTCCCCCACATCAATCTACACACAATAACCCATACTGAAAAAGCAAATAATAAATGTTTGCAAATGTAAAAAAAAAATGGAAATGTCACATTTAGATAAGTATTCAGACCTTTTACTTAGTACTTTGTTGAAGCACCTTTGGCAGCGATTGCAGGTATGATGCTACAAGCTTGGAACACCTCTATTTGGGGAGTTTGTCCAATTCTTCTTTTCAGATCCTCTCAAGGTCTGTCAGGTTGGATGGGGAGGGTCGCTGCACAGCTATTTTCAGGTCTCTCCAGAGATGTTTGATCGGGTTCATGTCCGGGCTCTGGATGGGCCACTCAAGGACATTCAGAGACTTGTCCCGAAGCCACTCCTGTGTTGTCTTGACTGTTTGCTTCGGATCGTTGTCCTGTTGTACCCAGTCTGAGGTCCTGAGCGCTCTGGAGCAGGTTTTCATCAAGGATCTCTCTTTACTTTGCTCTTTTTATCTTTCCTTCGATCCTGACTAGTCTCCCAGTCCCTGCCGCTGAAAAACATCCTCACAGCATGATGCTGCCACCATCTGATGCCAGGTTTCCTCCAGGTGTGACGCTTGGCATTCAGGCCAAGGAGTTCAATCTTCGTTTCATCAGACCAGAGAATCTAGATTCTCATAGTCTGAAAGTCCTTTAGGTGCCTTTTGGAAAACTCCAAGCAGGCTGTCATGTGTCTTTTACTGAGGAGTGGCTTCCGTCTGGCCACTCTACCATAAAGGCCTGATTGGTGGAGTGCTGCAGATGGTTGTCCTTCTGGAAGGTTCTCCCATCTCCACAGAGGAACACTGGAGCACTGTCAGAGTGACCATCGGGTTCTTGGTCACCTCCCTGACCAATGCCCTTCTCCCCCGATTGCTCAGTTTGGCAGCCAGCTCTAGGAAGAGTCTTGGTGGTTCCAAACTTCTTCCATTTAAGAATGATGGAGCCACTGTGTTATTGGGGACCTTCAATGATGCAGACATTTTTTGGGACACTTTCCCAGATGTATTCCTCGACACAATCCTGTTTCGTGGGGCTCTACGGATGATTCCTTCAACCCCATGGCTTGGTTTTTGCTCTGACATGCACTGTCAACCGTGGGACCTTATATAGACAGGTGTGTGCCTTTCCAAATCATGTCCAATCAATTGCATTTACCACAGATGGACTCCAATCAAGTTCTAGAAACATCTCAAGGATGATCAACGGAAACAGGGTGCACCTGAGCTCAATTTCAAGTCTCATAGCAAAGGGTCTGAATACTTATGTAAATAGGTATGTTTTTTACATTGTACATTTGCAAAAATGTCAACCTGTTTTTGCTTTGTAATTATGGGATATTGTGTGTCGATTGATGAGAAAACATTTAATACATTTTAGAATAAGGCTATAAAGTAACAAAATTTGGAAAAAGTCAAGGGGTCTGAATACTTTCTGAATTTACTGTATATAGACCTACTGATAGCTAGCTTTAGGCTAAAAGTACATTTCCTGAAGAAAGTGTGGTGCTAGCTTGTTTTAAAGTATGTATGGTTTTGAAATATGTTATAGTAGTGGTAGTGTCTGCAGTAGTAATGATCGTGACTGATTATAGTTGGAAAAAGTAGGTATATGAAAAGATAGAATAGCCTGAACATATGAATGTTGGTTTGGTGTGAGTTATTTTATATAAATGTATGCAAATGTATATAGTTATAGTTGATAAATATTTCAAAGAATTTGAAATTTGGATAGCCTGAACATGTGAAAGATGGTGGTAGTATCTGCAATAGTATTTTTTATATTTGTACCTTTTATTTAACTAGGCAAGTCAGTTAAGAACAAATTCTTATTTACAATGACAGCCTACACCGGCCAAACCCTAACCCAGACGATGCTGGGCCAATTGTGCGCCGCCCTATGGGACTCCCAATCACGGCCGGTTGTGATACAGCCGGAAATTAAACCAGGGTCTGTAGTGATGCCTCTAGCACTGAACATTGGGTTTGTGTCTCTAGCTTGAACGGTTCAAGAGTTACCCAACAACAATAATTGTATTATATGCTAATGTGTTCTCCTTCAAGTAGTTATATTTTATAGTGGAGATCAGAGCTAGACCAGAGGTAGTGAGAACCAGAGCTAGCTAGCTATGCCCAGGACCAGAGCTGGGGTCAGAGGAAGTGCAGACCAGACTGGTAGTTGTGGTCAGTAGGTCTGTAGTTGTGGTCAGTAGTTGTGTTGCAGGATCTTTGGGCCCTACAGTATAGATGTGGTCTACATGTGGTCAGTAGTTGTGTGGCTGTGGTTAGCAGTTGTGTGGTTCAGTTGTTTTGTGATCAGTGGTTGTGGTCAGTAGTTTTGGTCAGTAGTTTGGTAAGTAGCTGTATATTCAGTAGTCATGTGGTTGTGGTCAGTAGTTTTGTGGTTGTGTTCATTAGTTGTGTGGTCAGTAGTATGTGGTTTTGTTCATTAGTTTAGGTCAGTAGTTGTGGGGTTGTGGTCAGTAGTTTTGGTCAGTGGTTTGGTAAGTTGTTGTGGGGTTGTGGCCAGTAGTTGTGGTCAGTAGTTTTGTGGTTGTGGTTCAGTAATTGTGTGGTTGTGGTCAGTAGTTTAGGTCAGTAGTTGTGGGGTTGTGGTCAGTAGTTGTGGTCAGTAGTTATGGCCAGTGGTTTGGTAAGTAGCCGTGTATTCAGTAGTTTTGTGGTTGTGGTCAGTAGCTGTGTGGTTCAGTAGTTGTGTGGTTAGGAGTTATAGTCTGTAGTTGTGTTGTGGTCAATAGTTGTGGGCATTGGTTGTGTGGTTGTGGTCAGCAGTTTTGGTCAGTAGTTGTGTGATTGGTCTAGTTGTGTGGTTGTGGTCAATAGTTGTGCGGTCTGTAGATTTGGTCAGTAGTTGTGTGGTTATGGTCAGTAGTTGTGGTCAGTAGTTGTGTGGTTATGGTCAGTAGTTGTGTTGTTATGGTCAGTCGTTGTGGTCAATAGTTGTGTGGTTATGGTCAGTAGTTGTGGTCAATAGTTGTGTGGTCTGTAGATTTGGTAAGTAGTTGTGGTGTTCTGTAGTTGTGTGGTTGTGGTCAGCAGTTGAGTCAGTAGTTGTTGTTGTGGTCCATAGTTGTGGTCAGAGGTGGTGTGTTGTGGTCAGCAGTTTTGTTCAGTAGTTTTGTTAAATAGTTGTGTGATTCATTAGTTCTGGTCAGTAGTTGTGTGGTTGTGTTCAGTAGTTATGGTCAGTGGTTGTTGTCAGTCGTTTTGTGGTTGTGGTCATTAGTTGTGTGGTTCAGTAATTGTGTGGTCAGTAGTTCTGGTCAGTCGTTGTGTGGTTGTGGTCAGTAATTGTGTGGTTGTGGTCAGTAGTTGTGTGGTTGTAGTCATTCGTTTAGGTCAGTAGTTGTGTGGTTGTGGTCAGTAATGGTCAGTGGTTTTGTAAGTAGTTGTGTATTCAGTAGTTGTGTGGTTGTGGTCAGTATTTGTGTGGTCAGGAGTTATGGTCTGTAGTTGTGTTGTGGTCAGTAGTTGTGGGCATTAGTTGTGGTAATTCGTTTTGTGGTTGTGGTCAGTAGTTATTTTCTGTGGTTGTGGTCAGTAGTTGTGGCCAGTCGTTTTGTGGTTGTGGTCAGTCGCTTTGTGGTTGTGGTCAGTCGTTTTGTGGTTTCAGGTCAGTCGTTTTGTGGTTGTGGTCAGTCATTGTGTGGTCAGTAGTTGTGGTATTAGTTGAGATCAGTGGTTGTGGGCATTAGTCGTGGTCAGGAGTTGTGGTCAGTAGTTATGGTTATTAGTTGAGATCAGTGGTTGTGGGCATTAGTCGTGGTCTGTAGCTGTGTTGTTGTGGTATGTAGTGGTTGTGGTCAGTTGTGGTTGTGGGTAGTAGTTGGTTGCAGTCAGTAGTTTTGGTCAGTAGTTGTGTGGTCGTCGCCAGTAGTGGTCAGCAGCTGTGGTAAGTAGTTGTGTGGTTTTGGCAATAGTTGTGTGGTTTTGGCAATAGTTGTGTGGTTGTGGTCAATAGTTGTGTGGTTGTGGTCAGTAGTTGTGTTCAGTGTCTAAACTACAATTGTTGTGTTTGAAAACTGAAAGAAGTGCAATGAGAAGTGATCGGGTGAAATATCTAGAGTGAACTTGGCAATTGTTGTCCAAGGCAGTTTTTGCTAGGCAACAGTTGCCTTGGCTTAAGCCAGTATGAGAAACATGCGAACAAACATTTGTGCTTTGAAAGTAAGTAAATACTGCACTCTGACCCACAAAACGTATTTGCTAGATTCATGATAGTGTTAGACAAAGCAAGGAAAGTGAACTTTAAAATGCTATGTATTGTTATTGGAATTTGCAGCTGTTGTTGGTAAGCAATGAATCTGCTAGCTTTTCACATTACTTACTGCATCTATAAAGAGAGAGAGCTGTAACCCATCAACTGCATCTATAAAGAGAGAGAGCTGTAACCCATCAACCTATCTATTGATTGGTAGAAGCTATTCCTTATCCGCTTTCAGATTTGAATAGCAGGGAAGTAGACGAAGTCATACCCTCTAACTTGTTGTCTAAGTTGTTGGCCAAGTGGTCAAAATAGAGGATGTGTTTCAAAAATTTAATTGTTGCATTTACAGTGAATGGAATGTTGGAAGTGATGATGTCACAATGGGGCCTTTAGAATTATGCGGAAATGCCATGAAAGTAGTTGGAGGACTTAAAGTATAAAAGATATCAAGAAGTTGTAGGTAAGCACACTGGTCCTGACCAGTCTACTCATTTTAAAGTTTGAACGGCATTTCTAGCTTAAACGGTGTAAGAGGAGTAGCGACCTAAATAATAATAATAAAAAGTCAGAAGTATGACGAAGATTTAAAGTTGGGACTTTTGCTTTGCAAGTCCCACCTAAAAATACTTCACTCTTAAAATGTAAGTTCTAGAACTCTGGTTTTGAACTGCTGAATGTAAAACTGTTGTCTTTCCCCCGTCTGTGTTTCCCTCAGGTGTCCCAACACCGAGCTCGGAGATTCTGCGACACACCCTAAACATGCTGGTGCGAGAGAGGAAAATCTACCCAACACCTGAGGGCTACTTCATTGTCACTCCCCAGACCTACTTTATCACCCCCAACCTCATCCGATCCAACAGCAAGTGGTACCACCTGGATGACCGGCAGCAACAACAACAGCAGCAGCAGTGTACCTCCCCACAGTCGGGCACCATCACGCCCTCCACCCCGGGCTGCGTGAGGGAGAGGCCCAACCAGAAGAACCACGGGGACTCCTACAACACGTACCGCGATGATACGCCCATCCCTCAAGCCCCCACTTACCAGAGGAAGTCTCCCAAGGAGCCTCGGGGAGACCCCCCCTCCTACCCTCAGCCCCCTCTGGCTCCCGTTCAGATGCCGACGTCACAGTTGCAAGATCCTCTGACGGACAAGAGCAAGAGTAATGCCCCCTTCCCCTACAAGACCGACACACTGACCAAAAAAAAGGAGGGCAGTGGTGGCGGCAGCAGTGCCGAGAAGCAGTCAAAGAAGTTTGGGCTGAAGCTGTTCAGGTTGAGCTTCAAGAAGGACAAGCTGAGGCAGCTGGCCACATTCTCGGCCCAGTTCCCCCCCGAGGAATGGCCCCTCCGCGATGAAGACGCGCCTGCCATCACCATCCCCCGCACTGTGGAGATGGAGATCATCCGGCGGATCAACCCGGACCTGACGGTGGAGAATGTGGCGCGCCACACGGCCGTGATGAAGAGGCTGGAGGAGGAGCGTGCCCAGAGGAGAAAAGCAGGCAGCTCGGCTGAGCACAGTGCACGCAGCCGGAGGAGTCGTGGTCACCGTCGGGTGCTGCACGGCAAGTCCCGTTCACACAGCAAGACGCGCGCCTCCCGGGGCGACCCTTCCGAGAGTTCCAACCTGGACATGGCCATGATGGACAGGGATTACAGCCGCTTCTTCAGCCACTCGCTGGTGCGCTCCCCGCGTGAGGCCATGTACACCTTGGAGCGCAAAAGAAGTGGTGGGACTTACATAGTCCACAGCAACCCCAACATCACAGAGTCCCACTTCCCCATCACCCCGGAGTGGGACGTGTCCGGGGAGTTGGCGAAAAGGAGGACAGAGATGCCTTTCCCCGAGCCCTCGCGTGGGACGTCCAGCGGGAGAGTGCACCGAAGCCACAGTCACACTCAAGAAGGAAGGAAGTCGCGTGACGAGCTGCCCGACCAGGCTAAGGAAAGGTCCCGCTCTATGGATAACGCTTTGAGCCCTCTGGACGGAATGGGCCCCTCCTCTTTGGGGATGTCAGAGGACTATGAGCGGAGTCCAGACGAACGGAGTCGTTACTACACAGACGATGGGACTTTGCGGGCCTCCCAGAAGTCGTCCCACTACTCAAGGATCATGTTCTCGGCTGCTAAGTTCAATTCTGAAATGTGTGTGCCTGATGTGGGGAAGGGGAGCTTAGGGAAGGGGAGCTTAGGGAAGGGGAGCTTAGGGAAGGGGAGCTTAGGGAAGGGGAGCTTAGGGAAGGGGAGCTTAGGGAAGGGGAGCTTGGACGAGTCTAGGATCCGAAGCCCACTGGAAAGGAATAAGAGCAGAGACAGCTTGCCGGCCTACAGTGATCTGAAGGGACTCTCGCCCAAGTCCTCGGCGGACGACTACTTCCAGTGCAATACGTCAAACGAAACAATCCTTACCGCCCCTTCACCTCTGTCAAAAGCAGACCACGACACGTTAACCTCGTCTGAGGGAATCCGGAAGGGCACTCCAGTCGATCGCCACACCCCTCACCTTACCTCTCCCCTCACGATGGAATACAAAGAGGACTCTTTGGCAAAGGGGCAAAACGGCTCAAACCGATCAACACCAAGCCAGACCCCAGAGCCCATGACTAACGGACGTTTGACACAACACCAACACAACGTAGACCCTGGAGGGGGAGGCGGTGGTGGCGGGGTAGACAAGAGGAAGGAGATCTTCAGCAAGGACACTTTGTTCAAGCCTCCACACAACACATTGACTGCAGGCTACGTGGAGGGCACCTACACCAAGTCGGGCACCCTGCGAAAGACCCCACACATCAAATCAGCCGAGGTCCTTGACAATCTAGAGGCCCAGCAGCCTTCGAATTCAGCAGCTTCCCCCGCTTCCGCCCTGGTCGCCCAGGGCTCCGAGCCAGCGGTCCCGTCAGCCTCCGAGGCCGCCTTTGACTACTACAATGTGTCGGATGATGACGAGGAGGTGGTGGCGGAGGACACCTCGCGGAAGGAGTTAGTGGTGGCAGAGGGCAAATGTCACGGGGAGGGTGGGGGTGGAGTTGGAACCATGCAGTGGCTTCTGGAGCGGGAGAAGGAGCATGATCTGCAGTGCAAGTTTGAGACTAACCTCACGCTGCTCAGCCCCAAGGAGACAGATAACAGTAGCAGCCAGAAGTCAGCGCATTCAGCACGTCTGGATAGCATGGACAGCAGCAGCGTGACTGTAGACAGTGGATTCAACTCCCCAAGGTAAGCTGAACCCAGTCTGTCTACTACAGCAACCAGAGGGTTATGACCAAAGAATACACATAGAAAGTGGATATCATCACAATCTGTAAAATGTAACACAACTGGAGACAACTTTTGGAGGTATGTTTTGTACACTCCACTACGTATGTATTTGCACAGTGACACTAAATATTTTAATTTGTCTCTTTACACCAGCATTTTGGATTTGGGATAAAATATTTTATACAGTATGTAGCAACAGTACAAAATGTCACCTATTATATGAGGGTATTTTCATGCCTGTTTTACTGTTTAGATAATGAATGCACTTTATATATCTAGTCCATTCATTTGAAGGTGTCATTTGGACAAATTCATTTATATTCAATTTAGTCAAAAGTTTAGTATTTGGTCCCATATTCCTAGCATGCAATAACTACATTAAGCTTGCAACTCTACTAACGTATTGGATGCATTTGCAGTTTGTTGATCTCAAATCCAAAATGCTGGAGGATAGAAACAAATTACATTTTAGCATCACTGTCCAAATAAATATGTATGTTTTTGGCACAACATTGTTACGGTATCTTACAAAAAAAAGATGTATTTAACCTTTAAGACAAGTCAGTTAAGAACAAATTATTATTTACAATGATGGCCTATCTAGCAAAACAGTGTAGGAGCAGTTGCTAACTAACTGTAAAGAACTTAAGGTCGTTAGCTAACTATCTTCGCTACTTGTGGGGCAAAACATTTCACTTACTTACAGTTAGCCAGGTAGGGTACCGCTATTTTCTAGCAAACGTAATGCTGCCTTCCAAAGGGATAAGGTGGCTCCACTAAGGTTTTATTTTGATGTTTGAGATGTGTCCGCTTTCCAAGCGTATTAGCATTAGTAGAACAGACATTCCCATTCCAAGCAATGTACACAGTAGTAGCATGCCAGAGGCTTGGCCATCCTATCCATGCATCATGTTACCACACACACTTGCTTAGAGCAGCTGTCTTTAGAATGGTATTAAAGTGATACTTCGAGATTTTGCCAATGAGGTCCTTTATCTACTTCCCTGGAGTCAGATGAACTCGTGGATACCATGTTTAGTATGAAGTAAGCTAACTAGCGTTAGCACAATGACTGGAGGTCTATAGGTATCTCGCTAGCACACAGAGACACGTAAAAATTAAGATTTTCTTTGTCACTGGCCTACACACAATACACCATAATGTCAAAGTGGAATTGTTTTTCGACATTTTTACAAATTAGTTTAAAAAAATAAAAGCTGAAATGTCTTGAGTCAATAAGTATTCAACCCCTTTGGTATGGCAAACCAAAATAAGTTCAGGAGTAAAAATTTGCTTAAGTCACAAAATAAGTTATGATTTTTGGATGACTACCTCATGTACAGTATGTACCCCACACATACAATTATCTGTAAGGACCCTGAATTTCAAACACAGATTCAACCAGAAAGACCAGGGAGGTCTGCCAATGCCTCGCAAAGAAGGGCACGCAAAGATGGGTAAAAAAATAAGACATTGAATATCCCTTACACTTTGGATGGTTTATCAATACACCCAGTCACTACAAAGATACAGGTGACCTTCCAAACTCAGTTGCTGGAGAGGAAGGAAACCGCTCAGGTATTTCATCATGAGGCCAATGGTGACTTTAAAACAGTTAGAGTTTAATGGCTGTGATAGGAGAAACTGACGATGGAACAACAATATTGTAGTTAGTCCACAATACTAACCTAATTGACAGAGTCAAAAGAAGGAAGCCTGTACAGAATAAAAAATATTCCAATATATGCATCCGCTGTTTGCAATAAGGCACTAATGTTATATTGCAAACAATGTGGCAAAGCAATTAAATGTTTGTCCTGAATACAAAGTGTTATGTTTGGGGGAAATCCAATACAACACATTACTGAGTACCACTCTCCATATTTTCAAGTATAGTGGTGGCATCATGTTATGGGTATGCTTGTAATTGTTAAGGACTGGGGGAGTTTTTCAGGATAAAAAGAAATGGAATGCCACTAATCACATTCAAAATCCTAGAGGAAATCCTGGCTCAGTCTGCTTTCCACCAGACACTGGGAGATTAATTCACTTTCAGCAGGACAATAACCTAAAATACAAGGCCAAATTTACACTGGAGTTTCTTACCAAGAAGACAGTGAATGTTCCTGAGTGGCCGAGTTACAGTTTTGACTTAGATCTGCTTGAGAATCTATGGCAAGACCTAAAAATGGTTGAATAGTAATGATCAATTTGACAGAGCCTGAAGAATTTTGAAAGTAATAGTGGCCAAATGTTGCGCAATCCAGGTATTCGAAGCTCGTAGAGACTAACCCAGAATGACTCACAACTGTAATTGCTGCCAAAGGTGATTCTAACATGTATGTTACTGTTTTGTCTTTCATGAATCTTTTACAAGTGTCAGAATTTTTCTTTCACTTTGACATTAGAGTATTTGGTATAGATCGTTGACAAAAAATGACAATTAAATCCATTATAATCCCACTTTGTGACACAACAAAATGTGGACAAAGTCAAGGGGTGTTAATACTTTATGATAGCACTGTATATGTAACATTTTAGCTATATTCGATTTAGTAATGTTTTTTTGAAGGACGCATAAAATGGCTTAGTAGTGTTTCTTACTTTGTCATAAACCCAAAAACTTCAGTTGCAAGGATGTTTAGATGTTTTTTTTGCTATTGTTGTCAACCTTGTGAACACGAACTAATCGTAATTAAGCCGAACCTATTAGTTTTGGTGAAAATGCTAATTAGCGGTACAAATGCTAACTAGCAGTGTTGAGCAGCATTTAAAAAGGTATGTTTTACTCTTGTTGATTTTTATTCCTTTGCTTCTATTTGTATGTAATTGACATTTAGTGGTAGTTGCATTTCCACCTGCAACTACCACTAAATGTCAATTACATACCAATAGAAGCAAAGGAATAAAAATCTGTCTAAATGTAACAAATACTTTTGGGTGTCAGGGAAAATGTATGGACTAAAAAGTACATTATTTTCTTTCGGAATGTAGTGAAGTAAAAGTAAAAGTTGCCAAAAATCTAAATAGTAAAGTAAAGTGCAGATACCCCAAAAAACGACTTTAAGTAGGACTTTAAAGTATTTTTACTTAAGTACTTCACACCACTGCTGTATGGTGCCCTGGAAATGTATTGTAGTTGAGTAGCCAGCCTAGGCTACTGCTCAAATGTTGCTGTAATAGGCCTACGTTTACCCTTTGTATGGTGTTTTGTTACAGGTTTCGATTTTTGGTTATTCATTGTCAAGCTATAAAAACCGAAGCCAGACTGCAACATTTTAGTAGACTAGGATGTGGCATGTGTCTGTGCACTTTTCCTCCGCTGCACTCTATAAATGGGAAACACTTACAGTTGAAGTCGGAAATTTACATACACCTTAGCCAAATACATTTCAATTCAGTTTTTCACAATTCCTAACATTTAATCCTAGTAAAAATTCCCTGTTTTAGGTCAGTTAAGATCACCACTTTATTTTAAGAATGTGAAATATCAGAACAATAATAGAGTGAATGATTTATTTCAACTTTTATTTCTTTCATAACATTCCCAGTCAGTCATAAGTTTACATACACTCAATTAGTATTTGGTAGCATTGCCTTGAAATTGTTTAACTTGGGTCAAACGTTTCAGATAGCCTTCCACAAGCTTCCCACCATAAGTTGGGTGAATTTTGGCCCATTCCTCCTGACAGAGCTGGTGTAACTGAGTCAGGTTTGTAGGCCTCCTTGCTCGCACACGCTTTTTCAGTTCTGCCCACAAATGTTCTATGGGATTGAGGCCAGGGATTTGTGATGGCCACTCCAATACCTTGACTTTGTTGTCCTTAAGCCATTTTGCCATAACCTTGGAAGTATGCTTGGGGTGATTGTCCATTTGGAAGACCCATTTCCGACCAAGCTTTAACTTCGTGACTGATGTCCTCATAAATTCCCCTCCTCATGATGCCATCTATTTTGTGAAGTGCACCAGTCCCTCCTGCAGCAAAGCACCCCCACAACATGATGCTGCCACCCCCGTGCTTCACGGTTGGGATGGTGTTCTTTGGCTTGCAAGCCTCCCCCTTTTCCCTCCAAACGTAACGATGGTCATTATGGCCAAACAGTTCTTTTTTTGTTTCATCAGACCAGAGGACATTTCCTAAAAAAGTACGATCTTTGTCCCCATGTGCAGTTGCAAACTGTAGTCTGGCTTTTTTTATGGCGGTTTTGGAGCAGTGGCATCTTCCTTGCTGAGCGGCCTGTCAGGTTATGTCGATATAGAACTTGTTTACTGTGGATATAGATACTTTTGTACCTGTTTCCTCCAGCATCTTCACAAGGTCCTTTGCTGTTGTTCTGGTATTGATTTGCACTTTTCACACAAGTACGTTCATCTCTAGGAGACAGAACGCGTCTCCTTCCTGAGCGTTATGACGGCTTCGTGGTCCCATGGTGGTTGTACGTGCGTACTATTGATTGTACAGATGAACGTGGTACCTTCAGGTGTTTGGGAATTGCTCCCAAGGATGAACCAGACTTGTGGAGGTCTACAAGTTTTTGTCTGATATCTTTTGATTTCTCATGATGTCAAGCAAAGAGGCACTGATTTTGAAGGTAGGCCTTGAAATACATCCACAGGTACACCTCCAATTGGCTCAAATGATGTCAATTAGCCCATCAGAAGCTTCTACAGTCATGACATAATTTTCTGGAATTTTCCAAGCTGTTTAAAGGCACAGTGAACTTAGTGTATGTAAACTTCAGACCCACTGGAATTGTGATACAGTGAATTATAAGTGAAATAATCTGTAAACAATTGTTGGAAAAATGACTTGTGTCATGCACAAAGTAGATGTCCTAACCAACTTGCCAAAACTATAGTTTGTTAACAAGAAATTTGTGGAGTGGTTGAAAAATGTGTTTTAATGAATCCAACCTAAGTGTATGTAAACTTCCGACTTCAACTGTAACCAGCACAATTTGGGAGCGTATCAGGTTGTAATTTCTGTTGACATAAACTGTTGACTCATCATACTTGCGTGTGTCCTAATTTATACTCATGTGTGCAACTTTTTGACAATACTTTCTGTAGTACAGCAATAACATAGTTTCTACAACACGCTTAAACTTTCGGTCCGGTAGTAGATTCAATCAGTGCCATTAAGGAGAACAATTGGGGATGCTGCAAATGTTTAGTGATGATATGATACAGCGCATTGGCTGGCTTGTGGGTCTCTGTGGGTCTGGGAGGAGGTGTGTGTGTGTGTGGGTCTGGGAGGAGAAGTGTGTGGCAATGCACTGCCTTTGGGGCACAGCATGTTGGCTGTGCATCATTCACGGCAAAATGAATTAACTACCCAAATCATTGCCCAGGCCAGATAGAAATGTGTCACAGGCCGGATCCGGCCCGCGGGCCTTGTGTTTGACACATGGGGTTTGGTATAGCCAAATTACAATTTTACACATTACCTTGAAAGAAGTCTTTGGACAAGGAGAGACTGCAATCCATGCTTTGGTTTATTTAAACTAGCCTTTGCACCCAACCACTAATATTATTCTAACCAAAACACAATGTCCCCAAGTTAGTATGGTGTAAATTGCATGCCCAAATCCTCCCAAAGTAACTTTCAACTAAGTCATAGAGCTACACAATCCAATTTTTGGTTAGAAAATGAAAAGCTGTTGGTGGCAGTGGCTAGTTTGCTTCCCACTTATTGCAAGTCTCTGTTGTCCCCATCCTCTAATTATCTTTCTCTCCTCTCCTTCTCTTTACTGCACGGACGTGTCTCCCTCTTACTGTCGTGGCAGGACACGTGAAAGCCTGGCTTCCAACACGTCGAGCATCATGGAGAGCAATAGACGACAGAATCCAGCATTGAGTCCGGGCCACATGGGCACCACCAGCAACGGTCCGCCGTTCAGCTTTCGCGCCATTCCTGAACCCCCCCGTACCGCACAGCCTGAGAAACTGCAGAAGTCTTCAACCTGCCTGGCGTCCATCACCAGCGTCTGACCTGATATACAGACAGACAGACATCAAGGCCTGAGATGGAGGAGGTGGATTATTAAGGTTATGGTAGGGACCGTTGGGGGTAATGGGCGGGGGGGTGGAGAAGGCAGAAGTTGGGTCACGTTGTGCCCCCACTTTCTCCTCACACATCCACACACACATGTCCACCCTCCCTCACCCAACCCCCAGAAAATCCAACTACTACTGGGACTGTTAACCACACAGGCATGGCTTCCAGAGACTGTTCCCACAGCTTCAAAAACTTCACTGCAAAAAACAAACAACCACGAAATAACAAAACTATCCTGACCAGATTAATTTAGTCTCCCATTGCAAGAGAGCCGATCAGGAATGATCTTGATTTGGATTATATCAACTTTGATTTTTTGGGGGGGATGGATTTCCAGATTCCTCAATGTTGGTATTAGAGAAATGTTGATACATTTAGGATTGGAGTCACATTTGGGAAAATCTATACTTTTACATGTTATTTCCAATCCATGTCCAATTAAATGTTTTCTATCAAGAATTAGAAATAATTTATCAGGAGAATTATCTTATTTGTATGTTGATGCACAGTATTAAAAATAATGAAGGAAGAGATAAGAGATGAGAAGGTGGAAAGGCAAAATGTCAGAGGTTCCGATTTGTGTAGCGCAAAGCAAAATAGGCTATTGTAGTTCTATCCATACAGTATCATTTATTCATAAGTACAATAATGTATACTCAAATCTTTTTTAAATATTTAAATGACCAAAATGAAATCGTTAAAACGAATAATGACAATTTAGTAAGGGAAAACAGTTGTTTTACATTGTTAGTTGAATTATTAAGTTTCCATCCTGAAGCACTAATGTGCCTTTTCTGTGGTATTTATGACTAAATAAAAAAAATAAAAAAAATCTTTATTCAACATATAATCTCAGGTCATAAGAATTTATTTTCTTGAACACACGCACACACACTCTGTCTGTAATCTTGTTGGAGGTGTGTGAGGAGTTGGCCTCGCTGATTAGTGGCTTGCTGAGTGTTGTAATTGGTTTGACAGGACTTTACTTTTATGTTTGTTTCAGATGTGTTTGCCTTTTCACAACATGTTTGCCAGAGTGTGCATAGATAGACCATAAAATAAATGGTTGCAGCGGGTGCAAATTGTAACAATATATCCCAGGGGTATAGGACAGACAAACACCTTATTTCCCTTAACATGTTTATCACTATCATTGCCAGAGCCATCAAGGCATTTATACAACTTATGTCTGCGGTGTTTCCCTGAAATGAAGTGTTTTATGAAATTGACCAGCTCCTAAATTGTCTTGCAAATTGCAAAATCTCTCCAAATATTAGAGCATGCGGACTAGTGATGGCTACCTTGCAAGACAATAGTGAAGAGTTATTGCAGTCTTGCCTCTTTATTCACAATATTGTTTGTATCACAATACTGTAAGTATCGTGTATTGGAAATTTGTTTTTCTTGTACAGGTGCTAAGATTTCTATATGAAACGCTCTATTCAATCCGTAACGCTGAAGATCTGCTTTATAGCGCGATTGACAATTAAAGGCAATGGTTTGAAAGGACTTTACTTTATTGTAAATTGTCCTGAAACAAGTCCATGCATCAAAGCTACATTAGGGGTTAAGTTAATGACCTCCCACATGCAGAATTGCAATGTGCATTATTGAAGGAATTGATATATTTATGATGCCCATAAAACACAGTAAGTTTATCAATCTTGCATGATAGTGATCAATTAATGAATTACACATCCAATTGTACAATTGTATTCACTTTTACTTTGAAACTCTTTTTTTGAAGTTATCAACAGTCTCCTCCCGGTGGGCAAAAATGTTGGTTGAAATGTGATTAAAGTTATGTCATATAACCTGACTACAACCAGTTAAAGATACCTTTTTCATAACAACATCAAGATGCCTGGGAAAGACTGCATAACCTGAATACAACGAGGTAAAGGCGTCTTTTTATGGTAGTTAAAACAAATATAAAAACATTATTTTACAGTCATTAGCTAATGACCTAACAAAATATGACCATGACATGACAAAATGTGAACCTGACGGCACTACAACCAGTTTTGCCCGCTGGGATGATTGTAAGGCAAGAAGATTCCATCTTTGTCATGACACAAACAGTGGTGTTCATTATAAAACAAGTGACATACCAACATGCTCATGAATGTCATATATCACAAAGGCTATGTCAATCACTAATCAATGTCTGGTAACTATAGGCCAATGGATGATCGGGGGGAGCACACTTGATAAAAGAGTCTGTGAAATCCTAGATTATTATCAAGTTAGATACAGTGAGACGGAGTGGAAAAAACGGGAAAGATTAAATAATGGATAATGTAGATTAATCAATATAAGCATAGATTTTGTTCGCAGCCTCCATACAAAACTAGCTTGCTATTCAAGCCAGTTGCTGAGGCCGTAGTTAGTTAGTTTTGTTTTCCTAACGTGTCTTTAGCATGATGTCTGCTATCAGAGATGGTGCGGGAATCATTTCTGGCCTTTTGGTAGTCTATTTGATTGACAGGAGTCTTCCTTAGTCTATACTCATTTATTGATAGTCTTGCTCACCAAAGGCAGGATGCAACATTTAGAAAGTTATAGATAATGAGGGTTGTTTGTAAAAGTTGTTTCTAACTGCTTACAGATAAATGTTGTGAGGGGAGCAACAATCATCAGAAAATCCACAGTGTTTAAACGTTACCGACATAGTTTAGGATGATTAGCCCTGAAGGTCTAGTGGGCATCTTATCTAACTAAAACATTAAGGTGTAACTGCTGGTAACTTGTTTAAATATATTTATTTCATGGCTTATAAGCTATACTAGCCAAAGTTCATGAGAGAATTATACTGTATGTCCTTTTATTTAAATTATAAAAATAAAAAAAGGGAATGCAATGCCACGTTCAAAGTTAGACATTTAGCAATGAAAATAAATTTACAATAGCCTATACTAGAGAACATCTACAAGTGATACTTTTGGATTGTTGAAAATCTTTGAAGTCAGTAAGAACCAGATCTGGGTTCAAATACCATTTGAAATCTCTCAAATACTTTGAGGTTTTGCATTAGCCTGCCTGGTGTGCCAGGAGGGTGCCGTTTGCACTTTTGGGACTTTTGCAACAGGCAAACTCAATCAAGCACAACTAAGGTATTTTTAATTATTTTTAACCTATGTTTGAGGAACCTGGACCTCATGATTATTGGGTTATTTCTTTCAGTGAATGTGTGCCTCGTGTGGTTTGACTATAGCCGATTGACAAAGGTTCCGGGAAATTATACTATACTCCATTTTGGGGTAAGCAATGTTTTTGGCCAAGGCATATTAGAGAGCTACAGTCATGGCCAAAAGTTTTGAGAATGACACAAATATTAATTTCCACAAAGTTTGCTGCTTCAGTGTCTTTAGATATTTTTGTCAGATGTTACTATGGAATACTGAAGTATAATTACAAGCATTTCATAAGTGACAAAGGCTTTTATTGACAATTACATGAAGTTGATGCAAAGAGTCAATATTTGCAGTGTTGACCCTTCTTTTTCAAGACCTCTGCAATCCGCCCTGGCATGCTGTCAATTAACTTCTGGGCCACATCCTGACTGATGGCAGCCCATTCTTGCATAATCAATGCTTGGAGTTTGTCAGAATTTGTGGGGTTTTGTTTGCCCGCCTCTTGAGGATTGACCACAAGTTCTCAATGGGATTAAGGTCTGGGGAGTTTCCTGGCCATGGACCCAAAATATCGATGTTTTGTTCTCCGAGCCACTTAGTTGGCACTTTTGCCTTATTCCATCATGCTGGAAAAGGCATTGTTCGTCACCAAACTGTTCCTTGGATGGTTGGGAGAAGTTGCTCTCGGAGAATGTGTTGGTACCATTCTTTATTCATGGCTGTGTTCTTAGGCAAAATTGTGAGTGAGCCCACTCCCTTGGCTGAGAAGCAACCCCACAGATGAATGGTCTCAGGGTGCTTTACTGTTGGCATGACACAGGACTGATGGTAGTGCTCACCTTGTCTTCTCCGGACAAGATTTTTCCTGGATGCCCCAAACAATCGGAAAGGGGATTCATCAGAGAAAATGATTTTACCCCAGTCCTCAGCAGTCCAATCCCTGTACCTTTTTCAGAATATCAGTCTGTCCCTGATGTTTTTCCTGGAGAGAAGTGGCTTCTTTGCTGCCCTTCTTGACACCAGGCCATCCTCCAAAAGTCTTCGCCTCACTGTGCGTGCAGATGCACTCACACCTGCCTGCTGCCATTCCTGAGCAAGCTCTGTACTGGTGGTGCCCCGATCCCGCAGCTGAATCAACTTTAGGAGACGGTCCTGGCGCTTGCTGGACTTTCTTGGGTGCCCTGAAGCCTTCTTCACAACAATTGAACCCCTCTCCTTGAAGTTCTTGATGATCCGATAAATGGTTGATTTAGGTGCAATCTTACTGGCAGCAATATCCTTGCCTGTGAAGCCCTTTTTGTGCAAAGCAATGATGACGGCACGTGTTTCCTTGCAGGTAACCATGATTGAGAGAGGAAGAACAATGATTCCAAGCACCACCCTCCTTTTGAAGCTTCCAGTCTGTTATTTGAACTCAATCAGCATGACAGATTGATCTCCAGCCTTGTCCTCGTCAACACTCACACCTGTTTAACAAGAGAATCAATGACATGATGTCAGCTGGTCCTTTTGTGGCAAGGCTGAAATGCAGTGGAAATGTTTTTGGGGATTCAGTTAATTTCAATGGCAAAGAGGGACTTTGCAATTAATTGCAAATCATCTGATCACTCTTCATAACATTCTGGAGTATATGCAAATTGCCATCATACAAACTGAGGCAGCAGACTTTGTGAAAATTAATATTTGTGTCATTCTCAAAACGTTTGGCTACGACTGTATACTGTACGTCTGGCAAGGGAATCTTATAAAGTATCTGCTAAAGGAAAGTCATGGGAGAAAGAGGATGACTGGATCCAGATTCCCACATTATTTTCATGTTGTAAGAACAAGATTAAGTTCAATTTAAACCACGTAGCACTTTAAAGCACATTTAAAGGCAACCCTCCTGGGAAATGTATAATATTGACCGACAACAACTCATTAGTGACGCATTACCAAATAGTTCACTGACGGCGCCGTGGGATTCATATAAAAAGTTAATTGTAATGAACCTTTACTTACTCAACAGTAGAGTTGAAGGTAGTAAGAGGGACAAAGGAGTTAGGTTACATGATAGGCTTGTTACATGAGAGCTCATTTACATGAGTAAGTTGGGAAATCAAATGCAGTTAATTACACTGAAACCACTTACAACAGTAATTTTTTCATAGTTAGTGGACCATTTGTTTAATCCAGCTATAATGTAGCTACTACATTATTATGGTCAAACATTCTTCTGAAGTGTGCCCTAATCCTTCATCAGTGATAAATAAACAAGTTTAGTGCTCCTCTGCTTTACCGTCTCCATTTGTAGACCTGGACTTTTGTGCACTGTCACTAAACTATAACGTTTTAGTAGACAAAATAGGAAAGCAACACTTCCTCCATTGAAAACATTATATGGAAATGATATGGTTAACATCAACTACTTATTTTACTGTACAGACTAAACATCCTACAACTGACTACATTTTTGTGTTGTTTTTCCCCTTGCATTGAAGTAAGCTGCCTTAATAAAAACACCCTTGTGAATAATTGGCACAAACATTATACAACTGCAGAAGACATGGCAGTATGTATCTAAATGTGCATATTGGGTAGTGTGATGATGAAGATTATAATGGGACAGAGGAATTCTGCTTTCAGACATTGCAGTGTGGGTCATCATCTACACACAAGGTACAGGTTTTAATCTCCTCGCCAATGTTTCAGTACAAAGTAATGAACTTGTATCGAGTGACCCTATATAACGACATCAATATCGAACTTTGTAAAATACATTTCAATAAAACCTCCCACTACCGCGTATGGATTATTCATTCTCCGATCCAAAGTTATGCTTGCATTCAGTGCTTTGAATGCATTTTAGGGGCATATTCCCCACTGTTTCAACTGTGCAGCTATTGCTGCTCGAATTACAATAAAGAACAGGTGGGGTCCTGTGTCCAATGATTGGATAATGCTTGAAAAGTGTGTTGGTGCAGCCTGCTCTTATAGACTAGATGTAACATAGTAAACGGTAAATCCGAGACACTCAAATTAGTATGAAACAGTATGTTACGTTTGGTAGGGTTACATAAGACCGAAGGTTACTTAAGGCAAAAAGGAAAGGAGCGTGGTTGGCTGGGGTGCGAATGTCTAACAACCCAAAGGTTGAGTGTTCGAATCTCATCATTGACAATTTTAGCTAATTAGCAATTTTGCAACTACTTTCTAGCTACTTTTAAACTACTTAGAATAAACAGCTAAGGTTAGGGAAGGGTTAGCTAACATGTTAACTCCTAACCTTAACCGTTTAACCTAACTCCTAACCCCTAGCCTAGCTAACGTTAGCTAGGTAGCTCATGTTAAATAGGTGGCTAACATTAGCCACAACAAATTGGAATTCATAACATATTGTCCCAATTGCAATTCGTAACATATCATACAAATTGTTATTCGTAACATATCATACGGAATGGATGATGGACATCTACAAATATACCATACAAAACGTAACATGTCATTCTAAATATGAAATGCTCTGAGACCAGGTTTGTTGGTGGATAAAGCTGACATCTCCAACCTATGCAATTTATATAAAAAGCAACTCATGAAGTGGCATTCCTGATGGTTGACATAGCTTTATTGGGATGACATGGTATTTGTGTTGTTATGACCAGGGATGGGGTGAGTAATTGATTAATTAATTTTGAACTTGAAGATCTTGTCCCTGTCATTGACTTCCATAGTTTTTTGGTTAGCAGCGGCTAGTTAAAGAGATTGAACAGGATCTTAAAGATGCTGTATAAATGTTTTGTGTCATTTCAGTATGTAGTTTTGAAAGTAGAGTTCACGAGTGTAAGCGGGTCCACGAAAGGTGGGCACAATTATGTACATGTATTATGTTATCCACTTTGTATGATATGTTAAATTCTGCAAAATGTTTTTATTACCAATTTTTAAGTGCTTAAATACATTTTACAGGATCTTAAGCACTTACAAATTCATAACATATTGTATGAATTGGAATTCGTAACATATCATACGAATTGCAGGATTGTTTTTACAGCCCATACACTACTAACCATGAAAAAAAGCACCAGACCATTATTCCTCCTCCACCAAACTTTACAGTTGGCACTATACATTGGGACAGGTAGCGTTTCCTGGCATCCACCAAACCCAGATTCGTCCGTCGGACTGCCAGATGGGGAGGCGTGATTAATCACTACAGAGACTGCTCCAGAATCCAATGGCGGCGAGCTTTACACCACTCCAGCTGATGTTTGGCATTGCACATGGTGATCTTAGGCTTGTGTGTGGCTACTCAGCCATGGAAACCAATTTTATGAAGCTCCCGACGAACAGTTATTGTGCTGACGTTGCTTCCAGAGGTAGTTTGGAACTCGGTAGTGAGTGTTGCAACTCACTACCGCTTCAGCACTCGTGATCCCGTTCTGTGAACTTGTGTGGCCTACCACCTCACGGCTGAGCCGTTGTTGCTCCTAAATCTTTCCACTTCACAATGACAGCACTTACATTTGACAGGGGCAGCTCTAGCAGGGCAGAAATTTGACGAACTGGCTTGTTGGAAAGGTGGCATTCATTGACGGTGCCACGTTGAAAGTCAATGAGCTCTTCAGTAAGGCCATTACTGACAATGTTTGACTATGGAGATTGAATGGCTGTGTGCTCGATTTTATACACCTGTTAGCAACGGGTGTGGCTGAAATAGCCGAATCCACTAATTTGAAGGGGTGTCCACATACTTTTATATATATAGTGTATGTTAAGAATTCCCATTCATAGAATATGTTACAAAAAATAGTTGTTTAACCTATTAATGTTGCATTTAGGTCCAACAATGTACTTTCCTAGAAGGCCTATTGATGCTTCTTGTAATCTACACCTCGATTAGGTTTATAGAAATCCTTATTATTTTGATAAATTATTTTCAATTTGAGCTTCATAATTTCTATATTGCCTACACTTTCTCGTTCTGAACTTCTAATGCGAGTGGGGCGGGTGTGGCTTTGTTATAATGATCACAAGAGCAGCTGCTCAACGATTTGACAGCTCCAACGCAGTTCCACTTCTGACACCGCCAAAACATCAGCTGTGCGGGTGTCGGCTATCGTCGGTTAACGCTTGCGCTTGATCTGTTTGAATCTAAGCCTAATTAAAATGTTTACCTGGCCACTGTTTCCAAACAAAACCAAAGCATGAATTGGTGTCATACCTTGTCCATAGACTGCTGCCAGTGTAAGGAAACCAATATGTAATTTGGGTGCATTATGCTTTAACAAGTCACAGAACATATTCTGACTGTCTCAGTTTCACGGGCAACTAGCCACAGTAAGTTCAGTGATTGTACTGAATATCAACTGGCACCATAGTTGCTTAAAGGTGTTCACTTTCTAGCCGGAGCAAGTTGTAGGATTTTTTGTTTTTGGTCATCATTTTGAAGGGAAAGGTCACTTTGAAAATAAAAACCACAAAAAATGTGTACTTTTTTTCACACAAAGAAAATGATTTAAATTCATTTAGGATTTGCCGCATTTCACATATCCAGGTGCTATATGGTGTCTTCCTGTGCATTTTATTAGACGAGTGGCTCTTGTACACAATCATGAGCATAGACTGTAAGGATGTTCACAATCTTTTTTATTTTTCTCTGAAGTGCGATATATTTTCGTCGCTTATCTCTCTTGTTAGCTCCAATGCACCAGACTCATACACATACATGCACTTACCTAGCTACCTCCACCACCTCTGTGACAGCAGAGCAAAACAGTGTGTCAACATCTAGGTGCTGTGTCTGTGGTACACAGTCATATATAAATATCTATTAAAATATATCAGCCCCTACAAAGTTGACTAGTCAAATTCAAAATCAGTTCCCCTCAATTGCTGCAATTACCAGCACTTGATTTTAGGTGTTTGCAACAATATACAATTTTTAAGACACCATGACTATTCATCTAAGATGTTTGTGCTGCCATCCTGTTAGAAGGTAACAGATTATTTTATTACAATAGTTAAAATGGATTTTCATTGTGTTCCATGATGTTATTTGCCCCCTAGTGGAGCTTTCTGGTACTTAGAGTGTACACAAACAGGAAGTAGAGAATTCGTTCTGCACGCTTAGAAGCAGCTAAAAACAACGCTACGGTGCAGGTCTTTCAGTGTAGTTATTTCTTGTCACGCATCAGCCTTGGAAAATATTTGTTTGTAAGTTCGATTCAAGCATTTAGCTAATGATGATAATCTTGTTATTGATAGAGTTTCTTACATATCAATGTTGGTTGGTTGCATTTACTCACAAATTGCAATGCCTTTCATGTATGATGTTAGCTGTATTACTTTGCTCGTGCGTCATGCAAACGAATTGTAAAATATACAATACTGTATTTTTGTTACTGTTTCTAGTGTAATATGCCTTGTTATTCTACATAGATGGTTGTACATTATTAGAGTAATGAAAGGAGTTAGTCAATTACCATATGAGAAAGCAATTAGCTATATGGTTTGGCATCATGCCAGATGCATGGTACCGTAGCACGTGCTTTGTATTCATGCAACTTCAAATGTATAATGTACAGCTACAGTATGTTGGTGTGAATTGAATACTAAAGTATATTCTTTTCTGTGTTTTGCAGTTTTACAACATAAACGTTTACAATATATTCATTCAAGAAAAGTTACGCCTTGGGAGTTTTATTGAAGACTTAGTTGTTAGCTATCTGTCTAGTTTTGCATGGGAACGCAACTCAAGGGCAGAATAGTAAAAAAACATCATCACGGCGGGCTCAAGCTCAAGAATAACCACACACGGTGGTTTTGTTTCTACATTCATCAGCCAACAAAGCCTCTGTTCCTATGGAAGACCAGCAGTCTACGGTACAACAACCAGAGCCAAGAGTTCGACAGAGAGAGATGGAGGAGCCTCTTCAGCACATTGGGACCAAGTCTCAATCTACAAGATCAAGGTCATCAAAACAGTCAAGCAGATCCTCAACGGTGAGTTCTGCAGCCATCAAAGCACGCGCCAGAGCAGACGCAGCGCGTGCACAAGTCTCCTATGCTGAGAAGGAAGCTTCTGTGATGAAACAAAAGGCAGAAATAGAGGCCAGCTTGTTGAAGCAAAAAGCTGACCTCGAGGCAAGTTTATATGTTCTCCAAGTTGAGAGAACAGCTGCTGCTGCGTTGGCTGAAGCTGCAGCCTTTGAAGAAGCTGTAGGATCAGAACGCAGAGAACTTCACAAAGAACTAGACACAGGGACACAGCCCTTAAGTCCAGTCCAGCGTACCTGTGAGTATGTGCAACAACATGCTAGGTCCTACTTTGCTGAACTTCCATTTGAAGTGGAGAAACAAGAGCTTAGTGTTGACCCAGCTACATACCATAATCCAGAAAGTAGCAAACAACAGAACATGAGCAGAGACTCTCCGTTCAAAAGAAATGAACAGCAGCATGGTGTAAATGGAAAACAAGCCCACTTCCAGTCACACACACAAAGCGTCCCTGAGTCACAAGTGGCACCAGACCTCATCAAGTACCTCCTACGCCGTGAGATGGTGAGTTCCGGACTCCTGAAGTTTGATGATCGCCCTGAAAATTATTGGGCATGGAAAGCATCCTTTCTCAATGCGATCAGAGACTTGAATTTATCAGCCAGGGAAGAGTTAGATCTAATTACCAAGTGGCTAGGGGCAGAGTCGTCTGAGCAAGCAAACAGAATTAGATCTGTCCATATTTTCAACGCAACAGCAGGGCTTAACATGGTCTGGCAACGACTAGAAGAGTGCTATGGTACACCTGAAGTGATCGAGAATGCACTGTTGAAGAAAATTGATGATTTTCCAAAACTGGCTAACAAAGACAATCACAAACTAAGAGAACTAGGTGACATTCTTCTCGAACTGGAGTGTGCTAAAGTAGAAGGGTACCTTCCAGGCCTCGCTTATCTGGACACATCTCGGGGGGTAAACCCTATAGTATGGAAACTACCATTCAGTTTACAAGAAAAATGGATTGCGCAGGGATCCAAATACAAGGAGGACTATCGGGTAGCATTCCCACCATTCTCGTTCTTCTCGAGATTCATCAGGAACCAGGCGAAAACTAGAAACGACCCCAGTTTCACCCTCTACACCGCAACTAACCAGGTGTCTATGAAAAGTGAGAAACCTGCCAGGTACAGCAGCAAGACACCTGTGACTGTATACAAAACCGATGTGTCATCTGAGCCCTCAGACCACCAAACCAAACCCAGTAAGACAAAGATTGAAAACCCTGACCATCAATGCCCGATACATAACAAACCTCATCCTCTTAAAAAGTGTCGTGGGTTTAGGTACAAAACTCTAGATGAGCGCAAATCATATCTCAAAGAGAATGGAATTTGTTTCCGATGTTGTGGGTCAACTCAGCACAGAGCTAAAGACTGTAAGGTGTCAATCAAGTGCTCTGAGTGCGACAGCGACAGACATCTTGCTGCTCTGCATCCAGGTCCAGCCCCTTCAAATACAGACACTGCTACAGCAGAGAAAGAGCATGGCGGGGAGCAAGGTGACGATGCTCTTCTATCTGTCACCTCAAAGTGTACGGAGATCTGTGGTGAGGCAGTTAATCCAAGATCATGTTCAAAAATATGCCTAGTTAAAGCTTATCCGGCTGGGAAAAGAGAGAAAGCTGTCAAAATGTATGTAGTGCTTGATGAACAGAGTAACAAATCTCTGGCCAAGACAGAGTTTTTCAATCTCTTCAACATCAACGACAACTCTGCTCCATACACCATGAAGACCTGTTCTGGGGTAACAGAGACTTCAGGCAGGAGAGCCGTCAACTTCATGGTGGAGTCTATAGACGGACACATGCAGCTATCTCTCCCTACTCTGATAGAGTGTGATATGATGCCAGACGATAGGACGGAGATTCCCTCCCCCGACATTGCGTATCATCATCCCCATCTGCAACCAGTTATGGACAAAATTCCAGCTGTGGACCCAGACGCTCCCATCCTCCTGCTCTTAGGACGAGACATCTTAAGGGTACACAAGGTACGAGAGCAAATCAATGGGCCCCACGACACTCCTTATGCACAGCGACTCGACCTCGGGTGGGTCATCGTGGGTGAGGTCTGTCTGGGAACGGCTCACCGACCAGCCAATGTTAACGTGTTCAGGACAAACATACTTCAGAATGGTCGCACATCCTATCTGAGCCCTTGCCCTGACATCATCCAGGTAAAAGAGAACTACAACAGTGTAGCTCAGAAACACATCTCTCCCTCTACAATGCACTCGAGAGATCCAAACACAACTGTGAACACAGACAACCTGGGATGTTCCGTGTTCGACAAAACACAAGACGATGATAAACCAGCACCATCAGTGGAGGACAAAGCCTTTTTGGACATTATGGACAAACAGGTTTTCCAGGATGATGGAAACAACTGGGTGGCTCCACTACCTTTTCGCCCCACTCGACGTCGCCTTCCTAATAACAGGGAGCAGGCCATAAACCGTCTCACATCACTTCGCAGGACTTTAGACAAAAAGCCTGACATGAAGCGTCATTTTATTGACTTCATGCAAAAGATGCTGGATAACGACCAAGCCGAACCTTCACCGCCACTAGAGGGAGACAAAGAATGTTGGTATCTACCCATATTTGGTGTTTACCATCCACAAAAGCCTGAACAAATAAGAGTAGTATTTGACTCCAGTGCTAAGTGTCAAGGCGTGTCACTTAACGATGTTCTGCTCAGTGGTCCAGACTTAAACAACACACTCTTGGGTGTCCTAATGCGCTTCCGCAAGGATTGCATTGCACTAACAGCAGATGTGCAACAAATGTTTTACTGTTTTGGTGTACGTGAGGATCACAGAGATTACTTAAGGTTTCTCTGGTATGAAGACAACAATCCAGATAGAAACATAACTGAGTACAGGATGAAAGTCCATGTATTTGGGAACAGCCCTTCACCAGCCGTAGCCATCTACTGCATGAGACGAGCAGCGCTACAGGGTGAGAAGGAACATGGATCAGAACCCAAGCAATATGTAGTGAGGAACTTCTACGTCGATGATGGGCTGACATCAGTAGCTACAACAGAAGAAGCTATCAACATTCTAAGAAAAACACAAGCAATGTTGGCGGAGTCCAACATGAAACTACACAAGATTGCATCCAATAGCAAAACAGTTATGGAAGCCTTCCCTATGGAGGACCGTGCAAAAGACTTAAAAGATCTGGACCTAGGAGTGGATCCTCTCCCCTTTCAACGGAGTCTGGGACTTTCCTGGAACCTGGAAACAGACAGCTTCTCATTCCAGGTGTCCCACAATGAGAAGCCTTTTACGCGGAGAGGCATCCTGTCCACAGTGAATAGTCTTTATGACCCCCTTGGGTTCGTGGCTCCAATAACAATGCAAGGTAAAGCCTTAATCAGAGAACTCTCTTCTGATCAGAGTGAGTGGGATGCCCCTCTTCCCCCAGAAAAAGAAGAGAAATGGAAAATGTGGAAGGATTCTTTGATGGAGTTGGAACATATGTATATTCAGCGGACCTACATCCCAGTCTCCTTGTCTACCACTCAAAGAAGAGAGCTACACATCTTCTCGGATGCCTCTACAGTAGCCATAGGAGCGGTAGCCTACCTGAGAGTTATTGACTCGGAAGGTCAATGCCATGTTGGATTTGTCATGGGGAAATCAAAATTGGCCCCTCGTCCGGCCCACACTATCCCACGCCTAGAACTGTGTGCGGCTTTGCTAGCTGTTGAGATGTATGAACTGATCAGAGACGAAATTGACATTGATGTAAATGTGGCCAAGTTCTACACAGACAGTAAGATAGTTCTCGGTTACATCCACAATGTCACCAAAAGATTCTATGTGTATGTTGCCAATAGGGTAACTCGCATCAGGAAGTCTACCCATCCAGATCAGTGGTGTTATGTAAACACTGACAGCAATCCAGCAGACCATGCAACCAGGCCTATATTTGCTGCGCTCTTAAAGTACACCAGTTGGTTCTCAGGTCCACCTTTCCTGACCCAAACAAACTCAAGTGAGCCTGAGAACATAAATTTTGACCTTGTAGAGCCTCACGCAGACGCAGAGATTCGACCAGACGTCACTGTCTTCGCCTCTAAGGTTTCTGGAGCTCAACTCGGCTCTCATCGCTTTGAGAGGTTCTCAAGCTGGAAAGCTCTCAATCAAGCCACAGCACGACTCATTCATGTTGCCAGATCCTTCCATGAAGGTGCGGACAACACCAGCTGCAGAGGCTGGCATGACTGTAATAAACCATGCGGTACAAGTGAGTTGTCACAAGCCAAAACAGCAATCATTCACTGTGTGCAACATGAAGCCTTCAGAGAGGAATTCAAATGCCTTGAAAAAGGAAAAGAGTTCCCTAAACAAAGTACACTCAAAAAAACTGAACCCAGTGATTGATGAGGATGGGTTGCTGAGGGTGGGAGGCCGCTTATCCTCCGCCGACATGTCACAAGACGAAAAACATCCTCTCATCATCCCACGGACACATCATGTCGCCACCCTGCTGGTAAGACATTATCACGAGCAAGTGGCTCACCAGGGCCGGCATTTTTCAGATGGAGCTATTCGAGCAGCAGGCTTCTGGATTATTGGGAGCAAACGTCTGGTCTCTGGTATCATTCACAAGTGTGTCACCTGCCGCAAGGTTAGAGGAAGGTTAGTTGACCAAAAGATGGCTGACTTGCCTGCAGACAGACTCTCATCTGAACCACCATTCACCAGCGTTGGACTTGATGTGTTTGGACCATGGAATGTCATAACTCGTCGCACTAGAGGTGGTAGCGCAGACTCCAAGCGCTGGGCGGTGCTCTTTACATGTATGTCTACTAGAGCAGTCCATATCGAGCTCATCGAATCTATGTCCACATCCAGCTTCATCAACGCGCTGAGGCGTTTTTTCTCTATCCGTGGTCCAGCAAAAGTGCTACGCTCTGATCGAGGTACAAACTTTATAGGTGCCTGCAGGGAACTGAGTATCGACACAAATGACTCAGAACTGACTAAATACCTCTCAGATAAGGGATGTACTTGGATATTTAATCCTCCACACTCGTCTCATATGGGTGGTTCTTGGGAGAGACTCATTGGGGTTGCCAGACGTATCCTTGATGCTATGCTGTTTCAGACGGGCTCCACTCGTCTCACACATGAGGTCTTGAGCACTCTTATGTCTGAAGTTATGGCAATAATCAATGCGAGACCCCTAGTGTCAGTGTCAACGGACCCTGACATGCCTGCCATTCTCACACCCTCAATGTTACTGACACAAAAGACCAGCGCTACCTCAGCCCCTTCTGGATACTTCAGCATGAACGACCTTCATGGAAAACAGTGGAAGCAAGTCCAGTGTCTCGCTGACACCTTTTGGAAAAGGTGGAGACAGGAGTACCTGACAACGCTGCAGAGACGCAGAAAATGGACAGCAGAAAAGCCAAATGTAAAAGTGGGAGATGTTGTCTTATTGAAAGATAGTCAGGCACACAGAAATGACTGGCCAGTCGGGCTTGTGGTCAAAACCTTTCCCAGTACTGACAAAAAGGTTAGGAAAGTAGAACTAAAAATTGTCAAGCAAGGAGCTGCTAAGGTGTTTCTGAGACCAATCTCAGAGATTGTTGTTCTTCTTTCTGAAGCATCCTAGAGACAAAAGATAAAAATAGAAAGGACATTATTTGTTTCTTGATATGTTTTATTTCATAGTGGCACAATTTCATTATACCAGGCGGGGAGTGTGCTGCCATCCTGTTAGAAGGTAACAGATTATTTTATTACAATAGTTAAAATGGATTTTCATTGTGTTCCATGATGTTATTTGCCCCCTAGTGGAGCTTTCTGGTACTTAGAGTGTACACAAACAGGAAGTAGAGAATTCGTTCTGCACGCTTAGAAGCAGCTAAAAACAACGCTACGGTGCAGGTCTTTCAGTGTAGTTATTTCTTGTCACGCATCAGCCTTGGAAAATATTTGTTTGTAAGTTCGATTCAAGCATTTAGCTAATGATGATAATCTTGTTATTGATAGAGTTTCTTACATATCAATGTTGGTTGGTTGCATTTACTCACAAATTGCAATGCCTTTCATGTATGATGTTAGCTGTATTACTTTGCTCGTGCGTCATGCAAACGAATTGTAAAATATACAATACTGTATTTTTGTTACTGTTTCTAGTGTAATATGCCTTGTTATTCTACATAGATGGTTGTACATTATTAGAGTAATGAAAGGAGTTAGTCAATTACCATATGAGAAAGCAATTAGCTATATGGTTTGGCATCATGCCAGATGCATGGTACCGTAGCACGTGCTTTGTATTCATGCAACTTCAAATGTATAATGTACAGCTACAGTATGTTGGTGTGAATTGAATACTAAAGTATATTCTTTTCTGTGTTTTGCAGTTTTACAACATAAACGTTTACAATATATTCATTCAAGAAAAGTTACGCCTTGGGAGTTTTATTGAAGACTTAGTTGTTAGCTATCTGTCTAGTTTTGCATGGGAACGCAACTCAAGGGCAGAATAATGTTACTTGGAAACTTGGGGCAGAATCAAACCTAGGACTGTGGGAGACTTTCACTGCACAAAAAATGTAATGTTCCGTAAAATATACTTTCATGTGATGCAGTAATGGCATCACTTTCTTGCAGCGCAGGTTTGTTGTAATTCCAGCCCTAGGGTAGTTTGCTGTGAAACTAAATGGTCACACAGCATTTGGACGGAATGCTGAAATATACAGATTGGTTAAGTAACCTTAGATTCCAGGCTTCCTCACCTAATGAACGAGACTTGGGAAGTATGGTAATGTGTGACTAGCCCGCAGTCTGCTAGGTAAAAATATGTTGAGTAAGTTTTCCATCAAACTGACATTGAACATCAACAGATTTTTTGGTTGAATTCACAGAAAGTGGGCAACGTACACAGTTTGTCTAATTTCAACCAGATTTCCACCACAAATCAACAATAGAATTTCAAAGGTTAGTTAATTTCAAGTTCGTTGACAACTCAATTCAATATCCACAAAGATTTATGTTGATTTGAGATTTCGTCAGGTTTTTGCCCTGAGGGGGAAAAAATAGTGTTGAAAGCCCATGAAATAAAATGAACATTTGGGATTTTAGAGCCGCATCAAACATTCCTAAATTATGACAGTGCTGAACCATACTGTAAATGAGCGAAATTTTTTTTTTTTTTTTTAATGTCTACAATATTAGAAAAAAGTTCCTATTTATGTAAAAATGTTGTTTAAGTGTTGGTTATAGGTTTTGGTTATAGGTTTTAAATGGTGCTGTTGTTTTTAAAACACTATAAACATGGCCATCAGATTTGCACATTTTCTTGATATCTGCCAAAATGAATGTTAAGATCTGCCAACCTTTTGAAGAGTAAAGCAAGATATACAGTGGGTGTTGCAAGATCTTTCACATGTAAAACAATTATATTTGACATCTTTCATTTGGCAAATTATTACACTTTAAATGACCACCTTTTAAATCACTTGTTTAGTGAGGTTTGGACTTGACAGGTGTGCTGCACACTCTTAAAAAATAGCTAGTAGAAACTTTGGGTGTTTATGTGCTGGCTCTAAATAAATAAAAATACTAAGCATATAACTTTGATATCCTGTGTGCTTTTCTCTGTGGATATATTTTTACATTGACTCTTTTGGAATTAGCACTGCAAACATCTACTTGGAACAATTTTTTATAATCTTGGCTGGAAGGACTTTTGTTTGAACTTGACAGGATGTTGACCAGAGGGGAGGTCAAATTGGGTAAAGTATTTATCAAGGGTTTCATGGTGTTTAGTTTTAATTAATGTTACACATTCACAGCTAAAACCTGAATTGCAGGTTTTGGATGAAATAATTATACTAGTGATGGAGTTTAATGATGGAGTTATGGTAAACCTTTTTTGCTTTGTAATTCACAGAAAGGTTTGTGTCCTATAATTCACCCGGGGTGTGTGAAATCATAAAATTGATTCAATAGTTTTTTCCCTCATCAATCTACCCCATAATACCCCATAATGACAAAGCAAAAAGAGTTTTGAATTTTTTACTTATGGAAAAAGTCCCATAAGTATTCTAAACTTTTACTCAGTACTTTGTTGAAGCACCTTTGGCAGCGATTACAGCCTCAAGTCTTCTTGGGAATGACACTACAAGCTTGGCACACCTGTATTTGGGGAGTTTTTCCCATTCTTTGCAGATCCTCTCATGTCTGTCAGGTTGGTTGAGGATCATCGCAGCACAGCTATTTTCAGGTCTCTCCAGAGATGTTCGATCTGGTTCAAGTCCGGGCTCTGGCTGGGCCACTCAAGGACATTCAGAAAGTTGTCCCAAAGCCACTCCTGTGTTGTTTTGACTGTGTGCTTAGGGTCGATGTCCTGTTGGAAGGTGAACCTTCGCCCCAGTCTGAGGTCCTGAGCGTTCTGGGCAGGTTTTCATCAAGGAGCTTTCTGTATTTTGCTCCGTTCATCTTTCCCTCAATACTGGCTAGTCTCCCGGTCCCTGCATCTGAAAAACATCTCCACAGCATGATGCTGCCACCATGCTTCACTGTAGGGATGGTGCAAGGTTTCCTCCAGATGTGACGCTTGGCATTCAGGCCGAAGAGTTCAATCTTGGTTTCATTAGACCAGAGAATCTTGTTTCTCATGGTCTGAGAGTCTTTAGGTGCCTTTTGGCAAACTCCAAGCAGGCTGTCATATGCCTTTTACTGAGGAGTGGCTTCCGTCTGGCCACTCTACCATAAAGGCCTGATTGGTGGAGTGCTGCAGAAATGATTGTCCTTCTGGAAGGTTCTCCCATGTCCACAGAGGAACTCTGGAGCACTGTCAGAGTGACCAACGGGTTCTTGGTCACCTCCCTGACCAAGGCCCTTCTTCCCCGATTGCTCAGTTTGGCCGGGCAGCCAGCTCTAGTAAGAGTCTTGGTGGTTCCAAACTTCTTCCATTTAAGAATGATGGAGGCCACTGTGTTCTTGGGGACCTTCAATGCTGCAGAAATTTTTTGGTACCCATCCCCAGATCTGTGCCTCGACACAATCCTGTCTCTGAGCTCTACGGACAATTCCTTCGACCGTTTGGCTTGGTTTCTGCTCTGACATGCAGTGTCAACTGTGTGACCTTATGTAGACAGGTGTGTGCCTTTCCAATCATGTCCAATCAATTTAATTTACCACAGGTGGACTCCAAGTTGTAGAATAATCTCAAGGATGATCAATGGAAACAGGATGCACCTGTGCTCAATCGCGTCTCATAGCAAAGGGTCTGAATACTTATTTAAATAAGGTATTTCTGTTTTTTTCTTTTATACATTTGCAAACATTCCTAAAAACCTGTTTTCAGTTTGTCATTATGGAGTATTCTGTGTAGATTAATGAGGGAAAAAAGTAATTTAATCAATTTTAGAACAAGGCCGTAACGTAACAAAATGTGTAAAAAGTCAACAGGTCTGAATACTTTCCGAATGCACTGTATATTAATATATGGGTTCACTTCAATCAAGCTTACATGCAGTAAAAAAATGTACCCAAAATACATAAACTGTACCTTTATTACCCAAATAAAACAGCAGAATGATTTTGGGGTAATGTAATAAAATAGCAGAAAGACTCCCTTTTCAAGTAAACCTTATGAAGGGCACGTTCCTCTGCCCAGGCGTTGCTGATGCATTCCATATCTTGCAACACCTGGATAGGTATTTTCAGTATCAGCTAACCACATCCATTATGTTATAGCAATTTGTCATTCGATGACGATGACACTGTCGATGACACAGTCGATGACGTGGCAAGCAACCATTGATTGATGCATGCAAGGTCTGAGCAGGGGAACACGATCCATATGTTATTGCATGCCGCTTTTCAAACCAACTGGGAACTCAAAAAAATACAAGGTCATGAGTGATCTTCAGGTCGGAAAGTCAGAGCTCTAGAAAGAGGCCTGAGTTCCCGAGTTGGAACTCTGAGTTGCATGACCATTCAAATTTCCCAGCCGGAGCTGTTTTTTTTCTGAGTTCCCAGTTGTTTTGAACGCACTGAAGTCGGAAGTTGGAGATTTCCGAGTTCCTAGTTCCGAGTTCCCAGTTGTTTTGAACACATTTAAGTCATTTAGCAGACGCTCTTATCCAGAGCGACTTACAAATTGGAAAGTCCATACATATTCATCCTGGTCCCCCGTGGGGAATGAACCCACAACCCTGGCGTTGCAAGCGCCATGCTCTACCAACTGAGCCACACGGTTGGTAGAGCATGGCAACAGCATGGTAGCAACACAACATGGCACAAACATTATTGGGCACAGACAACAGCACAAAGGGCAAGAACGTAGAGACAACAATACATCACGCAAAGCAGCCACAACTGTCAAATACCAGTAATCCGGTATTTCCCGACAAAACCAGAAGTGTCATTCAAAAGCATTATAAAGTATTGTAATGACCCTGGGTTTATAAGCGCGGATATCGACTCTGCCGCACGAGCATGCTTTTACGGCACAGTCGATAGCGCGCCGGACCTCGGGCTAGAAGGTCGAGGGTTCGAAACATGCTCCCTGCCTGTTTCATTACAGTATATAAATAGGCCTATGTCTGGATTTGATTAGAGCTTTGATCGAAAATGCAAGCCTGGTGCTACCTGACCCTGATTGCACATATATTAATTACATTTTATGAGCCCAAACCCCGAAAAGACCAAATGATTGTGCTGTTATCCAATACATAAGATATAGGCTACTGCACATTACGCACGACAAAAACATAAAATCCCATAGATGTAGCTAGACTTCAGGCATGATCGTGGACTTCAGGAAACAGCAAAGGGAGCACATCGACCGGATAGCAGTGGAGAAGGTGGAACGTTTTAAGTTCCTCGGTGTACATATCACCGACAAAACTGAAATGGTCCACTCACACAGACAGTGTGGTGAAGAAGGCGCAACAGCGCCTCTTCAATCTCAGGAGGCTGAAATAATGTGTCTTGTCACCGAAAACCCTCACCTAACTTTTACAGGTGCACAATTGAGAGCATCCTGTCGGGCTGTATCACCGCCTGGTACGGCAACTACACCGCCCACAACCGCAGGGCTCTCCAGAGGGTAGTGAGGTCTGCTCAACACATCACCAGTGGCAAACTACCTGCCCTCCAGGACACCTACAACACCCGGTGTCACAGGAAGGCCATAAAGATCATCAAGGACAATAACCACCCGAGCCACTACTTGTTCACCCCACTATCATCCAGAAGGCGAGGTCAGTACAGGTGCATCAAAGCTGGGACAGAGAGATTGAAAAACAGCTTCCATCTCAAGGACATCAGATTGTTGAACAGCCACCACTAGCACAGAGAGGCGGCTGCCTACCTACAGACATGATATCATTGGCCACGTAATAAATGTAACACTAGTCACTTTAATAATGCCACTTTAAGAATGTTTACATATCTCGCATTACTCATCTCATATGTATATACTGTATACTGTATCCTTCACTATCTATTCTTTACTATCTATTGCATCTTAGTCGCTCTGTCACTGCTCATCCATATATTTTATACTTATATATTCTTATCCCATTCCTTTACTAGATTGTGTGTATTAGGTTTTGTTGTGGAATTTGTTAGATATTAGGTTTTTGTTGTGGAATTGTTAGATATTAACTGTTAGATACTGCTGCACTGTCGGATCTAGAAGCATAAGCATTTAGCGACACTCGCAATAACATCTGCTGACCATGTGTATGTGACCAATACATTTTGATTTGAGCTTATATGCTCTATTGGGTAAATAAATGAATTGTTGACTGCGCTCCATACTGAGATGGGCTGTCTCTCCCCACCCTGAGCGATGATGATTCATCATGCAGAGGCCGTAGAGAAGCCAGATTTAGACATCAAATATAATTTAACAGTTCCATTTCACGCAATTTTTTATTTTATTTTTATTTTATTTTACCATTATTTTACCAGGTAAGTTGACTGAGAACACGTTCTCATTTGCAGCAACGACCTGGGGAATAGTTACAGGGGAGAGGAGGGGGATGAATGAGCCAATTGTAAACTGGGGATTATTAGCAATGCTGTTCATATAAATGATTTATTATAATTTACTGGTTTCTCACAGACATTTATCACGGGAAAAGGGAGGGGTTTTGGGCGGTAAATCTCGGTAACCGGGGTTCCCGCATTCAACCCTAATCTTAAACTCCTCTACATTTACTGGATTGGTTGAACAGTGAAGAAGAGGCCTGTTATTTTTCTTCTCTTCAAGACCAGTACAGTCATCTTAGGCACATCTATCACTCCAGTGTTTAATTGCTAAATTGTAATTACTTCCCCACTACGGCCTATTTATTGCCTTACCTCCCTAATCTTACCTCATTTGCACACACACTGTATATAGAACACAGCAACTATCTGATGCCCGACTGCACAGTCAATGACGTGTCACGCAGACATTGGTTGATATATGCAGCGTTTGAGCCCGGGGAATGTGACCAATATCAGCCTCAGTCTCAAATCCAATCACCTTCCCGTACTACTATCTGGTGACGTGAGGAGCACGCTGCTTATCCCTCGTTCAAAACAACTGGGAACTGGGAACTCAGAACTGGAAAATCTCAGACTTCCAACTTCAGTGCATTCAAGACAACTGAAAACTCTGAAAAAACTAGCTCCGACTGGTACATTTATTTTGAACGGTCATCCAACTCAGGCATCTTTCCAAAGCTCAAGCCTGAAGATGGCTGATGTCATGATTAGACCTTGTTCCCAGTTGTCTTGAAATCACCATTACTGCAGTAAGAGGTTAGTGATGTACCCGTACCATATGAATAAACTAATATGAGGGCCTAGTCCCATTTCAGTCCCTTGCCCCTACCTGTATAGTATAAAAAAACGGAAAGGACTAGATAAGGGTAAACAATATGTTGATGGTCTTCCTAGACCTGCAGTCGGCAGAGTGGGGATTCTTCCATATTGCTTTCACATATCCAGCCCTATCAGATCTGTGGAGGCAAAAGGGGCTAGGCATTGAAATGGAATGTGGCCATTAAAACGTAATCTTCACTCCAGCCCACAGAAATTGCAGCAACAGCAACCTCTTGTGGCACAAGTAACAGCACCAGTGCCCTATTGTTGTCATCAAAATCAGAAGGGTATTTTGCCGGGATTCAATGTGATTCGCGTTATAGCGAGCATGACCTTTAAATGTTAATGCAATCCTTGTGAAAGCCGGAACATTGCCTTTAAAAAATGCATTATCTACAAGTGTGATCGGATTGAATTGCATCCTAGTTTGGACCCCAAACATTGTACAAATATTCCTACTGCATCCTGTAGGCTTATCAAAAGGTTGGCTGGACTTCCCTAAAGACCTGTAGATCTCTCCATTACTCCATTTTTGTTTACAAGGCCCTACTTCATAAACTTCCATCCTATTTAATTTTGCTCTTGAAGTATAGACACCTGAGTTGCCTAACCCCTTCACAGGATTGGTTAACTCTTGATGTTCCTAGGGTCTCCACCGAGCTAGGTAAATATGCTTTTAGTATTAATGCACCGTATTGCTGTAACAAAATTCTAAATACATTTCATCTTAATATTCTTGTGCCGTTCGGTATTGATTGGGTAATCATTCGTTTTTCAGAGTGATTTGTGATGTTTTACTTGTGCGTCCCATGACTGTGTTTTTGTATTTTAATGAATGTATATACAGTATATCACAAAAGTGAGTACACCCCTCACATTTTTGTAAATATTTGAGTATATCTTTTCATGTGACAACACTGAAGAAATGACACTTTGCTACAATGTAAAGTAGTGAGTGTACAGTTTGTATAACAGTGTAAATTTGCTGTCCCCTCAAAATAACTCAACACACAGCCATTAATGTCTAAACCGCTGGCAACAAAAGTGAGTACACCCCTAAGTGAAAATGTCAAAATTGGGCCCAAAGTGTCAATATTTTGTGTGGCCACCATCATTTTCCAGCACTGCCTTAACCCTCTTGGGCATGGAGTTCACCAGAGCTTCACAGGTTGCCACTGGAGTCCTCTTCCACTCCTCCATGACGACATCACGGAGCTGGTGGATGTTAGAGACCTTGCACTCCTCCACCTTCCGTTTGAGGATGCCCCACAGATGCTCAATAGGGTTTAGGTCTGGAGACATGCTTGGCCAGTCCATCACCTGTACCCTCAGCTTCTTTAGCAAGGCAGTGGTCATCTTGGAGGTGTGTTTGGGGTCGTTATCATGTTGGAATACTGCCCTGTGGCCCAGTCTCCGAAGGGAGGGGATCATGCTCTGCTTCAGTATGTCACAGTACATGTTGGCATTCATGGTTCCCTCAATGAACTGTAGCTCCCCAGTGCCGGCAGCACTCATGCAGCCCCAGACCATGACACTCCCACCACCATGCTTGACTGTAGGCAAGACACACTTGTCTTTGTACTCCTCACCTGGTTGCCGCCACACACGCTTGACACCATCTGAACCAAATAAGTTGATCTTGGTCTCATCAGACCACAGGACATGGTTCCAGTAATCCATGTCCTTAGTCTGCTTGTCTTCAGCAAACTGTTTGCGGGCTTTCTTGTGCATCATCTTTAGAAGAGGCTTCCTTCTGGGACGACAGCCATGCAGACCAATTTGATGCAGTGTACGGCGTATGGTCTGAGCACTGACAGGCTGACCCCCCACCCCTTCAACCTCTGCAGCAATGCGGGCAGCACTCATACGTCTATTTCCCAAAGACAACCTTTGGATATGACGCTGAGCACGTGCACTCAACTTCTTTGGTCGACCATGGCGAGGCCTGTTCTGAGTGGAACCTGTCCAGTTAAACCGCTGTATGGTCTTGGCCACCGTGCTGCAGCTCAGTTTCAGGGTCTTGGCAATCTTCTAATAGCCCAGGCCATCTTTATGTAGAGCAACAATTCTTTTTTTCAGATCCTCAGAATTCTTTTGCCATGAGGTGCCATGTTGAACTTCCAGTGACCAGTCAGTATGAGGGAGTGTGAGAGCGATGACACCAAATTTAACACACCTGCTCCCCATTCACACCTGAGACACTAACGAGTCACATGACACTGGGGAGGGAAAATGGCTAATTGGGCCCAATTTGGACATTTTCACTTAGGGGTGTACTCACTTTTGTTGCCAGTGGTTTAGACATTAATGCCTGTGTGTTGAGTTATTTGGAGGGGACAGCAAATTTACACTGTTATACAAGCTGTACACTCACTACTTTACATTGTAGCAAAGTGTCATTTCTTCAGTGTTGTCACATGAAAAGATATACTCATATATTTACAAAAATGTGAGGGGTGTACTCACTTTTGTGATATACTGTATATGTATATTTTGTGTATAATGTACGTATTTGTGTTGTATTGTGCAGGACACATTTGAAAAAGAGGCGTAGGTCTCAATATGTCTTATGTTAAAATAAATGTAAAATAAAAACAATATTTACATGGTCATTTACCAGGTGAAGGGTGAAATAATGTTACAAACTCCAAAAAACTACTTTTATTTTCTGTAGACAGCAGGTGGTACTGACTATACAAAATGTGAGGACATAAAATTATTAAGGATGGTACAGTTTCTATGACAATGGAGCAGAGTATTTTTTCATTGCACTCAATAGAACTAACAGTGTAAAATAGACATGATCAATGTTCCCTCTAAGCTGTGCGTATGTTAGGCCTATATTATGACCAAATAGCCACAGTAGCCTACTTGACCACTGTTAAAAATAACTTAAAGCAGGTACAGTGTTCACAGTAAACGCGCGCCGGAAGTTGCACAGAATTTTCGCAACATTAAAGTTTGCGCTCAGCAGACCTGAAATTTGCTCAGTGATTAAAAAAATATGTGGGAACATTGGACATGATGTAATCATGTTGTACAGAGACAGCTTATGGACAAAGGTAATACATACATTTTTCTCTATGGACAACCATATCACCAAAGGACAGTATTAAAAAGTTATTAGCAAAAATCCATCAAAACTCCATGCATTGAATTTGACAATGTAAATATGAAAAACGGTCCTACTTTAAAATTACAATATAATCATTTATTTACATGGTAGGCCTAATTACTTTGTAGGTACTGTCGGGTTCACCTAGGGGTCATGAAAAGGGTTGTACCAAGATGTTTGATGTATTACAATAATTGATTATTCTTATGTTGTATTAATAGAAGCTCCTTACATTAGTAGGGTCCTAGACTACAGATTAACAATATACATATACATTATGAGATTTTAATATTGTTCCACAGTTGTTTTCTAATTCTCTCTCTCTGCCTCATTAAAAAGAGGCCCCTCTGAGTAATGTGTGACTGTGAAGAAGAAGCTCTGCAGGGGAGTGGAGGAGATAAGACTAGTCAAACATTCCACAATAAATCAACTTTGGGGAGTGGACTTTTACTGCTAAGTTTTAGATAACACTAAAAGCCATTGTTTATATAGCTTGGTAGGCAGGGTTTTGGTCTCAGGAGTAAAAAGCTAATGACGTAGGTAGTGACATCACCAGGGTAGACTGAGGGTGTAACAAAACAACTTGAGACTTTTTGTTTGATGCAGAACTTACTCGGAAACATGCGTGCTATGTTCCTGATTGTCAACTTCTGTCTGCAATTGCATTAATAAAGGTATTTGAATGATTTAATTAAATATATTGTCATAATGCTAATTTCACCAATGATTGACGAGGAAAGGAACGAACCCTAACAGTACATATCGCTACATCGTACAATGTTTGCTAATCTAATGTGTGAATATCCCAATGTGTAATGACACAACTGTAAACTGCTATCACAATAAATTGCACTCTGTAACAATGTGCCTAATCTGTAGTTACGCTTTACCTATCTGACTATAATGTAAATATGATTTTTGCGCCATTTATTATAAAGCGGAACCAAAAACTGTAACTATAATTGTTGGAGCTTCGAGAACCTCACCAACTAAGTGAAATTCAAAACAATTACAGTATGACAAATGTGATCAAGAGGCAATGACGGTTTACATCTTTCTCGCCTCTCCCATTTCCTCATTGGTTTTTAGGAGCATGCACCCACATGTCATCTCCTCATTGGTTTTTAGGAGCATATACCCATGTGGGTGATTGAAAGATGAAGTGAGGTCCACACTCCAGTCCAGTTGGTAGTGGTAATGCACCTTAAAGTTGGTTGCCAACCGCTATTTAAAGTCCAAAGAAAAAGAAGCCTGAAGTAGGAGAGATTACTAGAAAAAGAACTCAGTTTACCACTTTATCTGTGGATTAATTGTCAAGGTAGAGGACCTTGTGCATTTCAGGTAAAATAACAACCCAATGTTTATATCACAGGACAAATTAGCTAGCAACAGCAAGCTAGCTAAATTGTCATAAATGTTTGCTTATCAACCTGTCCCGAAATTAATGTAATTGGTTCAGAATTTGTTTTGATATTTCCGCCTGTGTGTTCTGATCGCATCTGGTGTGGATGGACAAAATCAACATGCGTGTGATGGCGCACGTCTGGTCAGCATGTAACTGTACGCGCAGCAAATACATCCCAATTTCCACATGCTTTTGGAAACTTGGGCAGAAAAAGTTCACTTCAATCCACTGAGAAAAAAGGGACAATGTTGAAGTGTAATTCAATGTGAGAAAAGCTGCAAAATGGAGAGTTGAAAATAAAAAGAAGTGAGGACCAGAACGGTAGCCTCATGTTTGGGAAAGATGTTATGTGTGATGATTTTGAGGCGCTATACAAATTTGACAGTCACAAGATGGGGAACTGTACTGTTCAGATGGGTAATAAACAGTAAACTGTTATCACAATAAATTGTTCTCTGTAACAATGTGCCTAATCAGTGTAAAAAAAGGGGGGGTGGGGGGGTCAATGCAAATAGTCCGGGTAGCCATTTGATTAGCTGTTCAGCAGTCTTATGGCTTGGGTGTAGAAGCTGATCAGGAGCCTTTTGGAACTAGACTTGGCGCTCCGGCACCGCTTACCGTGTGGCAGCAGAGAGAACAGTCTATGACTAGGGTGGCAATATTTAGGGCCTTCCTCTGACACCGTCTGGTACAGGGGTCCTGTATGGCAGGAAGCTTGGCCCCAATGATGTACTGGGCTGTACCCACTACCCTCTGTAGCGTCTTGCGGTCAAAAGCCGAGCAGTTGCCATACCACGCAACCAGTCAGGATGCTCTCGATGGTGCAGCTGTAGAACTTTTTGAGGATCTGATTACCCATGCCAAACCTTTTCATCGTCGTGCCCTCATCACAACTGTCTTGGTGTGTTTGGATCATAATATTTTGTTAGTGATGTGGACACCAAGGAACTTGAAGCTCTCACGTTGAGGGAGACACTTCCAGGTCTCTGACGTCCTCCTTGTGGGCGGTCTCATCGTTGTTGGTGATCAGGCCTACCACCGTTGTGTCATCTGCATATGTAATGGTGTTGGAGTCGTGCCTGGCCGTGCAGTCATGAGTGAACAGGGAGTACAGGAGGGGACTAAGCACACAACACTGGGGCCCCTCAGGGGTGAGGATCAGTGTGGCAGATGTGTTGTCCAGTTTGAGGTGAATTATCACTGCTCTGATATCTAGAAGCTCGTTTCGGTCATAATAGACGGTGGCAGAAACATTATGTACAAAATAAGTTGCGAATAACGCGAAAAAACACATACAAAATAGCACAATTGGTTAAGAACCATCTCTTCTGGCACCATTATGACTATTTATAATATAAATATAACTCCTGCAGAATTAAGCAGTTCTTGCAGCTGAACTGAAATCTTATCAGAAACATGTTAGGTTATTTTCACAGCTTTAATTCCTGTCAAACTGATGTCATGTGTACATTTTGCACTGAAAATCTTATTGCATTTTCACTTTATCACATATAGTTGGGTGGTTGCAGATGGGTTATTAGCAATTGCGGGTGGGTGAACAAACAGCCGACCCGCACATCACTACTGGAGTGCACCTTTAAGCTTCTACAACTGGGCCTTAAATATATAGACAAAATGTCTCTGCCAAGTTAGAGGACACATCCTGTCTACTATCAGCATACACATCCTATCAACATACCACACATTTGTTACACCAGGACAGGAGCAAATGTTTCTAACCTATAAACAGAATAAGCATTTGGTCATGTTCAGGTCAGGAAGAGCTTTCAATTGACCCACTTTGGAGCGGACTGAAAGAGACACTGATTTCATGAAAGAAGGCAGAAGGGAGAGCAAGCCTTATTTCTGCAGAATTCATTTAACAGGATTGTTTTTTTCACAGAATAACTATAAAACGGACCTACACAATATCCTGCAATTAAAAAAATATCAACAATTTAAACCCACACAAAAGACAAATGCAACATAATCCCTTCAGAAATGCACTTTGACTACTCATTCAAGTATCCAACAAAATGTGTGGTTCTAGACATTGTAAAAATAATCAAAGAAAATGTTTAAAGAAAACAGTATGAGTAAAATGAGGGAGAAATGCTTGTGCTTGTAGATGAGTTGCACATCCATGATTTGATTACTACACACTACCCCTGCAATCTACTCCCAAAACGTTACACACAAGGGATCATTCAGTAAGAAACAGGGTTGGGGTCAATTCAACTTTCAAATCAATCAGTGCATTTAGGAAGTTATTTAAATTTAACATTTACAATTAGGATTTCACACTTACTCAGTTGATGGAATTGAAACGTGAACTGACCTCTACCCTGAAGAAGAGTCAACTTCTCTGTGCATGACATCAGGCTGAAAGCATGACAGAGGTTTCAACCTCCAACATAAAATGTGATACTTAAGCCTACAAGTTTAAACCAAGTCCAACTTGAGCGATTGAGCAGTGGTGTTAAAAATTCAGCTAATACAATCCACAACCAAAACAAACACACATCTATTGCCCTCACTCAGATGCTGGTACCAGGTCTGTTTTTCCTCTCTTGCCAACTCCTATAACAGTGACCATAGGAGTTGGCGAGACAGCTAAAACCAATCTGGGACCAGGCAAATGAGGAGCTTCTTCACACCTTTCTCCTTTCAGGGTGTAAAGTACATCTCTTTGGTCAGCATTGATACAATGCAGGGGATCTGCTTCTTGGCATCGAAGCCGGGAGAGTTTGACGCAGACTCAAACTCTGTCGCCACCTTGTGGTTGACCCGGGTCAGGATGTGTTGGACCTCCAGCTCTTTGCTGTACTTGCCAATCATCTCACACAGAGATTGAATAAACCAGGAGCCAGTCTGAGTGTTCCTCCATGAGTAGTAGCCTGTGGGAAGACATGTGAGAGCACATAAGAGTCAAGGGCCTGGTTTGAATAATTCAGAAAATGCATCCATGCTCAGATAATAACAGATCTAAATTGGATGGATTGGTAAAGTAAGAGGGTGGTAGCCTTGCATTCACAGATCCAATTACTTATAGATCTGTGCACACCTCAAGGAAACTTGACTGGAGAGTGCTTCTATGTGTGTGTGTGTGGCTTTGGAACATGTCTTGGACCTGGAGCTGTGGAGTAGGCATAGAGGAAGTCTGCTTCCACAGGGATCCTGGTCGAACTCCCATCTGAACTGCTGTCTGCCTCGATGCCCCTGTCCAGATCAGTACCTCTGCAAGCCTGCTTGTCACACACAAGGGGGAACAGGAGACATGGATCAGTCACAGTCACACACGAACACAAAGGCTACCTTTTGAACAATCCCTCACCTCTTCCTGCCATCCAGGACCTCTATACCAGGCGGTGTCAGAGGAAGGCCCTAAAAATGTTCAAAGACTCCAGCCACCCTAGCCATAGACTGTTCTCTCTGCTACCACACGGCAAGCGGTACCAGAGTGCCAAGTCTAGGTCCAAGAGGCTTCTAAACAGCTTCTAGCCCCAAGCCATAAGACTCCTGAACATCGAATAAAATGGCTACCCAGACTATTTGCATTGCCCCCCCCCACCCCCCATTTTATGCTGCTGATACTCTCTGTCTATTATCTATGCATAGTCACTTTAATAACTACCTACATGTACATATTACCTAAAATACCTCGACTAACCGGTACCCCCTGTATATAGCCTCGCTATTCTTATTTTACTGCTGCTTTTTAATTATTTGTTACTTTTATTTCTAAGTATTTTTTTCATAACTGCATTGTTGGTTAAGGGATTGTAAGTAAGCATTTCACTGTAAGGTCTACACCTGTTGTATTCAGCGCATGTGACAAATACATTTTTATTTGATTTGACTGTGGACGAGACTAACCTGTTTTGTCAGTAGGGGATTAAATTAGCCTCTATCTTATACCTTCTTTTAACCTTAACTTCATATTGTTGTTCTAGTGTTTTGGTTTCACCTTAATTCCATCTAGAAAAAAAATAATAAAACAGGTGCAATGGCTTTGTAAATCTGCTCCTGAGTAGTTTTAAAAGTCTGATCTAGGAACACACGTGATGGCCACAGTACCTGGATGAAGAAGAGTTTGGGCTTGCCCACCAGCGAGTTGCAGCGGTCGCCCCGGAACAGGCTGGTGAGGCTCTTGAGCTCGATGGAGGCATCCGTCCCGAAGAACACGCCATCATCCCCGTGACTCAGCAGGCAACACACGAACGAAGCGGAGCAACTGTGGTCCTCCTTGGAGGCTGGAAACAACATCAAGTTTTAGATTGGTCCTTCACAGAATATAAAAGGCTCTTTAAAGGAGCAATCTGCTGATGCTACATACATTTTTTTACTTATAAATGATTGATTCTTGAAGAACATAACATAAATTCCTCATGAGCTGAGAAACTGTCATACTCCATCAGAACCCAAAATATAAGCTTGCATTACTTCAATGTTTGTAAACAAAGTAAATGTAAAGACACTGTACAGCATTTTAAAACATGGTTAAAACTATAAATGTTGATATCATGGATGATCAGTCCTGGCATCCATAGCTTTGTCTATGAGTTTGGGAATGGTTACATTTCTTCAGCCACATCTCTCAACTTTTTACCGAAACATTTGTGGGGAGGGCGTTTTGTTATTGTTTCAACTACGGATTGCCCCTTTAAAAAAGGGTAGACAAGAGCAATATTGGGACAATTTCCAGAACAACAAGAAGTGAGAAACGAGACGCTAATTTTCTTCACCTATGTTTTCACACAGCTATCACGTTGCAGGTGAGTGAATGAAGCGCGACAGTGCACATGTGCAGACACTGAGAGCGGATCGTTTTGCATGGTGTTCACCTGCAATGTCTTTGCTTAACCCCGTTGCTTGTGGAAACGGCGTATTGTTGATTCTCAGTTTAAGTACAGGAGACCATGTACTTTCACTTGTTTTTATTGTGAATGGGCTGCTTTTAAAACGTCATTTACTGAATGTCTTCTGTGTATTTTTTATTTTATTTTTTTATTTCACCTTTATTTAACCAGGTAGGCTAGTTGAGAACAAGTTCTCATTTGCAACTGCGACCTGGCCAAGATAAAGCATAGCAGTGTGTACAGACAACACAGAGTTACACATGGAGTAAACAATAAACAAGTCAATAACATGGTAGAAAAAAAAAAGAGAATCTATATACAATGTGTGCAAAAGGCATGAGGTAGGCAATAAATCGAATAATTACAATTTAGCAGATTAACACTGGAGTGATAAATCATCAGATGATCATGTGCAAGAAGAGATACTGGTGTGCAAAAGAGCAGAAAAGTAAATAAATAAAAGCAGTATGGGGGGTGAGGTAGGTAAATTGGGTGGGTAGTTTACAGATGGACTATGTACAGCTGCAGCAATCGGTTAGCTGCTCGGATAGCAGATTTTTAAAGTTGTTGAGGGAGATAAGTCTCCAACTTCAGAGATTTTTGCAATTTGTTCCAGTCGCAGGCAGCAGAGAACTGGAAGGAAAGGCGTCCAAATGAGGTTTTAGCTTTAGGGATGATCAGTGAGATACACCTGCTGGAGCGCGTGCTGCGGGTGGGTGTAGCCATCGTGACCAGTGAACTGAGATAAGGCGGCACTTTACCTAGCATAGCCTTGTAGATGACCTGGAGCCAGTGGGTCTGACGACGAACATGTAGCGAGGGCCAGCCGACTAGGGCATACAGGTCGCAGTGGTGGGTCGTATAAGGTGCTTTAGTAACAAAACGAATGGCACTGTGATAAACTGCATCCAGTTTGCTGAGTAGAGTGTTGGAAGCTATTTTGTAGATGACATCGCCGAAGTCGAGGATCGGTAGGATAGTCAGTTTTACTAGGGTAAGTTTGGCGGCGTGAGTGAAGGAGGCTTTGTTGCGGAATAGAAAGCCGATTCTTGATTTGATTTTGGATTGGAGATGTTTGATATGAGTCTGGAAGGAGAGTTTGCAGTCTAGCCAGACACCTAGGTACTTATAGATGTCCACATATTCTAGGTCGGAACCGTCCAGGGTGGTGATGCTAGTCGGGCGTGCGGGTGCAGGCAGCGAACGGTTGAAAAGCATGCATTTGGTTTTACTAGCGTTTAAGAGCAGTTGGAGGCCACGGAAGGAGTGTTGTATGGCATTGAAGCTCGTTTGGAGGTTAGATAGCACAGTGTCCAAGGAAGGGCCGGAAGTATATAGAATGGTGTCGTCTGCGTAGAGGTGGATCAGGGAATCGCCCGCAGCAAGAGCAACATCATTGATGTATACAGAGAAAAGAGTCGGCCCGAGAATTGAACCCTGTGGTACCCCCATAGAGACTGCCAGAGGACCGGACAACATGCCCTCCGATTTGACACACTGAACTCTGTCTGCAAAGTAGTTGGTGAACCAGGCAAGGCAGTCATTAGAAAAACCGAGGCTACTGAGTCTGCCGATAAGAATATGGTGATTGACAGAGTCGAAAGCCTTGGCCAGGTCGATGAAGACGGCTGCACAGTAATGTCTTTTATCGATGGCGGTTATGATATCGTTTAGTACCTTGAGCGTGGCTGAGGTGCACCCGTGACCGGCTCGGAAACCGGATTGCACAGCGGAGAAGGTACGGTGGGATTCGAGATGGTCAGTGATCTGTTTGTTGACTTGGCTTTCGAAGACCTTAGATAGGCAGGGCAGGATGGATATAGGTCTGTAACAGTTTGGGTCCAGGGTGTCTCCCCCTTTGAAGAGGGGGATGACCGCGGCAGCTTTCCAATCCTTGGGGATCTCAGATGATACGAAGGAGAGGTTGAACAGGCTGGTAATAGGCTGGTAATAGGGGGTGCGACAATGGCGGCGGACAGTTTCAGAAATAGGGGGTCCAGATTGTCAAGCCCAGCTGATTTGTATGGGTCCAGGTTTTCCAGCTCTTTCAGAACATCTGCTATCTGGATTTGGGTAAAGGAGAAGCTGGGGAGGCTTGGGCGAGTAGCAGCGGGGGGGGGCGGGGCTGTTGGCCAAGGTTGGAGTCGCCAGGAGGAAGGCATGGCCAGCCATTGAGAAATGCTTGTTGAAGTCTTCGATTATCACGGATTTATCGGTGGTGACCGTGTTACCTAGCCTCAGTGCAGTGGGCAGCTGGGAGGAGGTGCTCTTGTTCTCCATGGACTTTACAGTATCCCAGAACTTTTTGGAGTTAGAGCTACAGGATGCGAATTTCTGCTTGAAAAAGCTGGCCTTTGCTTTCCTGACTGACTGCGTGTATTGGTTCCTGACTTCCCTGAACAGTTGCATATCGCGGGGGCTCTTCGATGCTATTGCAGTTCGCCACAGGATGTTTTTGTGCTGGTCGAGGGCAGTCAGGTCTGGAGTGAACCAAGGGCTATATCTGTTCTTGGTTCTGCATTTTTTGAACGGAGCATGCTTGTCTAATATGGTGAGGAAGTAACATTTAAAGAATGACCAGGCATCCTCAACTGACGGGATGAGGTCAATATCCTTCCAGGGTACCCGGGCCAGGTCGATTAGAAAGGCCTGCTCGCAGAAGTGTTTTAGGGAGCGTTTGACAGTGATGAGGGGTGGTCGTTTGACCGCGGACCCGTGGCGGATACAGGCAATGAGGCAGTGATCGCTGAGATCTTGATTGAAGACAGCAGAGGTGTATTTGGAGGGCAGGTTGGTCAGGATAATGTCTATTAGGGTGCCCATGTTTACGGATTTAGGGTTGTACCTGGTGGGTTCCTTGATGATTTGTGTGAGATTGAGGGCATCAAGCTTGGATTGTAGGACTGCCGGGGTGTTAAGCATATCCCAGTTTAGGTCACCTAACAGAACAAACTCTGAAGCTAGATGGGGAGCGATCAATTCACAGATGGTGTCCAGGGCACAGCTGGGAGCTGAGGGGGGTCGGTAGCAGGCGGCAACAGTGAGAGACTTATTTCTGGAGAGATTAATTTTTAAAATTAGAAGTTCGAACTGTTTGGGCATAGACCTGGAAAGTATGACAGAACTTTGCAGGCTATCTCTGCAGTAGATTGCAACTCCTCCCCCTTTGGCAGTTCTATCTTGACGGAAAGTGTTATAGTTGGGTATGGAAATCTCAGAATTTTTGGTGGCCTTCCTAAGCCAGGATTCGGACACGGCAAGGACATCAGGATTGGCAGAGTGTGCTAAAGCGGTGAGTAAGGCAAACTTAGGGAGGAGGCTTCTGATGTTGACATGCATGAGGCCAAGGCTTTTTCGATCACAGAAGTCAACAAATGAGGGTGACTGGGGACATGCAGGGCCTGGGTTTACCTCCACATCACCCGAGGAACAGAGGAGTAGTAGGATGAGGGTGCGGCTAAAGGCTATCAAAACTGGTCGCCTAGAGCGTTGGGGACAAAGAATAAAAGGAGCAGATTTATGGGCGTGGTAGAATAGATTCTGGGCATAATGTGCAGACAGGGGTATGGTGGGGCGCGGGTACAGCGGAGGCAAGCCCAGGCACTGGGTGATGATAAGAGAGGTTGTATCTCTGGACATGCTGGTCTCAATGGGTGAGGTCACCGCATGTGTGGGGGGTGGGACAAAGGAGGTATCAGAGGTACGGAGAGTGGAACTACAGGGTCCATTGCAAACCAAAACAATGATAATGATAACTAGCCTGAACAACAGTATGCAAGGCATATTGATATTTGAGAGAGACATACAATAAGGCATAAAGTGATTGCAGGTCTTGATTGGGAGAGCTAGCTAAAACAACAGGTAAGATAACAGCAGCAATAACAGGGTGCTAGTCTAACACAGCAACAACAGGTAAAAATGGCGACGACTAGGCAGAGAGGGTCGGATTAACTACACACAGATCCTGAGTTAAAGCACAGAGCCGACAGATAAAACACAAATAAACAGAATGGAGTACCGTGAATTAATGGACAGTCAAGCATGCATCAGCTATGTAGCCAAGTGATCATAGTGTCCAGGGGGCAGCCGTAGATGGAGCAGGGAGGCCTCCACTAAGCTAGCACGCGGCGTTTAAAGTTAGTAGCCCGGGGGGTGGTCTGCTCAGACGGAGGGGGTCTGCTCAGACGTGGTCGTGTCGACAGAGAATCCAAGCCGGATGGCGAAAGAGAGGTTGTGAATTGTAGAATTGTGTTTGCTAACTGGTGCTAGCTTCGTGGCAGTGGCGCTAGCTGCGCTAGCTGCAAGCTAGCTGTGAGGATCAGAAGTAGTGGCTCAGGGATTACGGCAGGAATCCGGCGTTGTTGTCGAGAGACAGTCCGATGCTGGTAAATTGGTGAGTAATATCCAGGCTAATAAGAGGGCTGGTGTCTGTGCAGAAGGTAAAAGCTACTAGCAGCGGCAAAAAAAATGGCTAAATTAGCTTGTAGCTGATTTAGACCAGTTGTGATGGATTGGCAGGGCTCTGTGTCGGCAAAAAAAAGGTCCAGTCCAATTGGCAAAAGAGGTATTGTAGCCCAAGAATTCGCTGGTAGACCTCTTCGGCTAGCCGGCAGATGGGCCTAGCTCGAGGCTAGCTCAAGGCTAACTGGTGCTTGCTTCGGGACAGAGGTGTTAGCCAGTAGTAGCCACTCGGTTTCAGCTAGCTAGCTGTGATGATACGGTGTAATTGTCCAGAGCTTGCGTCAGGAATCCGGTGATGTGGTAGAGAAAAAGCAGTCCTATATGCTCTGGGTTGATATCGCGCTTGCAGACTGGCAGGTATTGGCCCGGTATTGAAGCTGGCTGTGTCCGAGTTAAGGGCGAAGACCGCAGCAGTGGCTAACTGACTACTAGCTAGTTATCTGGCTAGCTTCTGATTGGGGTTACGGTTCTAAAGTATAAAAAAAAATAGCAGGTCCGTACCACATTGGGTGAGGCGGAATGTAGGAATGTATATTCAGTTCCTAGATGGAAAGTGAAATTAAAATATATACGAAATGTATACGAAAAATACGAAAAGACTATTTACACGGGACAAGACAAGACAAAGACACGTCCGACTGCTACGCCATCTTGGATTCTATCATGAATAGATCATTATACGAAGACAAACCCATCTCCGTGGTGGTGCTGACTTTCAAACATGCTTACCTGTGGTTAAAACATGCTTGATCTGGTCCACTGTCTGGTCATTGTAAACCTTCACCTTATAACCCAGTTTCCCAAACACCTTCATCACGTTGCCTGCATCCACATCTGTGCCATTGCGTACATTCATACCTTTAAAAACAAAGTAAAGTTATTAGACTAATTCAATTTGCTTTCTGGATATGTAATGCGTGTCATCATTATGTACATACAGCCTTTACACAGTAGTGGAAAAAGTACCCGATTGTCATACTTGAGTAAAAGTAAAGATAACTTAAAATGACTCAAGTAAAAGTGAGTCACCCAGTAAAATACTACTTGAGTAAGTCTAAAAGTTTTGGGTTTTAAATATAATTAAGTATCAAAAGTAAATGTAATTACAAAAATATAGGTGCCTCCCAAGTGGTCTAAGGCACTGATTCGCAGTGCTAGCTGTGCCACTAGAGATCCTGGTTCGAGTCCAGGCTCTGTTGCAGCCGGCCGCGACCGGGAGACCCATGGGGCGGCGCACAATTGGCCCAGCGTAGTCCGGGTAAGGGGAGGGCATGGCCGGCGGGGATGTTCTTGTCCCATCGCGCACAAGCTCCTGTGGCAGGCCAGGCACACTGACACAGTCGCCAGGTGTATGGTGTTTCCTCCAACACATTGGTGTGGCTGGCTTCCGGGTTAAGCGGGCATTGTGTCAAGAAGCAGTGCGGCTTGGCTGGGTTTCGGAGGATGCATGGCTCTTGACCTTCGCCTCTCCTGAGTCTGTATGGGAGTTGCAGCAATGGGACAATACTGTAAACTACCAATTGTATACCATGAAAAAGGGGTACAAAAATATATACAGTATACTTAAGTATCAAAAGGTAAAAACATAAATAATTGCAAATTCCTTATATTAAGCAAACCAGACAGAACCATTTTTATTTTATTTGGCTAGCCAGAGACACACTCCAACACTCACACATAATTTACAAAACAAGCATGTGTGTTTAGTGAGTCCTCCAGGTCAGATAAGTGTGTGAATTGGACCATTTTCTTGTTCTGCTAAGCATTCAAAATGTAACATACTTTTGGGTATCGGGGAAAATGTATGGAGTAAAAAGTACATTCTTTTCTTTAGGAATGTAGTGAAGTAAAAGCTGTATAAAATCTGAATAGTAAAGTACAGATAACGCAAAAAAACGACTTAAATAGTACTTTAAAGTATTTTTACTTAAGTACTTTACATCACTGCCTTTACACATATTCTTACAGTAGTAACCCAGCAGACAAAGCTGGGTGAGGTAATGTCATTACAACCATTTTACATAATCAGGTTATAATGATGTAATTTCAACTAGTTTCACCCACTGGGAAGAAGCTGAACAACAAGCTTTATGCAAACAAAAAACAAGTATTAGACATAGCCTAGACCCGGAGTCTACAAATGAACAAACACAATACCTGTTCTTCTGTCAAAGTTCTTGTTGTTAATGATGATACACTGGCCAATGCTGGGGTAGCGGAGGCTGTACCTGAAGCTATGGGACTGAGGCTTGGCATCCACCTGCATAGACCCAGAGCCACCACAGGGGCCCTCTGACCTAGGAAACAAATAGATGCCACTTAGCAGACGCTTTCATCCAAAGTCACTTACATTTTCGTGTGTGCATGTTTTCCCTCTGAGAATTGAACTTACGACTTTGTCATTGGTAGCTCTTACCAACTGAGCCACACAGGACCACTAGTTAGATTACAGCAATACGCCAAGCTGATACTCTGTAAGTCAGATCTCAGACTGGGTTTTGAGTAAGTATACACACGAACCGTTGAAATACTTTTGAGCATCCTTCCCTCAAAGTAATCACTGATCAGACATGTGGATTGTGTGGAAGCTGTGAGGTGGTACCCTTACTTTTCACCTGTAGAATCATCAGATCAGTGATTACTTTAAGAAAGGGTGGAAGGATGCATTTGTAACAGTATAACTTTAGACCGTCCCTTCGCCCCGACCTCGGGCGCGAACCAGGGACCCTCTGCACACATCGACAACAGTCACCCACGAAGCGTCGTTACCCATCGCTCCACAAAGGCCGCGGGCCTTGCAGAGCAAGGGGAAACCCTACATATTGGTTTCAGAGCAAGTGACGTAACTGATTGAAACGCTACTAGCGCGTACCCGCTAACTAGCTAGCCATTTCACATCCGTTACACTCACCCCCCTTTCAACCTCCTCCTTTTCCGCAGCAACCAGTGATCCGGGTCAACAGCATCAATGTAACAGTATAACTTTAGACCGTCCCCTCGCCCCAACACGGGCGCGAACCAGGGACCCTCTGCACACATCGACAACAGTCACCCACGAAGCGTCGTTACCCATCCAGAGCAAGGGACGTAACTGATTGAAACGCTACTAGCGCGTACCCGCTAACTAGCTAGCCATTTCACATCCGTTACACATTTCAAAAGTTTCCCAGGCAGGCCCTTAACCCAAAATGCTCCCAGGAGTGTTGCCATGTGGCTGACCCTGTGCCTTCTCTCTCTGACTGTTTAAGCAATATCTATGAATAAAAATATAATACTTTTTTCAAAAGAGATACAATAGATCTCCTACTGTAAAACGTCTATTTTTAGTCATATATATGGCTGTGTGTGCGTGTGTCAACTATAGGCGTGACACAATAACAATTTCCTGTATGTGGTCTAGCATGGACCAAATATAGGCATCAAACTCCATGACCGCAACAGGATCATCAAGTAACAATGTCGCCTAATGTCCTGATTTCATTACAAAAATGTATAATAACATGTGGTGGTCCGAATGACTGGTGAATATCGCAACTCAAAACAACTTTACCACGGTTTGCTAGGCTACTTCGTAAAATACATGCATTGTGATAACAAAGAATCTCACTCTTGTCCATCGCCCCGCCTAGCGTCAACGCAGTCCCCAGCACTCAAATCGTTTGCTGCTGCCATGGTATTCTGCGAATCGATTTCAAACAAATGTCAGTGACTATATAAAAATGTTGGTAGTAAAGTTTTGGTCAGACCGTGCAAATTGCCACCCTTATATCAAGCCGATATATTGTATGCGCATGTCTTCCTATAGTTCTTTGTTACAAACAAACAGTTAGCAACCAACCAATAGTAGCGTCCGGAGTAAACAATATTAGGACACGTCACAATCGAAACCAATGCAAGGGGGCGTTCGGTTTCCACACTTCCCCACAACTCACATGATCCATATGATAATATTGATAATAATAAACGTGTACATATAAATGGTGGCTCCATATTGGTGGGCTATATGCATTTGCAATATTTCATATCCATATTGCACGAATTTAGCATGCGCTCAATTATTTGGATAGTAAGGCACACTTCTAGCGCACTGGAACGCACCATACGTTCTTCCATGAAGTACGTAACATTTCGCTGCAAAACAACGTTTTCCAACACGGGTTCTTGTAAGTAGATAGATTCAGTTCCTGCTTTAAATCGAATTCTGTAACGTTAGCTAGCTAGCTAATTAGCTTAGGTTAGCAAACGTTAAGCAGGTTTTACATATTAATATACATTTTAGTGGTACTAGCATTAACAACATGACATATTAAACTCAACTCCGGCTAAATGTGCAGTGTGTATGGCTAGTCTGATTTAATCAGGCTGTATACACATTTAATTGGTACCAATTCATACACAATCGAATGCTTGTAAAGAAATTTATGAATATAGCTACAACAATCTTGTTATTCTCATGGGCTGTCAGTCCTTGCATCCAATGTGTCTGAATTTGAAAGGTGGCCCTAAATAGCTACATTTCTCCAGCCACATTCCATCCATTCTCTGCTAGGCCTAATAATGATGGGGCTTAACAATCACATTGTTGTGAATTCAAAATCAGAGATGGAGCCATAGGTCTATTGTAATGCCTTCAATATTGATCATTGCTAAGTTAGATATTAATAACACTGACACTACTACATTAAAGTAATCAAATAGTTCTATTTTATTTCTTACATGCAGAAATGACTGTGGTGGCAGCCAGCATCACATAGAAGATGAACAAGGGTGATTGGGAAAACAGATTGAAGAAGGTGGAACAATTAGCTCAGTCCTTCCAGCAGTGTCCTTTGACCTCATGCTACAAACCTAGGCTGTCCCGGCCATGGCAGCCGTCCTCCATATGGAAGCTCTTCCCTCGTCAATGTATGGCTATCAACTTTGCACAGAGTTGCAGAGAGGTATGCACCAGCATGTCTGGAGTAATGTGGTGCCAGATCTGTTTGTGCTGTCATGTTTGACATTGACCATAGGATTTGACAAGACAGCACACACAGATCTGTGAGCAGGCTACTTACTGTATGTCCGGAGGACTTTATGTCCTTTTGTGTGATGTGTGTATTTTATTGCCCTTCCATTTGATTTTTTATTACCTTTATTTAACTAGGCAAGTCAGTTAAGATCAAATTCTTATTTTCAATGACGACCTAGGAACAGTGGGTTAACTGCCTTGTTCAGGGGCAGAACGACAGATTTGTACCTTGTCAGCTCGGGGATTTGATCTTGCAACCTTTCGGTTATTAGTCCAACGCTCTAACCACTAGGCTACGCTGCCGCCCCAATGGGTCATAATAACAGAAAAAATGACATTGTTTTCAGCTAACTGTAGTTTTGACTGCCCTCTAATTCAAAGGACGTACACGTGTTTGCACTTGAGAAGGAACAGGCAAAGATGGGTCAGAGGATCTTCCTGGTCAGCAGTTACAGTGAGCTATGGCATTACTACAGGTATGTATAAGGTTACACCATTTACTTCTATACAACTTTATTTATACCTTCAGAGGCAGTTAAGAAATAAGAAAGTCCTATTTGTCATAACTGAAGATTGTTAATCAATGGTACTACTGCACTTCAACCCTTTAAATTTCAACTGTAATTAGTACCTACAGGCAATCTCTGATGCATTGCTATGAGGTGATCCCAGAGGGGGCTGTTTGCAAGCTATATTTTGACTTGGAGTTCCACAGGCCCTCCAATAAGGGCTTTGATGGGAAGTGCATGGTGGCCTCCCTCATCCAGGTACGCAAACATTGAATGCTTCCTTCCCGCTCAAGTGCAAAATAGACCTGGGTCAAATATGTTGTTTATGGTGTTAGTTATGTCATTGTTATGACAATTTACTTTACACTGACATGACACACACAATGTTTAGATCAGTCTATTGGCTAGGCAAACTAGCTAGCAAACTGGCTAATCAAATTAATGCTTTGTGGCATGACAGTGTAAAGTCAGTTGCCATAAGGTGAAGCCAGCTGCCAAGACTGTTTATGACAAATTTTATTTAGTTGTTATGACAGTGTTATGTAGCCCTTATGACTGATGGTCCAAATAAAGTGTGATCCATAGAAAGTATTTTTTTGCTGTACATTCTGAGGAATTAAATGTTAATGTAACCACTCTCAAATTCATAGACAGAGGTAGGGATGCAAAGACTCCCTTGCATAATTTTAATCATGTTTTGAGGCTATACAGTGTTCGTTTACAACTACATTGTTTACAAACAATGGAGAAAAACTAGCTTATATTTTAGGTTCTGATGGTATGACTGTTGCACTACGCTCATAAGTTATATTCTTCAAGAATCAATAGGTATATATACTACCGTTCAAAAGTTTGGGGTCACTTAGAAATGTCCTTGTTTTCCATGAAAACATATATGAAATTAGTTGCAAAATGAATAGGAAATATAGTCAAGACGTTGACAAGGTTATAAATAATGATTTTTAATTGAAATAATAATTGTGTCGTTCAAACTTGGCTTTCGTCAAAGAATCCTCCATTTGCAGCAATTACAGCCTTGCAGACCTTTGGCATTCTAGTTGTCAATTCGTTGAGGTAATCTGAAGAGATTTCACCCGATGCTTCCTGAAGCACCTCCCACAAGTTGGACTGGCTTGATGGGCACTTCTTACGTACCATACGGTCAAGCTGCTCCCACAACAGCTCAATAGGGTTGAGGTCCGGTGACTGTGCTGGCCACTCCATTATAGACAGAATACCAGCTGATTGCTTCTTCCCTAAATAGTTATTGTATAGTTTGGAGCTGTGCTTTGGGTTCCTGTTGTAGGACAAAATTGGCTCCAATTATGCGCATACAGGGTATGGCATGACGTTGCAAAATGGAGTGATAGCCTTCCTTCTTTAAGATCCCTTTTACCATGTACAAATCTCCCACTTTACCACCACCAAAGCACCCCCTGACCATCACATTGCCTCCACCATGCTTGACAGATGGTGTCAAGCACTCCTCCAGCATCTTTTCATTTTTTCTGCGTCTCACGAATGTTCTTCTTTGTGATCCGAACACCTCAAACTTAGATTTGTCTGTCCATAACACTTTTTTTCCAATCTTCCTCTGTCCAGTGTCTGTGTTCTTTTGCCCATCTTAATCTTCTTTTATTTTTATTGGCCACTGAGATATGGCTTTTTCTTTGCAACTCTGTCTAAATGCCCAGCATCCCAGAGTCGCCTCTTCACTGTTGACGTTGCAGGTACTATTTAATGAAGCTATCAGTTTAGGACTTGTGAGGCGTCTGTTTCTCAAACTAGACACTCTAATGTACTTGTTTTCTTGCTCAGTTGTGCACCGGGGCCTCCCACTCCTCTTTCTATTCTGGTTAGAGCCAGTTTGCGCTGTTCTGTGAAGGGAGTAGTACACAGCATTGTACGAGATCTTCAGTTTCTTGGCAATTTATCGCATGGAATAGCCTTCATTTCTCAGAACAAGAATAGACAGACGAGTTTCAGAAGAAAGTTATTTGTTTCTGGCCATTTTGAGCCTGTAATCGAACCCACAGATGCTGATGCTCCACATACTCAACTAGTCTAAAGAAGGACAGTTTTATTGCTTCTTCAATCAGAACAACAGTTTTCAGCTGTGCTAACATAATTGCAAAAGGGTTTTCTAATGATCAATTAGCCTTTTAAAATGATAAACTTGGACTAGCTATCACAACGTGCCATTGGAACACAGGAGTGATGGTTGCTGACAATGGGCCTCTGTACGCCAATGTTGATGTATGTAAAAAATCAGACGTTTCCAGCTACAAAAGTAATTTACAACATTAACAATGTCTACCCTGTATTTCTGATCAATTTGATGTTATTTTAATGGACAATTTTTTTTTGCTTTTCTTTCAAAAACAAGGACATTTCTAAGTGACCTCAAACTTTTGAACGGTAGTGTATATAATTAATTTAAAAGTCCAAAAATGGATGTAGCAATCACAGATTGACCCTTTAATGTCGATGGTACATACATTCAACATGTTTATTTATATTTGGTAACGCTGTTTTCTCCTGTGTGTTTACAGTATGTGTGTGAGAAGCTGGAGGAGGTGTATGGGATTGAGTGCTCTGGGAAAGATGTTCTGAACCTTGACTCCAGCACAGAGGAAAAATTCAGTCGCCATCTCATCTTCATTTTACCAAATGCAGCTTTTAAGGATAACCTACATGTTGGTACGTAATCTCCTACTGTCTCTGATGAAAAAAGTGGAAACGAGACCGTAGATAGAGATATACAGTTGAAGTCGGAAGTTTACATACACCTTAGCCAAATACGTTTAAACTCAGTTTTTCACAATTCCTGACATTTAATCCTAGTAAAAATTCCCTGTCTTAGGTCAGTTAGGATCACCACTTTATTTTAAGAATGTGAAATGTCAGAATAATAGTAGAGAGAATGATTTATTTCACATTTTATTTATTTCATCACATTCCCAGTGGGTCAGAAGTTTACATACACTCAATTAGTATTTGGTAGCATTACCTTTAAATTGTTGAACTTGGGTCAAACATTTTGGGTAGCCTTCCACAAGCTTCCCACAATAAGTTGGGTGAATTTTGGCCCATTCCTCCTGACAGAGCTGGTGTAACTGAATCAGGTTTGTAGGCCTCCTTGCTCACACACACTTTTTCAGTTTTGCCCACAAATTTCTATAGGATTGAGGTCAGGGCTTTGTGATGGCCACTTCAATACCTTGACTTTGTTGTCCTTTAGCCATTTTGCCACAACTTTGGAAGTATGCTTGGGGTAATTGTCCATTTGGAAGACCCATTTGCGACCAAGCTTTAACTTTCTGACTGATGTCTTGAGATGTTGCTTCAATATATCCATATAATTGTCCTCCCTCATGAGGCCATCTATTTTGTGAAGTGCACCAGTCCCTCCAGCAGCAAAGCACCCCCACAGCATAATGCTGCCACCCCTGTGCTTCACGGTTGGGATGGGTTCTTCGGCTTGCAAGCCTCCCCCTTTTTCCTCCTAACATAACGATGGTCATTATGACCAAACAGTTCAATTTTTGTTTCATCAGACCAGAGGACATTTCTCCAAAAAGTACAATCTTTGTCCCCATGTGCAGTTGCAAACCACAGCCTGGCTTTTTTTGGAGCAGTGGCTTCTTCCTTGCTGAGCGGCCTTTCAGGTTATGTTGATATAGGACTTGTTTTACTGTGGATATAGATACTTTTGTACCTGTTTCCTCCAGCATCTTCACAAGGTCCTTTGCTTTTGTTCTGGGATTAATTTGCACTTTTCGCACCAAAGCACGTTCATCTCTAGGAGACAGAACGCGTCTCCTTTGTGAGCGCCATGACGGCTGCTTAGTCCCATGGTGTTTATACTTGCGTACTATTGTTTGTACAGATGAACGTGGTACCTTCTGCCGTTTGGAAATTGCTCCCAAGGATGAACCAGACTTGTGGAGGTCTTGGCTGATTTATTTTTATTTTCCCATGTTGTCAAGCAAAGAGACACTGAGTTTGAAGGTAGGCATTGAAATACATTCACAGGTACACCTCCAAGTGACTCAAATGATGTCAATTAGCCTATCAGAAGCTTCTAAAGCCATGACATTTTCTGGAATTTTCCACGCTGTTTAAAGGCACAGTCAACTTAGTGTATGTCAACTTCTGACCCACTGGAATTGTGATACAGTGAATTATAAGTGAAATTATCTGTCTGTAAACAATTGTTGGAAAAATGACTTGTGTCATGCACAAAGTAGATGTCCTAACCGACTTACCAAAACTATAGTTTGTTAACAATTCATTTGTGGAGTGGTTGAAAAACGAGTTTTAATGACACCAACCGACTTCAACTGTATATACTGAACAAAAATATAAATGCAACATGTAAAGTGTTGGTCCCATGTTTCATGAGCTGAATTCAAAGATCCCAGAAATGTTCTGTTGGCATGCTGACTGCAGGAATGTCCACCTGAGCAGTTGCCAGAGAATTTAATGTTAATTCCTCTACCATTAGCCGCCTCCAACGTCTTTTTAGAGATTATTTGGCAGTATGTCCAACCGGCCTCAAATCTGCAGACCACGTGTATTGCGTCGTATGGGCGAGCAGTTTGCTGTTGTGAACAGTGCCCCATTGTGGGGGTGGGGTTATGGTATGGGCAGGCATAAGCTACGGACCACAAACGCAATTTGATTTTATCGATGGCAATTTGAATGCACAACAATACAGTGATGAGATCCTGAGGCCCATTGTGAGGCCCATTTTTTTTGTGACCAACATATGCATATCTGTATTCCCAGTCATGTGAAATTCATAGATTAGGGCCTAATTTATTTATTTCAATTGACTGATTTCCTCATATCAAATACTGTAACTCAGTCAAATCAATGAAATTGTTGCATTTATATTCTTGTTCATTATAGATATTAAACTCATCTTCACAATATTATTGCTTTATATTGGATGTAGAAAATAAAATGCATTGTTTTCTAATCAATGTAGGCTTGTGCTGATTTAAAAAATATCTCTCATCAGTAAATCAAGTATGCATTTTGTCTTTTTTCAAGGGAAATTTATCCATCTGATTCTGCAGCCAGTGCTGAGCGTGCATAGGAGGGGAAGTGAACTTGAGAATGACATGGGTGGAGTCACAGAGGACAGTGGCAAAAGGTCTGTTCTAAAACAAATTTTGGTAACATTATCTTATAATTCTAAGGGATTTAACCCAATTAGTAACTAAGAAACTAATTGAGATACATTCAATACTACAACACAATACTTAAGGGTTTAGAAAAGTCAGGTCCATAATAATTGGCACCGTTGATAAATATAAGCAAAAAATACTGTATAAAATAAATAATACAAATACTGAGATATATGGCATGTTCCATATAATGGGGATATTATATTTTATACTAATACAATTGCTCAGTGAAATATATTTTGTTTAACAAGTAATACAAAAATTCTCAAATATAGGGGTCAAAATAATTGCCACCCCTCTTTTCAGTACTCTAGCACCCTCCCTTTGTGAGGATAGCAAAACTGAGCCTCGTTCTAAAATGTTTAATAAGATTGGATTGAAGAGGGCAATCCATAAGAGCAGACAAAGGATATCAAGGATCTTGAAAGACTCTGTATGGAGGAATGGTCTAAGATCCTTCCCAACGTGTTCTCCAATCTCATTAAACATTTTCGAAAAAGGCTCAGTTTTGTTATACTCCATACATTGAAAACGGGGGTGCCAATAATTTTGACCCCTATCTTTTTTATTAAACAAAATCTCTTTCCCTGTGCAGTTGTATTATTATAAAATAATATCATTTAAAAAAAAATTGAATTAAATTGAGCATACAATATAGCTCAGTATTTGTATTATTTATCTTATACAGTCTTTTTATGGTTATCTTTATCAAGGGTACCAATAATTATGAACCTGACTGTAAATCCTATGTATTATTATTATTATTATTATTATTAGGGGGCTGATTGGAAGTCCACAGACCAAGAGGCCCAGACAGGAAGTGAGAGACCTCAGCTTCCTGTTGGTGAAAAACAAGGACGGACAGGATGGGCTTTTTGTTGACCTCGGTAAGTGTCACCTAAAGTATCTTGAAAGTCAATTTTACCTTTACTTTCAAATGAGGCTGAAGTAGATACAAGCATTGAGAACTAATCATTGTTATCTTTGTATTTTGTTCTGTTTTAGATGATTATATCTCTGTTTTATTGCTGTGTTTGTCCATCTATTTTTTATTTATTTTTACAACCAGTCTGTAGTTGTATGGAATTTGATTTATCTTGTCAATGCATTGCAAATTGTGTCAGTAATACTAATTTCCACTTGTTTGTGTTAATTTATGTTACAATGGATGAAATGTAGGTGTGTACACCAAGAACAGAAACTTCCGTCTCTACAAGTCATCTAAGGTGGGGAAGAATGCAGCCTTCACTGTTGCAGAGGACAACAAGTTCATCACCAAGCCTAAAAGGAACGTCTCTGCAGAGGAGAGCTTGTTCCAGTCCTCCTTAATCAGCAACGTAAGGTACAGATGAAGTGAAGGGTGGAGTTGCCCCTAGATGCTGATCTTGGGTCAGTTTAGCATTTTCCCCAGTACTGGGCAGGTTGGCATTTATTGGGATGTCTCAGGGGATGGTGATCCTAAATCTGTACCTAGAGGAAACTTTACCCCAGAACTACAGGTGACTTGACTGTGTACTGACCTGGCAAAGCTGGTTGAAATCATTAAAAAAAATGCTATCACACAAGCCCACTGAATGCTGGTTTCGTCATGCGACATTAAGTGGGAGGAAGGAAGAGCAGGGGTGTGTGTTGAAGATTAACATTTGGATTGAGATGGAAGTGCTTGACTATTCAACATGCTTAATATTCTGACATGCTGCATGATGTGTGGCTAGGATAACATTTGTGTTTAATCTAATGTAAATAAATTATGTCTATTTCAATATTGGTCTGCAGTTTCACCGGTCAGAAGATTCTGACATGGGACCTCCATGACGAGAGGGACGGGATATGCCCCAAGCCTCATGCTCAGCTGGGTTCGACTTCACACTGTGTTTCAGGTACTGACCCACAGAGGACAGAGCTGTGTGTGTGTTGTGTACGTGCGAGAAAAGTTGTTAATGACCTCACCCAAACCAGGTGAATCATTCTATAAAATATGAGATTATTTGTCACTGGTCTATACATAATACCCCATAATGTCATGGAATTATGTTTTTAGAAATGTTTACAAATTAAAAGCTGAAATGTCTTGAGTCAATAGGTATTCAACCCCTTTGTTATGGCAAGCCTAAATCAGTTCATAACAATTTGCTTAACAACTCGCATAATAAGTTGCATGGACGCACTGTGTGCAATAATGGTGTTTAAAACCATACTACCTCATCTCTGTACCCCACACATAATTGTATGACCCCTCAGTCGAGCAATGAATTTCAAACACAGATTCAACCAGGGAGGTTTTCTAATCCCTCGCAAAATAGTGCACCTATTGGTAGAGAGGTCTTAAAAAATGTTTTAAAAATAAAGCAGACATTGAATATCCCTTTGAGCATGGTGAAGTTATTAATTAGGCTTTGGATGGTGTGTCAATACACCGAGTCACTACAAAGATAAAGGCGTCCATCCCAACTCAGTGGCCGGATAGGAAGGAAACCACTCACGGATTTCACCATGAGGCCAATGGTGACTTTAAAACAGTTACAGAGTTTAAAGACCTGTGACAGGAGAAAACTGAGGCTGGATCAACAACATTGTAGTAACTCCACAATACTAACCTAAATGACAAAGTGAAAAGAAGGAAGCATGTACATAATAAAAAAATAGGCAAAATCCTAGAGGAAAACCTCGTTCATTCTGCTTTCCACCAGACACTGGGAGATTAATTCACCTTTCACCACGACAATAACCTAAAACACAAGGCTACATCTACACTGGAGGTGCTTACCAAGAAGACAGTGAATGTTCCTGAGTGGCCAAGTTACATATTTGACTTAAATCTACTTTAAAATCTTTGGCAAGACCTGAAAATGGTTGTCTAGCAATGATCAACAACCAGTTGGACAGAGCTGAAAGAATTTTGAAAATAATGTGCAAATGTTACACAATCCAGATGTGGAAAGCTCTTAGACATACCCAGAAAGACTCAGGGGTGTGAATACTTATGTTATTTATTTCTGCATTTTATTTTAATTAAATGTGCCAAAAAAAAATTAAAAACATTTTCACTTTGTCATTGTGAAGTATTGTGTGTAGATGGGTGAGAAAAAAATCTATTTAATACTTTTTATTTCAGGCTGTAACAACAAAATGTGAAATAAGTCAAGGGGTATGAATACTTTGTGCAAAGCTGTCAAGGCAAAGGTTGGCTACTTTGAAGAATCTCAAATATAAAATATATTTTGTTTGTTTAACACTTTTTTGGTTACTACATGACTCCATATGTGTTATTTCATAGTTTTGATGACTTTTGACTGGTACTGTATATATACAGACACAGATGAATACAACTTTGAGTTTGCACTTTTGGGACTATTCCATTGCGCCAGGCAGGCTATGTCAAGCTCACGTCTAGCATTTTAAGGAATATGACATATGTATTTGACCCAGGTATGGAGATTTCATTGCCAATGTTAAACTTCTGGCTAATACTGGTTTTGACTGAAAAAAACAGCGGTTATTGAATTTAATAGCCTTTCTGTCTTCTATGAAAGATATTGTTTTGTTTGTCATCCTTCAATGTAAGACTCTTTGGGAGGCTACCAGTGTTCTCCCCACAAAGAAGTGGACAACTTTGTTCTTTCTGTGGTGAAAAAGGATGGCATCCAAGGAAGTAAGTTTTAAGCAGCTGTTAGATAAATACTTTATATGTATTATTTTAGATGCACTGTATGTAATAAAACAATCTAACTGCTGCTGCATTACAAAGATCTGTAGTGTATCAAATTAACCAAGTTGAAGTGTTGAAATATAAACGTTTCCAATATTTTCCCTAACAGGCATACGACGGTGGAATTACTTTGTTTCAGAGCAGTTACTTGTCTACGACATCCTAAAGTACCGCTGGTGTCAGAATGTTGACCGGTTCCACAAAAGCAACAACATCATGTGAGTGTCTAGTTTGGAATTGAGGGGATCTATCTGTCTCAGTAGTCCAAAGTGTCATCCTTCCTTCCTCTCCTTTTCTCCTTACTGGATTATGTATTGATCTAAAATAACTAGACGGGTGAAAGCAAATAGCCCTATAGGTGGCCACCATGTTCTTTCCACCTATCCTGTTCTTTCAGATCAGTGCAGTTGAAGGAGAGGAAGCCATTTTAAATGCATCCCGATAAAGCCCTTTGTTACTGCATCCAGAGAGGAAGAGGCGAAGCGAGAATATAAAAAATATAGCGTTAAGCAGTGGGAGTGGGGATTGTTTGTATAGTGGTCAATGGAAGAGTGTTGTTTGGTCAACATAAAATTTAATTGCTAATTTGCTACTTGAGGCTTATTTGATTGAATAGAAGTTTCGGAATATTTAGGTTGTTACAAATGTACTGATAAACAGTGCATTCGAAGGTATTCAGATCCCTTCCCTTTTTCCACATTTTGTTAAGTTACAGCCTTATTCTAAAATGTATGAAATTACAATTTTCATCAATCTACACACAATACCCCATAATGACAAAGCGAAAACAGGTTTTAGACATTTTATTAAATTAAAAACAGAAATACCTTATTTACATATATACAAGTATTCAGACCCTTTGCTATGAGACTCAAAATTGAGCTCAGGTGCATCCTGTTTCCATTGATCATCCTTGCGATGTTTCTGCAAATTGATTGGAGTCCACCTGTGGTCAATTCAATTGATTGTGCATGATTTGTAAAGGCACACACCTGTCTACATAAGGTCCCACAGTTAACAGTGCATGTCAGAGCAAAAACCAAGCCATGAGATCTAGGAATTGTACTTGGAGCTCCGAGACAGGATTGTGTCGAGGCACAGATCTGGGGAAGTGTCCCACAAAATGTCTGCAGCATTGAAGGTCCCCAAGAAGACAGTGGCCTCCATCATTCTTAAATAGAAGTTTGGAACCACCATGACTCTTCCTAGAGCTGGCCGCCCGCCCAAACTGCGCAATCAGGGGAGAAGGGCATTGGTCAGGGAGGTGACTAAGAACCCGATGGTCACTCTGACAGAGCTCCAGAGTTTCTCTGTGGAGATGGGAGAGCCTTCCAGAAGAACAATCATCTCTGCAGCACTCCACCAATGATAGAGTGGCCAGATGGAAGCCACTCCTCAGTAAAAGGCACATGACACTCCTATTTGCCTCATCTTCAATTTAAGCCTACTAGAGAGCGTGTGCCCTCAGGCCTGGGGGGAAGCTACTAGTCCACATCAAGTAACTGACGCAAGCAGTAGAATTAGATTTTAAAAACAGATTTTAAAAAACACCTTATGGAACAGCAGGGACTGTGAAGCAACACAAACATTGGTACACACACACACACACACACTAATTAGCCAGAGTGTCCCATGGGTGCGAGTTAAAGCAAAGAGAGTGAGGGCACACAGTGTGTTGTGAATGTATTGTAATGTTTTTTTTAAATTGTATAAACTGCCTTAATTTTGCTGGACCCCAAGAAGATTAGCTGCTGCTTTGGCAACCGTAATAAATACAAATACAGCCCGCTTGGACTTTGCCAAAAGGCACCTAAAGGACTCTCAGACCATAAGAAACAAGATTCTCTGGTCTGATGAAACCAAGATTGAACTCTTTGACCTGAATGCCAAGCTTCACGTCTGGAGAAAACCTGACACCATCCCTACGGTGAATTATGGTGGTGGAGATGTTTTTCAGCAGCAGGGACTGGGAGACTAGTCAGGATCGAGGGAAAGATGAACAGAGCAAAGTACAGAGAAATCCTTGATGAAAACCTGCTCAGGACCTCAGATTGTGGCGAAGGTTCACCTTCCAACAGGACAACGACCATAAGCACACATCCAAGATAACGCAGGAATGTCCTTGAGTGGCCCAGCCAGAGCCCGCACTTGAACCCGAGCGAACATCTGGAGAGACCTGAAAATAGCTGTGCAGCGACGCTCCCCATCCAACCAGACAGAGCTTGAGAGGATCTGCAGATTGGAATGGTAGAAACTCCCCAAATACAGGTGTGCCAAACTTGTAGCGTCATACCCAAGAAGACTCGAGGCTGTAATCGCTGCCAAAGGTGCTTCAGGACTGGCCACCCCTCATAGCCTGGTTCCTCTCTAGGTTTCTTCCTAGGTTCTGGCCTTTCTAAAGATTTTCCTAGCCACCGTGCTTCTACACCTGCATTGCTTGCTGTTTGGGGTTTTAGGCTGGGTTTCTATACAGCACTTTGTGACATCAGCTGATGTAAGAAGGGCTTTATAAATACAGTGGGGAGAACAAGTATTTGATACACTGCCGATTTTGCAGGTTTTCCTACTTACAAAGCATGTAGAGTTCTGTCATTTTTATCATAGGTACACTTCAACTGTGAGAGACAGAATCTAAAATAAAAATCCAGAAAATCACATTGTATGATTTTTAAGTAATTAATTTGCATTTTATTGCATGACATAAGTATTTGATACATCAGAAAAGCAGAACTTAATATTTGGTACAGAAACCTTTGTTTGCAATTACAGAGATCATACGTTTCCTGTAGTTCTTGACCAGGTTTGCACACACTGCAGCAGGGATTTTGGCCCACTCCTCCATACAGACCTTCTCCAGATCCTTCAGGTTTCGGGGCTGTCGCTGGGCAATACGGACTTTCAGCTCCCTCCAAAGATTATCTATTGGGTTCAGGTCTGGAGACTGGCTAGGCCACTCCAGGACCTTGAGATGCTTCTTACGGAGCCACTCCTTAGTTGCCCTGGCTGTGTGTTTCGGGTCGCTGTCATGCTGGAAGACCCAGCCACGACCCATCTTCAATGCTCTTACTGAGGGAAGGAGGTTGTTGGCCAAGATCTCGCGATACATGGCCCCATCCATCCTCCCCTCAATACGGCGCAGTCGTCCTGTCCCCTTTGCAGAAAAGCATCCCCAAAGAATGATGTTTCCACCTCCATGGTTCACGGTTGGGATGATGTTCTTGGGGTTGTACTCATCCTTCTTCTTCTTCCAAACACGGCGAGTGGAGTTTAGACCAAAAAGCTCTATTTTTGTCTCATCAGACCACATGACCTTCTCCCATTCCTCCTCTGGATCATCCAGATGGTCATTGGCAAACTTCAGACGGGCCTTTACATGCGCTGGGTTGAGCAGGGGGACCTTGCGTGCGCTGCAGGATTTTAATCCATGACGGCGTAGTGTGTTACTAATGGTTTTCTTTGAGACTGTGGTCCCAGCTCTCTTCAGGTCATTGACTAGGTTCTGCCGTGTAGTTCTGGGCTGATCCCTCACCTTCCTCATGATCATTGATGCCCCACGAGGTGAGATCTTGCATGGAACCCCAGACCGAGGGTGATTGACCTTCATCTTGAACTTCTTCCATTTTCTAATAATTGCGCCAACAGTTGTTGCCTTCTCACCAAGCTGCTTGCCTATTGTCCTGTAGCCCATCCCAGCCTTGTGCAGGTCTACAATTTTATCCCTGATGTCCTTACACAGCTCTCTGGTCTTGGCCATTGTGGAGAGGTTGGAGTCTGTTTGATTGAGTGTGTGGACAGGTGTCTTTTATACAGGTAACGAGTTCAAACAGGTGCAGTTAATACAGGTAATGAGTGGAGAACAGGAGGGCTTCTTAAAGAAAAACTAACAGGTCTGTGAGAGCCGGAATTCTTACTGGTTGGTAGGTGATCAAATACTTATGTCATGCAATAAAATGCTAATTAATTACTTAAAAATCATACAATGTGATTTTCTGGATTTTTGTTTTAGATTCCGTCTCTCACAGTTGAAGTGTACATATGATAAAAATTACAGACCTCTACATGCTTTGTAAGTAGGAAAACATGCAAAATCGGCAGTGTATCAAATACTTGTTCTCCCCACTGTACATTTGATTGATTGATTCAACAAAGTACTGAGTAAAGGGTCTGAATACTTATGTGAATATAATAGTTCAGTTCAGTTTTTCAACATTTCTAAAAACCTGTTTTTGCTTTGGCATTATGGGGTATTGTGTGTAGATTGACAAAAAAAGAATAAGGCTGTAACGTAACGAAATGTCAAAAAATTCAAGGGGTCTGAATACTTTCCGAATGCACTGTAAGTGGACACATCAAATCAAATGTATTTGTCACATACACATGGTTAGCAGGTGTTAATGCAAGTGTAGCAAAATGCTTGTGCTTCTAGTTCCAACCATTCAGTAATATCTAACAAGTAATATAACCTAACAATTACACAACTACCTTATACACACAAGTGTAATGGAATGAATACGAATATGTACAAAAATATATATAAATGAGTGATGGCCGAACGGCATAGGCAAGATGCAGTAGATGGTATAGAGTACAGTATATACATATGAGATGAGTAATGTAGGGTATGAAAACATATGAAGTGGCATTGTTTAAAGTGGCTAGTGATACATTTAATTACATCAAGATGGCAAGATGCAGTAGATTGTATAGCGTACAGTATATACATATGAGATGAGTAATGTAGGGTATGAAAACATATGAAGTGGCATTGTTTAAAGTGGCTAGTGATACATTTAATTACATCAAGATGGCAAGATGCAGTAGATTGTATAGCGTACAGTATATACATATGAGATGAGTAATGTAGGGTATGTGAACATTATATAATATAAATAGGCTAGTGATAAATTGATTACATACATTTTTCCATTATTAAAGTGGCTGGAGTTGAGTCAGTATGTTGGCAGCATCCACTCAATGTTAGTGATGGCTGTTTAACAGTCTGATGGCCTTGGGATAGAAGCTGTTTTTCAGTCTCTCGGTCCCAGCTTTGATGCACCTGTACTGACCTCGCCTTCTGGATGATAGCAGGGTGAACAGGCAGTGGCTCGGTTGGTTGTTGTCCTTGATGATCTTTTTGGCCTTCATGTGACATCGGGTGGTGTAGGTGTCCTGGAGGGCAGGTAGTTTGCACCCGGTGATGCGTTGTGCAGACCTCACTACCCTCTGGAGAGCCTTCCGGTTATGGGTGGAGCAGCTGCCGTACCAGGCGGTGATACAGCCCGACAGGATGCTCTCGATTGTGCATCTGTAAAAGTTTGTGTGTTTTTGGTGACAAGCCGAACTTCTTCAGCCTCCTGAGGTTGAAGAGGCGCTGCTGCGCCTTCTTCACCACGCTGTCTGTGTGGGTGGACCATTTCAGTTTGTCCGTGATGTGTACACCAAGGAACTTAAAACTCTCCACCCTCTCCACTACTGTCCCGTCAATGTAGATAGGGGGCTGCTCCCTCTGCTGTTTCCTGAAGTCCACGATCATCTCCTTTGTTTTGTTGACATTGAGTGTGAGGTTATTTTCCTGACACCACACTCCGAGGACCCTCACCTCCTCCCTGTAGGCCGTCTCGTTGTTGTTGGTAATCAAGCCTACCACTGTAGTGTCGTCTGCAAACTTGATGATTGAGTTGGAGGCGTGCATGGCCACGCAGTCGTGGGTGAACAGGGAGTACAGGAGAGGGCTGAGAACGCACCCTTGTGGGGACCCAGTGTTGAGGATCAGCGGGGTGGAGATGTTGTTTCCTACCCTCACCACCTGGGGGCAGCCCGTCAGGAAGTCCAGGACCCAGTTGCACAGGGCGGGGTGGAGACCCAGGGTCTCGAGCTTAATGACGAGTTTGGAGGGTACTATGGTGTTAAATGCTGAGCTGTAATCGATGAACAGCATTCTTACATAGGTATTCCTCTTGTCCAGATGGGTTAGGGCAGTGTGCAGTGTGATGGCGATTGCGTCGTCTGTGGACCTATTGGGGCGGTAAGCAAATTGGAGTGGGTCTAGGGTGTCAGGTAGGGTGGAGGTGATATGGTCCTTGACTAGTTTCTCAAAGCACTTCATAATGACAGAAGTGAGTGCTACAGGGCGGTAGTCATTTAGCTCAATTACCTTAGCTTTCTTGGGAACAGGAACAATGGTGGCCCTCTTGAAACATGTGGGGACAGCAGACTGGGATAAGGATTGATTGAATATGTCTGTAAATACACCAGCCAGCTGGTCTGCGCATGCTCTGAGGACGCGGCCGGGGATGCCGTCTGGGCCTGCAGCCTTGCGAGGGTTAACACGTTTAAATGTTTTACTCACGTTGGCTACAGTGAAGGAGAGCCCGCAGGTTTTGGTAGCGGGCCGTGTCAGTGGCACTGTATTGTCCCCAAAGCGGGCAAAAAAGTTGTTTAGTCTGTCTGGGAGCAAGGCACCGTGATCCGCGACGGGGCTGGTTTTTCTTTTGTAGTCCGTGATTGACTGTAGACCCTGCCACATACCTCTCGTGTCTGAGCCGTTGAATTGCGACTCCACTTTGTCTCTGTACTGATGCTTAGCTTGTTTGATTGCCTTGCGGAGGGCATAGCTACACTGTATTCGGTCATGTTTCCGGTCACCTTGCCCTGATTAAAAGCAGTGGTTCTCGCGTTCAGTTTTGCGCGAATGCTGCCATCAATCCACAGTTTCTGGTTGGGGAATGTTTTTAATAGACCATGTGGGTACAACATCACTGATGCACTTGTTAATAAACTCGCACACCGAATCAGCGTATTCGTCAATTTTGTTGTTCGCCGCTTTGCGGAACATATCCCAGTCCACGTGATCGAAGCAATCTTGAAGCGTAGAATCCGATTGGTCGGACCAGCGTTGAACAGACCTGAGCGCGGGAGCTTCCTGTTTTAATTTCTGTCTATAGGCTGGAAGCAACAAAATGGAGTCGTGGTCAGCTTTTCCGAAGGGAGGGCCTTATTCTAACTTCCGCGACGCATATAACAATGGTCTAGGGTTTTGCCAGCCCTGGTAGCACAATCGATAGAATTTGGGGAGCCTTGGCATCCCGGCAACTTTGAGATTCTTTTTTTTTTTATATTGGAGTTGTGCCTGTTGTTCACATGCAAATCTGCCCTCTCATTGGCTAGAATGTTCTAAATCTGCTCCAATTGTTAGAGCACTCAATCCTGTCTCTTGTCAGTATATTGATACTCTTTGGTGAATCTCTAACATTTTCTTGATTCCTCCTTTCCTTGACCACCTCCTCAAAATGCATCTGAGGAGAAGATCCTTGATTCCTCCCCTAGGACCTTCTCTTGCATCCTCCTCACAACACAAGGAATTTACTTTTGAGATTAACACCCTACTTTTGTCCCCCTGACTTTTCTTTCTCTTCTTCCCCCACAGGATTCTGGTGGATCTTAAACAGGAGGTCTGGTACCAGAAGTGTCATGACCCTGCTTGCAAGAGCTTCAGATCTTCTAGTATGCGCTGGTTAAAATTGAAATAGTATTGAAGTAAAAATGGTGCTGACTTTGATTAAATAGAATAGATCTAATACTATTGACACAAGTCGTCTTATTACCACAATCAAGAACCTGTGTTTTAGGTGATTGGTGTACCAGTATGTCATTAATTGAAATGACTGGAACAGCAGGAAATCTTACAGATTGTGCCTTTTAAACCTGTCATTACTCTTCCAGGTTACCCATTACCACAGGACATCTGCGTCGGCTACCTCATTACAATGGTGAGTTCTGCACCTGTTCTCCTCACTGCTACAAAAGTTTGATTTGCCTCAGTCACACTTGTGGCCATTTTAATAGAAAATTACATCACCACAAGAACCAGAAAGAGACTGTTGGGTACCTGACTTCCTCTGGCTACATGAATCTGTACCTCAAAAAAATTATCCCACAATAACAAAAGTAAAAATAAAGCTATTAAGCTGTGTGTTTGTCTATTTGGCGGCAGGATGAGGAGGACCAGGCATATCTGATGGACGACGTGGGGAACATCGAGCTTAGCCAGACACTCCCAGCGGAGAAGTACCTGGGGGGCTCGACAGCAACACTTCCCCAGGGAGAAGACCGCGATCCCTGGGGAGATGACCAGGCTTACCTGGAGGCCCTGGAGGATGTCGAGAGAACCACAGGCGATTTGGCAGAGGATGATGTCCCAGATGAGCTTCTGCTCCAAACCATGACTGAGTTTGAGTCCCTCAAAGATTTGTGCTTGTCAGCCACTAAGTGGTAAGTGCTTTTAACTTCAATTCTGTTCATGGAGACACAGGGTGACCAGGCTTTTGCCCCAGCTCAGGGGGAACCCACCCCATTCAACTATTCAAGTGCTTGATGCTTAGTTGAATTAGGTGTGTTGAGGTGCTGGGCTGGAACAAAAGCCTGCCAGCCTGTGAGTCTACAGGAGCAGAATGGAAGAAGACTGCATTAGAGGGAGGTTATACTTGTCCAACAGTTAATTTCTCATTTGTAATACAGTAATTGGGCTCCTGAGTAGTTCAGCGATCTAAGGCACTGCATCTTAGTGCTAGAGGAGTCACTACAGACCCTGGTTTGATTCCAGGCTGTATCACAACCGGCCGAGATTGGGAGTCCCATAGGGCTGCGCACAATTTGCCCATTGTCATCCGGGTTAGAGTTTGGCCGGGGTAGGCAGTCATTGTAAATAAGAATTGTTCTTAACTGACTTGCCTGGTTAAATAAAGGCTAAATAAAAAAATAGAAATTCAGTACAATCCTCAATTTCAATTACTGGCTGTTAATTCACTTTATAAAACAGAGGTTTTTCCTAATTACCTAGGCCTATTCAATGCAAGGTGGCCTATAGCAGGGGTCTCCAACAGGTCGATCGCAAGGTGCCAGTAGCTCGCAGCCCACCTAGGAGTAGCTCGCCAAACAATTCTGAAAGTACATGCAATTTATGTGTTTCACTGCAAACGGTCATAAACAAATCTCACAAGTATCAGACACCGCAAGCTCCCAGCTACTATCTAGTCAATGTAGCATTGACATTATCAAACCCCTGGTCAGCCACTATTGGATTAAAAACCCAAACCTAACACAATATCATATTAATTTCCAGTAATATTGCCTGTGTCTGTGTGGTGCGTTTGTCTATCACTCTGTGTGTAGCTAGAAATACTTTCCCCAAAACCTTCTCTATTATCATAAGTATATCATTTGTATCTATTATTTGCAAACTTTGCCATGAAATGAGCAGCAGCAGTACACATTCCTCACTCGTTAGATACGCAATTAAAAGGGTAATTACACAACTAACATGGATTTTTTTGTTTCTTCCAGATTTAAGCATTGCCATGGACTCAGAACATTCAATTATGTTTCTATATGAACAATTTTATTTTTGAGAGTGAAAATGCAAAAAAAATCTAAACATAAAAAAGTAGCTCTCATGGTAGAAAATGTTGGAGACGCCTGCGTTATAGCGTGACAATCTCCACAAATGTCTGGGAATATGCCATTAAAAAGAGCATTGTCGGCTGTGTAGTTCGCTGCACAATAAACCACCTTGCATTGAATGTCGGCCCTACTGGTTGTTCTGATAGCGTAGAATTGTATATAGGATGTTTCTGATAACAACATTTATAAACTACCAACTCCTTACCTGTTTTCTGGTCCTTGTTTGTTCTGAATAATTTTATGGGTGATATTATAATTGTATTATATGACTGCAAACCATTTATCTGCAAATTGAGTCACCAAGCATGTGTCCACAGGTGTGGAAGGAAGCTCAAGTAATTCCACTGCCTAAAAATAGTAAAGCACACTTGCTGGCTCTAACAGCCGTCCAATCAGTTTGCTGCCTGTTCTTAGTAAAATGATGGAGAAAATTGTGTTTGACCAAATACATTTTACATTTAATCATTTAGCAGACGCTCTTATCCAGAGCGGTGGATACATTTATTTGTACTGGTCACTCGTGCAAATCGAACCCACAATCCAGGCGTTGCAAGTGCCCTGCTCTACCAACTGAGCCACACAAGGTCATTCTTCAGAGAACAAGTTTACTGAATTTCAGCATGCATATAGAGTAGGGCACTCAACTAGTACTGCATTGACTAAGATGAAAGATTGGTTAAAATAAATGGATAATGAGATGATAGTTGGAGCTGTATTGTTAGATTTCAGTGTAGCCTCTATGATTGATCATAAATTGTTATTGAAGAAACTCGCTTGCTATGACTTTGCAATCACATGGTTGGATAGTTATTTAGCCAATAGAACCCAGTGTTCAATGGCTGTTTCTCTAACGTCAGATATGTACAGTGCAGTGTCCCTCAGGGCAGTTGCCTTGGTCCGTTACACTTCTCTATTTTTACAAATGATTTGCCACAGGTCTTACACGAAGCTAAAATGACTATGCGGATGATTCCACACTTAACATGTCAGCACTCAAAAGCCAGTGAGCTCACTGAAATTCTAAATAAAGAGTTAGTATCAGAATGGGTGGTTTATAATAAACTAGTCTTAAATACATCAAAAACTAAAATAATTTTATTTGCTTCAAAACAGTAAGACCTAAACCTCAACTGGAGTTGTGCTTCTTCAACCTGAGTAGGTTGAAGAAGCGAGCTCCTAGGTATAACATTGGATGGTCAATTATTAAGTCATATTGACAAAGTTGTGAAGATGGGGAAATGGTGTATGTTATAAAAATAAAAAAAATGTTTATACAAAAATCAACTGTACAAGTTGTTAAGGCTTGTCCCACCTTGATTACTGTCCGTCCGGTAATATGGTGAAGTGCGGCAAAGAAAGACCTAGCAAAGCTGCAGCTGGCTCAAAACAGAGCAGCACATACATAAGATGCACGCCAGTCTATCCTGGTTGAGGGTTCATGATAGATGAACTGCTTCTCTTCTAGTTTGAGAAATATTACTGCAAATGAAAATTCCAGGATTGTATGCATTATCAATAACATTCAGCTTAGACACCAATACATATCCCACAAGACATGCCACCAGGCGTCTCTTCACAGTCCCGAAGTCCAAAACTAATTCACAGCAACGCACATTATACAGAGCCATGATTGCATGGAACTCCCAATTACAATTACTCAAGCAAATATCAAAATTACCTTTAGGAAATGGATTAAAGATCTCATGGAACAGAGGGGACTATGAGGCGACAACATTTTTTAGATGTATTGTTTGTATATACAGTGGGGAGAAGAAGTATTTGATACACTGCCGATTTTCCTACTTACAAAGCATGTTAGAGGTCTGTAATTTTTTACCATAGGTACACTTCAACTGTGAGAGACGGAATCTAAAACAAAAATCCAGAAAATCACATTGTATAATTTTTAAGTAATTAATTTGCATTTTATTGCATGACATAAGTATTTGATCACCTACCAACCAGTAAGAATTCCAGCTCTCACAGACCTGTTAGGTTTTCTTTAAGAAGCCCTCCTGTTCTCCACTCATTACCTGTATAAAAGACACCTGTCCACACACTCAAACAGACTCCAACCTCTCCACAATGGCCAAGACCAGAGAGCTGTGTAAGGACATCAGGGGTAAAATTGTAGACCTGCACAAGGCTGGGATGGGCTACAGGACAATAGGCAAGCAGCTTGGTGAAGGCAACAACTGTTGGCACAATTATTAGAAAATGGAAGAAGTTCAAGATGATGGTCAATCACTCTCGGTCTGGGGCTCCATGCAAGATCTCACCTCGTGGGGCATCAATGATCATGAGGAAGGTGAGGGATCAGCCCAGAACTACACGGCAGGACCTGGTCAATGACCTGAAGAGAGCTGGGACCACAGTCTCAAAGAAAACCATTAGTAACACACTACGCCGTCATGGATTAAAATCCTGCAGCGCACGCAAGGTCCCCCTGCTCAAGCCAGCCCATGTCCAGGCCCATCTGAAGTTTGCCAATGACCATCTGGATGATCCAGACGAGGAATGGGAGAAGGTCATGTGGTCTGATGAGACAAAAATAGAGCTTTTTGGTCTAAACTCCACTCGCCGTGTTTGGAGGAAGAAAAAGGATGAGTACAACCCCAAGAACACCATCCCAACCGTGAAGCATGGAGGTGAAAATTCTTCTTTGGGGATGCTTTTCTGCAAAAGGGACAGGACGACTGCACCGTATTGAGGGGAGGATGGATGGGGCCATTTATCGCGAGATCTTGGCCAACAACCTCCTTCCCTCAGTAAGAGCATTGAAGATGGGTCGTGGCTGGATCTTCCAGCATGACAACGACCCTAAACACACAGCCAGTGCAACTAAGGAGTGGCTCCGTAAGAAGCATCTCAAGGTCCTGGAGTGGCCTAGCCAGTCTCCAGACCTGAACCCAATAGAAAATCTTTGGAGGGAGCTGAAAGTCCGTATTGCCCAGCGACAGCCCCGAAACCTGAAGGATCTGGAGAAGGTCTGTATGGAGGAGTGGGCCAAAATCCCTGCTGCAGTGTGTGCAAACCTGGTCAAGAACTACAGGAAACGTATTCTCTAATTGCAAACAAAAGTTTCTGTACTAAATATTAAGTTCTGCTTTTCTGATGTATCAAATACTTATGTCATGCAAATTAATTACTTTAAAAAAAATCATACAATGTGATTTTCTGGATTTTTGTTTTAGATTCCGTCTCTCACAGTTGAAGTGTACCTATGATAAAAATTACAGACCTCTACATGCTTTGTAAGTAGGAAAACGTGCAAAATCGGCAGTGTATCAAATACTTCTTCTCCCCACTGTATGTATATATATATATATATATTTTATATTTTTTGTGACTGTCCTTTATCAGTGCTTTGTTACTTGTCATGTTCTGTGTTTTTTGTGGACCCCAGGAAGAGTAGCAGATGCTTCTGAAAAAAGCTCTTGGGAATCTAAATAAACCAATAATGAATAAAGTTTAACGTTTTTTGTGATGACTGAAATCAGTTTCATCATATTGTGTACATCTCAAAGAATGTCTGTATACAACAAAAAAAGTACAATGAAGCAAAGAGCTACAGTAGGACAAACAGGTTTATTTGGTACAGTGGAGTAAATGAAAGGTATGAATTTTACTCCTGTACAAAACACATTGAAACCGAACACTGTCGATTTAAGGAGAGCTCAAGTTCCTAGTATTGGCCATCTGTGATGGTGTCTCGAAACATGATCAAGCAGATAAACCCAATCATGTACAGAACAATGTTAACAAACAGGTCAATGTGCATCATGAGTACTTAATTCATTGTTAAATAACCTGAATTCATAAAGGACCCTTTTTTTCTGTGTTAGATCTCAAAGTAGACTGAAATGTCTATAATGTGGTTCCTTATATAGAGGTAAATGATGGTTAGGCCTAACACAAATAAGTCACTATTTTTGTCCAAAAAAAGCTAACTCAAGGGGCCAGCGAACCATGGCTTGGTACTGGCCAGCTTACCCTGGAGAATGATCAGGTTATCCTTCATTAGGCATCAAATGGGAGAAAACATATTCAAAACAGATGGTGAGTGTGCATTCCAATTGGACAAAAGTCAGTTTCACCACCACCGTTTGAACATTTAAAAAGCATTGGATTTGTGTAAGCATGGGCTATCTAGAAAGACCTTGCACCATTTTACACCCAATTATTTATTTTACATCCATGGGGGGGGGGGGGGGGGAGCGCACGTTTCGGTGAGAGAATTGGAAAGCTAGGCTCCTGATTGTTGCCTGCTGAATATGACCCAGGTATCCCTTGGCCGACAGGACTATGTTTTCTATGGATAGGATAGGTCCCTGCGTGTGCATTTTGACACATTGAGGCCACTAGTTTTAAAAGGACACTTACGCAATAAATGTTTCTGTGTGAGAGCAGAGACATTGGTGGCACTTTAGGTTGTGTGTTTTCATTCTGGTATTGCACATGCAGTCTTTTATCCCTGCTGTGTGGGAGGCTTATTTCCTTTGCCAGGCTTTTGTGCCATTCATAAGATCATAACACCTTTCTGAATGGACATTTTCCTACTTGTCTTGTGCTTAAATAGTTATGGAAGGTTCAGAAAGGTTTAGACAAGGCCTGACAGTACAACATTGAAAAACAAGGAAATGCAGCAAAAAGAAAGAACTGTATCAACCGTGACCCATTGAAGTCCTCGTGGCTTTTTTCTACAGATACACTATTTACAGTAACATTCATCAATTATATTAAATATCAACTTAAATTAAAAGAAACAAACATTAGACTTCTATAAATAGCTACTGTATTTCTCAAGTTGAACAAGACAGTACTAATTAATATGTTGCGTATGGTGATTTGTCTCATTTCAGTTGTTGAAAGACTGTCTGCATGGGTGTGGTCTTGAAACATAAAAAAGCAGATATACAAACAAAAAGAGAATAAAACTAGTTTGTCAGAACTTAGATGATTAGTAAAAACTGGTTAATTGAAACTGACAATTGAGGGATTACCGACTGTGAGATAGTCGAGAAACTCCTAACAGGCGACTCAATCGGCACTTGAAATGGCTGACAGGAATAGTTAACAGAGAGTCACATGGACAATAAGGCATGAACCTCTCCCCCTTTCACTATGGCCTAGATATAAACAAATGTAGATAAACGACCTGTGCACTGCAATCTACTTCTTAAAGTGACTGCGCTGACATGCGCTGCGTTTATGGCGAACGTGATCTCTGGGAAATCACCTTTAAAAAAGTCTAATCACAGTGCATGGGTCTACCTACGTTTGTTTGAATCCCGGTCTCTAACATAACAGACTCACTCTCTCACACACTCCATCTCTTCTACAGCGCAAGGGGACCAAAGACACTGTCACAGTAGACAAGAGAGGGCCACAACCGTCACCGTAGATGAGAATTACAGTCAAGGGGAGCGGGCTATGGTTTCCAGATTGTCACCCTCTGCTTCCCTTTCCCCTCTACCTGGGGTTCACATCTTGATCTTGGCATAGAGCAGGTCAATCTGCTCTCGGAAGTGACTACGGAGGTCGGTCCTCTTGGCCTTTAGCGTGGGCGTCAGGAGGCCGTTCTGGACGGAGAACATCTCCGTGTGCAGCGAGATATCTCTCACCTGCACGAGACAGAATGTTATTCATTGTTCAGCTTATTATGCGTTTAGCTTTTATTTAACAAGCCGAGTCCCATTGAGATGCAAATGTTGTTTCGTTTTTTTCTCCAAGAGTACTCTGGGCTAGAGGCAGCATTATAATCATGCACAATTTGGAACCAACATCACTTGTGAGTGTTATCGTGTCTAAATGGTGCCTAAGGAATGTGTGGAGCGTTAGGAAGGATTCCTCACCTGCTCAAAAGACTTCAGCCCCCCTTCTTTCCCCAGCCTCAGAATGTCCATCAGAATGGCATTTTTCAACTCCTGGAAAGATAGGCACTTCAGACAAGGCAGTGTAGACAATACATCTTAATGGCTGTACTTAAAAAGGGATAGTTCACTCAAACTATCTTTCAGTATTTTGTTCATTAGTCTATCATTAGACTAATGTCTAATCAGAAGTCACATTTTCTATATGGAGCACTTTCAGTACAAACAAAAACTGTGATGAGTGTTTGAGATGAGATTGGCTCTGTTCCGATATCCACACTAGCATGCCCAATACATTGCTTCATTCTAAGGCTTTACACACAAATCTTATTTGTCACATGCGCCAAATACAACAGGTGCAGACCTTACTGTGAAATGCTTACATTCAAGCTCTTAACCAACAACGCAGTTCAATAAGTTAAGAGTTAAGAAAATATTTACTAAATAAACTGAAGAAATAAAATAAAAAGTAACAATAACAAGGCTATATACAGGGGGTATCGGTACCGTGTCAATCTGCGGGGGTACATGTTAGTCAAGGTAATTTGTACATGTAGGTAGGGGTAAAGTGACTATGCATAGGTAATAAGAAGAGTGTAACAGCAGTGTAAAAACAAGGGGGGGGGTGGCCATTTGATTAATTGTTCAGCAGACTTATGGCTTGGGGGTAGAAGCTGTTAAAGAGCCTTTTGGACCTAGACTTGGTACTGCTTGCCCTACGGTAGTAGAGACAACAGTCTATGACTTGGGTGACTGGAGTCTGACCATTCATTTTTTGGGCGTTCCTCTGACACCGTCTAGTATATACAGTAGGTCCTGGATGGCAGGAAGCTTGGCCCCAGTGATGTACTGGGCCATACGCACTACCCTCTGTAAGGCTTTATGGTCGGATGCCGAAAAGTTGCCATACCAAGTGGTGATGCAACCGGTCAGAATGCTCTCAATGGTGCAGCTGTAGAACTTTCAGGATCTGGGGACCCATGCCATATTTTTTCAGTCTCCTGAGGGGGAAAAGGCGTTGTCATGCCCTCTTCATGACTGCCTTGTTGTGTTTGGACCATTAGTTACTGTAGAGGCTCTGCAAGCTTCAGTGACATTTTGCTGAGGAAAACACTTGTTGAAGTGTAAGAGGTATGCTAGCATGGACTGTGGAAATCAGCCACTGAATACACCGTCAGGTAAATCTGCCATACCATTGAAGCTAGCTAACCTTGCTTGCACACATCTCCAAATAAGAACCCTCGATGCCCTTCTTCTTTGCCCATCCTGGTAAGAAGTCTGGATCAGGCACCACAATGCCCACCAGGCATGCCTGTGTCAAACAAGACATTTTAAAACATTTAGCTTTTTACAATTCCATAAGCATTTATACGAATTTACAAATGTATCAATATTTACAAGCAGTGGCTTATATATGAAAGTCATAAGTGTCACCCAAACAAGTTTCAATTAGATGGTGCACATATCCACAACCAACATTATGCATGTACATACCCAACCACAAACAAAGTGCTTCAATAGAAACACGCACAGCAGAAGACTTGGCACACATGCGGACGCGCACACACACGATTTGGTTTGTCACAAACCTGCAAGCTATCGCCATGGACAAAGATCTGGGCCACCGGGTCGCTCCGGATGTAGATGTTCTCGACCTTCTCCGGGGCAATGTACTCTCCTTGAGCCAGCTTGAAGATGTGCTTCTTCCTGTCCACGATCTTCAGAATGCCATTCTGAAAGTAGAGTAAACAAACTTAATCACTACTAAGTTAACTACATCAGATTTTGCCCCATTACTACATTCCCGCTCTTAGTCAGTCATAGATTGAGGCCCAATGTCTGCTGATCTCTTTTGCCTGGTACTTATTTCATCATAATCATCAGTTAAGCAGGGTCGGTCCTGGTCACTCCCTGGATGGGATACCAGATGCTGCTGGCAGTGGTGTTGGAGGGCTAAGGAGATCCCAATGCCCCAGAGCAGTGAAGGGGACATTGCCCTGCGTAGTGTGCCATCTTTTGGATGGGACAATAAACAGGTGTCCTGACCCTCTGTGGTCATTAAAAATCCCATTGCAATTATCATAAGAGTAGGGGTGTTAGCCCCATTGTCATGGCTAAACTCCCAACCTGGCCCCATTTCATCATGGCCACCTAATCATCCCCCTTATTCCTAACTGGCATATTTCACTCCTCACCTCTCCACCCGATGTGTGGTGAGTATTCTTGGGCATTCTGGGGCGTCAGGTAGCCTAGTGGTTAGAGTGTTGGACTAGTAACCGAAAGGTTGCATGATCAAATCCCCGAGCTGACAAGGTAAAAAAATCTGTCGTTCTGCCCTTGAAAAAGGCAGTTAACCCACTGTTCCTAGGCGGTCATTGAAAATAAGAATTTGTTCTGACTTGCCTAGTTAAATAAAGTTAAAAATAAATAAAAATTCTGGCACAAATGGTCACCGTGCAAGCCCCACCAGAGGACAATTTTCCATCCCCGCCTTATAGGCTAGCTCAATGTTTCCCAATCTTGGCCCTGGGGACCCAAAGGGGTGCACATTTTTGTTTTTGCCATAGCACTAACAGTTGATTCAACTAATCAAGTCATCATCATGCCAAAAGAAGGTGGAACCCTTTGGGTCTCCAGGATCAGAATTGGGAAACACAGAGCTAGCTGAATGTAGAGTTGACAGTACTTACAGGCAGCCACTTCCCAATGTCTCCGGTGTGGAGCCAGCCATCCTGATCCAAGGCCTCCTTTGTCTTCTCCGGGTCATTCAGGTAGCCCTTGAATACGTTTGGTCCTTTCACACACACCTGTGAAGAAGCAGAATTATATATACACATCAAATACAAACATGGGACCAGGATAAACACCCACCTCCTCAAAAGGCTAATGATTCAATTGTGAAGTATCAAAGCAAGCTGGGAAAACCCCCACCCCAGTCGGTCCCAATACACGCGGTAAAGAGATCAATGGAAGGGAGACCAAGGACACAGTCATTGGCGCCCATTCAAAAAAGCTTATCTAACAACGTGGATATTCATATATATTTCTATGTTCTAGCAGGCCCATAATGTGGTTACTAAAATCTGATTTGGCTGCATAATGTTTAGAAGTTGTCTCTTTAGGGTTTAGAAAATTCCACTACATGACCAAAAGTATATGGACACCTGCTAGTCAAACATCTCATTCCAAAATCATGTGCATTAATATGGAGTTGATCCCCCTTTGCTGCTATAACAGCCTTCACTCTTCTGGGAAGGCTTTCCACTAGATGTTGGAACATTGCTGCGGAGTATTGCTTCCATTCAGCCACAAGAGCATTCGTGAGGTCGGGCACTGATGTTGAGCGATTAGGCCTGGTTGCAGTGGGCCTTTCAATTCATCCCAAACGTGTTTGATGGGGTTGAGGTCAGGGCTCTGTGCAGGCCAGTCAAGTTTTTCCACACCGATCACGACAAACCATTTCTGTATGGACCTCGCTTTGTGCACGGGGGCATTGTCATGCTGAAACAGGAAAAGGCCTTCCCCAAACTGTTGATACAAAGTTGGAAGCACAGCATCGTCTAGAATGTCATTGTATGCTGTAGCATTAAGATTTTCCTTCACTGGAATTAAGGGGCTTAACCCAAACCATAAAAAACAGCCCCATTATTCCTCCTCCACCAAATGCATTGGGGGAGGTAGCGTTCTCCTGGCATCCGCCAAACCCAGATACATCCGTCGGACTGCTAGATGGTGAATCGTGATTCATCACTCCAGAGAATGAGTTTCCACTGCTCCAGAGTCTAATGGCAGTGAGCTTTACACCACTCCAGCCGACGCTTGGCATTGAGCATGGTGACCTTAGTCATGTGTGCGGCTGCTCGGCCATAGAGAAACCCATTTCACGAAGCTCCCGACGAACAGTTCTTGTGCTGATGTTGCTTCCGGAGGCATCTTGGAACTCGGTAGTGAGTGTTGCAACCAACAGACAATTTTACGCACTGCATGCTTCGGCACTCCCAATATGTGAGCTTGTGTGGCCTACCACTTCACGGCTGAGCCGTTGTTGCTCCTAGACGTTTCCATTTCACAATAACAGCACTTACAGTTGACTGGGGCAGCTTTAGCAGAGCAGAAGCTTTACAAACTGACTTGTTGGAAAGGTGGCATTCTATCACGGTGCCATGTTGAAAGTCACGGAGCCCTTCAGTAAGGCCATTGTCCTGCCAATGTTTGGCTGTGGAGATTGCATGGCTGTGTGCTCGATTTTATACACCCGTCAGCAACAGGTGTGACTGAAATAGCTGAATCCACTCATTTGAAGGTGTGTCCACATACTATATATACAAAAGTGTCTGTCTGCTAAATGAAAACTCCTGTTCAGATAAGCTGGTAGCATAGTTAGCCATATAGAGATCGATGGTGGTATATGAAGTCGTTTTTAAGTGTAATGCAGTTGATTGGTGACGATGACATGAACATGTATTGGAGTTGACAGGCTAATTTTGATGGGTGTTAATGAGGAGATTCTGATCTATCAACACGGGGGCCCCATGTGTGGAATTTCCATGGTGTTTACATTGTTTTGTCAAACTGCAAACATCTCTTTACCGCATGTATTAAAACCCTACCACTGGGCTTGGCCCTTATTCTTCAATGTTTGCAGATCAGTATGGTGGAAGCTTTACCACTGTAGTGCTTATACCTATCCAGACCCTTCAGATATGCTAACATCGACTAGTTAGGGCCAAGGGGGAGGGACAGTGAGCAATTTGAGACCGAGGTGGGACTTCCATTGGTCTAAACACCTCACCTCTCCTTCCCCATTGGCAGCAAAGTAGTTCATCTCAGTCACGTCCACCAGCTTTACATAGTTGCAGGGCAGTGGAGCCCCCACATGACCTGGGCAAAAAGAGATGAGTTGTCACATTCCAGTAAAACTTTATTTGGCTGTTCTTTCATAATGCCAACATGGTCTCATAAGGTTTCATGAAGGTTCCAGTGAGCCACACAAGACACAGAAGTAAAACTGTTCATTGTAGAATCAGAGTGTAGAGCCATTAGTGTGACTTGTTTGTTGGATTAAACATGTGGTGGTATGCATTGTGCGATGTGGTAGCAATTGAATGCTTCGGTAACGCTTGAATGTGTGCATTACCTGCTGTCCAGTCCCCAGGCATGGACATGGTGCACCCGGCTGTGCACTCAGTCTGACCATAGCCTTCGTAAAACTGTCAAGTAGAAGCAGCAGACATTTATTTGAAAGCATTGTAATTAAGTAACTTGTGTTTCTCATGCTAGTATCATCTATCTTTCGGCACCGCAGCAGCCTGGTTGGGTGTGAGGTTGATTCCCAAGCATGAAGTGATTGTTTTGACTGATAGAAAGAGAACATTATTGCCAATCTTTCTAAGGCAAATCCTGTTGAACAAACAGGAAAGGTCAAAGAGGGACCTGCTTCTCTAGGGTATGAGATGGGCTATACTCCGATTCTCTACCTATGAGACGGGCTAGATTCCAATTCTCTACCTGTAAACTCCCCCTGACGGATTTAAAAAGGTGTGATGAATATGGGGGAAACTCCTTCCAGCCATGCTTGCACCAATCCAAACAATGCTTTTAAAGGCATGAGGGAGTGAATGAGTGCACATACCTCTTTAGAAGATTAGAGAATTGGAACGCAACCAGGCTCTGCATCCAAATTATCTGAGAAAGGTTGCAATTGTGCACTCCTCCCCACGCATTTATAAGCATTGGATTGGTGGAAGCATGGATTAGAGGGAGTTGATCCTTTCTTGCACCTGTCGTTTAATTTGTGAATTCATGAAGGGAAGTCTCACCTGGCAGCCAAGAGCGGCCCGAATGAAGGTCAGGACGGTTGGAGACACTGGGGCCGCTCCTGTGATCATCAGCCTCACACGACCCCCGAGACTGTTCTGGAGAACACAAAGGAGGAAAGACGTTATTGACATCCATGGTTGTACCTCACACAATAGAACAGCGATTCTCAAATTTGGGTCACACGTGTCTGAGTAATTATATTTATTTTGGGGGGGTGATTAATGGAGAGAAAAAATATACTCCAGTCTGAACTTAAACCAGGTGTGTAGAAATAATGAAATTACAATTTTAAATAATTTAATCTCTGAACAATTTTTTCAATAACAATTTAATATAGAGCTATAAGCAGTGCCATTTTTGGTTGATTTTCTGGTCTCAAACCAGTGAGTTTATTAACCTTCAACGACAGTGACGACCAGTTTTGAAGCCTACCAGTTATTTTATTGTTGCTTGTATTACATGTTATTTTGGCATTAATGTGTGTCAGCATTACTTCCATGCTCGCTATAAGGCAAGTAACACTGAAACATGCATGAGAACATCAGATGTTCCGAACGACTGTGTGATCACACTCTCCGCAGCCGATGTAAGACTTTTAAACAGGTCGACATTCACAAGGCCGCAGGGCCAGACGGATTACCAGAACGTGTAGTCAGAGCATACGCTGACCAACTGGCAAGTGCTTTCACTGACATTTTCAACCAGTCCCTGATTGCGTCTAATACCAACATGTTTCAAGCAGACCACTGTAGTCCTTGTGCCAAAGAACACTAAGGTAACCTGCCTAAATGACTACCGACCTGTAGCACTCACATCTGTAGCATGAAGTGCTTTGAAATGCTGGTACATGGCTCACATCAACACCATTATCCCAGAAACCATCCCTAGTTTTGGGGTGGCAGGTAGCCGTGGTTAGACATTTGGCCAGTAACCGAAAGGTTGCTGGATCGAATCCCCAGGCTGACAAGATAAAAATCTGTCGTTCTGCCCCTGAACAAGGCAGTTAACCCACTGTTCCCCGGTAGGCTGTCATTGTAAATAAGAATTTGTTAAGTGTTAAAACATTTTTAAACTTTAATACCTCTACCTACATGTACAGTCGTGGACAAAAGTTGAGAATGACACAAATATTAATTTCCACAAGGTTTGCTGCTTCAGTGTCTTTGTCAGATGTTACTATGGAATACTGAAGTATAATTACAAGCATTTCATAAGTGTCAAAGGCTTTTATTGACAATTACATGAAGTTGAGTCAATATTTGCAGTTTTGACCCTTCTTTTTCAAGACCTCTGCAATCTGCCCTGGCATGCTGTCAATTAACTTCTGGGCCACATCTTGACTGATGGCAGCCCATTCTTGCATAATCAATGCTTGGAGTTTGTCAGAATTTGTGGGGTTTTGTTTGTCCACCCACCTCTTGGGGATTGACCACAAGTTCTCAATGGGATTAAGGTCTCGGGAGTTTCCTGGCCATGGACCCAAAATATGTTCCCAGAGCCACTTAGTTATCACTTTTGCCTTATGGCAAGGTGCTCCATCATGCTGGAAAAGGCATTGTTCGTCACGAAACTGTTCCTGGATGGTTGGGAGAATGTGTTGGTACCATTCTTTATTCATGGCTGTGTTCTTAGGCAAAATTGTGAGTGAGCCCACTCCATTGGCTGAGAAGCAACAACACATGAATGGTACCAGGATGCTTTACTGTTGGCATGACACAGGACTGATGGTAGCGCTCACCTTGTCTTCTCCGGACAAGCTTTTTTCCAGATGCCCCAAACAAATCGGAAAGGGGATTCAGAGAAAATGACTTTACCCCAGTCCTCAGCAGTCCAATCCCTGTACCTTTTGCAGAATATCAGTCTGTCCCTGATGTTTTTCCTGGAGAGAAGTGGCTTCTTTGCTGACCTTCTTGACACCAGGCCATCCTCCAAAAGTCTTCGCCTCACTGTGCGTGCAGATGCACTCACACCTGCCTGCTGCCATTCCTGAGCAAGCTCTGTACTGGTGGTGCCCTGATCCCGCAGCTGAATCAACTTTAGGAGACGGTCCTGACGCTTGCTGGACTTTCTTGGGCGCCCTGAAGCCTTCTTCACAACAATTGAACCGCTCTCCTTGACGTTCTTGATGATCTGATAAATGGTTGATTTAGGTGCAATCTTACTGGCAGCAATATCCTTGCCGGTGAAGCCCTTTTTGTGCAAAGCAATGATGACAGCACGTGTTTCCTTGCAGGTAACCATGGCTGACAGAGGAAGAACAATGATTCCAAGCACCACCCTCCTTTTGAAGCTTCCAGTCTGTTATTCGAACTCAATCAGCATGAGTTATCTCCAGCCCTGTCCTCGTCAACACTCACACCTGTGTTAACGAGAGAATCACTGACATGATGTCAGCTGGTCCTTTTGTGGCAGAGCTGAAATGCAGTGGAAATGTTTTTGGGGATTCAGTTCATTTGCATGGCAAAGAGGGACTTTGAAATTAATTGCAATTCACTGTATATGCAGTATATGTATGCAGTATATGCAAATTGCCATCATACAAACTGAGGCAGCAGACTGAAAATGAATATTTGTGTCATTCTCAAAACTTTTGGCCACAACTGTACATATTACCTCAATTAACCGGTGCCCCCGCACATTGACTCCGTACCGGTACCCCCTGTATATAGCCTCGCTATTGTTATTTTACTGCTGCGCTTTAATTATTTGTTACTTTTATATTCACATCTTATTTTTTATTTAGGTATTTTTCTTAAAACTGTATTGTTGGTTAAGGGCTTGTAAGTAAGCATTTCACTGTAAGGTCTACACTTGTTGTATTCGGCACATTTGATATGTCAGCAAATAACATTAAAAAAAATCATTGAGTTAATAAAGCCGCATAGAAACATGGTCTCTTTTTTGCTATCTGTGGTGGTGTGGCAGCCAGCGGAAAATACTGAGCGTAGGGGTTGGTAATGTTCTCTAGTTGCCACGTGATTGGCTTAGTGTTCTGTCACTCATAGGGACACTACATCACCGCAAAATCTAAGGGGAGTGCTCGAAAATTCAAGCCCCTTGGGTGCTGCCATAGTTATATTACAAGTGTCCATCCAAGAAGGCAAAAGGTCATTGGCCACAGATATATTTACGTCAAATCACGTTATATCTACTGTAGCTATGATTGGACTGATCATCATGAATGAATCAAGTCGACAATCTACTGGCAAATCCTTTTCAACCTTGTCATATGAAGAGAAATGATTGATAAAGCGAATTGGTGCTCATCGGCCATAAACATTACACAACAAGCTGAAAATCGCAAATTCAACAATGAGTGGTTAGGAAGGAATTAGTGGCTAACTGCAAGCATCTGCTAAGCAGTCACTAGCCTGCTATTCAGTGGAGTTGGTGTGTGGGCCAAGTCTGGGTTTAAGAGTCTCTTTTCCAAGCTTAAAGGGATAAACATTCAACATTGGCCATACTGTCAATCCAGCATGACTTCTGCTGCATTCAAAACAACTGGAAACCTGGAAATTTCAGACTTCAGTGAGTTCAAGACAACCTTACCACTGCTACTACACCTGGCTTTGGGACTACTGTTGGGACAGCTTTGTGTAGGCCCTAACAGTTTGTGGGCACTGTTTTTCACCATTATAGTGCAATTAATGCATTGTTTAGTGTTGTGTTGTGTAGCGGCTTTGCTGCCAAGCATTCAATTGTGGGGAGTCTGCCCCACCAAGATTTACATGCTAAAATCGTCACTGATCAAGAATATGGGCAAAAAGTAATTACTATCAATGAAAGTGGTGGGAATGTTGTCCCCATGTCATGACATTTCTACATTTAATATCAATACAGCATTTAAAACAGACAGAAAAAAAATATAAAAACATAACATGTAAAGTGTTGGTCCCATGTTTCATGAGCGGAGATAAAAGAACCCAGAAATGTTCCATACACACATTAAGCTTCTCTCTCTCAAGTTGAGAGCATTTCCCCTTTGCCAAGATAATCCATCCACCTGACAGGTGTGGCTTATCAAGAAGCTGATTAAAACAGCATGATCATTACACAGGTCCACCTTGTGCCGAGGACAATAAAAGGCCACTAAAATATGTAGTTGAGGGTGCATGCAATTGGCATGCTGACTGGAGAAATGTCCAATTAATGTTAATTCTCTACCATAAGCCGCATCCAACGTTGTTTTAGAGGATTTGGCAGTACGTCCAACCAGACTCACAACCGCAGACCACTTGTAACACCAGCCCAGAACCGCCACATCTGACTTCTTCCCCTGCGGGTTCGTCTGAGTGGCTGCGTCGGTCTATAATAATGCCCTTTTGTAGAGAAAAAATAATTCTGATTGGCTGGGCCTATGCCTTATCAGGCCGAACCATGGCTGTGCCCTTGCCCAGTCATGTGAAATCCATAGATTAGGGCATAATGAATTTATTTAAATTGACTGATTTCTTTATCTGAACTGTAACTCAGTAAAATCAATGACATTTTTGCATCTATATATTTTTTCAGTATAGTTTTAGTGCAATATGGGTCCAGAGGCAAAACCAATCGAGAATCACTGCAATAGACAGACACAACCTTAAGATAAAAGTATATTTCGATTTTGGGGTCTGTGGGGGTATTCAATAGGGGACGATGTTGGAAACAATCAAACTTCTTCGGGATCGGTGTCCCTTCCACGGGACGGTTGAGCTAACATAGGCGAATGCCATTAGCATGAAGTTGTAAGTAACAAGAACATTTCTCAGTACATAGACATATCTGATATTGGCAGACAGATTCAATTCTTGTTAATCTAACTGCACTGTCCAATTTTTAGTATCTATTTCAGTGAAAGAATACCATGCTATTGTTTGAGGAGAGTGCACAATTTTGAACATGAAAAGTTATTAATAAACAAATTAGGCACATTTGTGCAGTCTTGATACAACATTTTGAACAGAAATGCAATGGTTCATTGGATCAGTCTAAAACTTTCGCCATACACTGATGTCATCTAGTGGCCAAAATCTAAATTGCACCTGGGCTGGAATAATACATTATGGCCTTTCTTGCATTTCAAAGATGGTACAAAAAAATAGAAAAAACGTTTTTCTTTGTATTATCTTTTACCAGATCTAATGTGTTATTCTCTTACATTCCCTTCACATTTCCATAAACTTCAAAGTGTTTCCTTTCAAATGTTACCAAGAATATGCATATCCTTGCTTCAGGCAGTTAGATTTGTGTATGTCATTTCAGGCGAAATTTTTTTTAAAAGGGGCTAATCCTTTTAAGGGTGGCATTATAATGCTTCATACAAATTTGCCATGATGAAAATTGCTAATGTGTGGCACTTACCACCAATTGTTTTTACCATTAACCCTCATCTTTATGATACCCACAATCCAATTTTCTATTTTTTTATTTAACCTTTATTTGACAGATATTTACCTTGTCAGCTCGGGGATTCGATCCAGCAACCTTTCGGCTACTGGCCCAACACTAACCACTAGGGTACCTGCCGTTCCTAACCTTAACCCTCACCCAGAACCCGAAACCTAAACTTGGCTCATATAAGTTGCAACATTAAAGTAAACATCATCCTTTCTAGCACGACCATCAGGTGCCTATCCATGGGTACCTGGACTTTTTGGAAGATGAGCTTGTCCCACAAGCTGTCCTTCCTGACTATGCCATTCATCATCTCCGCATGCTTCCTCCTGGAGGCAAAAACCAGCAGCCATCTTTTCAGTGGCGTGTTGGCCTGTCCGAAGATCTTTGAAGGAGAGACAGAAAATAATCTTATTTATCTTGCAAAGGATATTGGTCTTATGCCCAGCTCCCAACCTTGTGCCTTCATCAAGGGCAAAACTGGAGTGGCTGGATAGCAACAATCTGGAAAGCACCAGCCCATTGGTTGACAGTTCAGTTTGCTCTTTTATAGCCCAGCCCAGGATTTGAACCAGTGCCTGTCCAGCTACTGGTCCACCTGTCTGACCTCTGGGCTACCTACCACCCCTTCTCCAAAGAAGGAGTATTCAACAACATATCAAACCGCAAAGCAATCTAGGCCACTGAGCTATTTGAAACCTTTGTGGTCAAATTCAGTCCAACCCACCTTTGCAATGTTTATGAAGCGTCTTGGTTTTCATACCATTGCCCACACCCACGCTTTAAATAAGGTTTCAATACACATGTACAACTATTTTAAGACATTTTTGAATTCGTCTTTTATGCATGTCCCATTAAAATAAATCCAGCTACTGGTACTAAATGATCCGGTCATATTATTGTTGAAAACATCCCTCAGGGTCTACAGTATATCTGACCTTGTCAAACATGCGGTTGAGCAGGCGGGGCACGACAGGGAAGACTGTTGGCTGCAGGGTCTTCAGGTCGTCCATCAGGAGCCGAATGTCCCCCTGAAAGTAGCCAATCCGAGCACCGTGCACCAGGATCACTCCCTGGAGAAGGGTGGAGGTGTGAGAAGGAGGCAGACGAAAAAGGAAGTGTCCGTTAACTGTCAAGTACACGTGTCAAATATGTTCCAATAAAGTTTAGGTGATCTAGCTTTGAGTTTGCACTTTTTTGACTATTCCATTGGTTCCATGGTAGCGGGCAAACTAAATCAAGCTCAATTATTTGACATTAACTGTATTAAAAAAGGGGCAATCTGCAATTGCTACATCCATTTTTGGCCTTTTAAATTAATTATATTTATCTATACACACAAACACGCACAATGATTCTTGAAGAATGTAACTTAAGCCTGATGAGCTTAGTCCAACTGTCATACCCCATCAGAATCCAAAATATACACTTATTTTACTCCAATGTTTATAAACAAAGAAAATGTAAACAAAACATTATATAGCCACAAAACAAGGTTAAAACTCAAAATGTTGATATCATGGATGGTCAATCCTTGCAGTCTCAGTTTTAACAAGGGTGAAAGGAAACAAGGGGTTCCTGCTTCTCGTCATTCTGTCAGTTTCAGTACGTACCTCCACTACCCTCTCAAACATGTGTGCTAGAGGTAAGTAGGACATGTGAATGTCGTGGAGGTTCAGCATGCAGTGCACCTGCGGAAGACACACACCCACCCGCGTCAGGCACTGCATTACCTCAAAAACCCTCTCAAACATGTGGGCCAATGGCAGGAAGGAGATGAGCACATCCTTAGTGCTGGGCTTGATTACGCTCTGAGTAGACAGCGCGGAAAAAGATATGGAAGGGAAAGAAGGGAAAAAAAAGGGAACGATAGGAGAGGACAGACAGGAAAGTCAAAGTCAACATGAAGATTGAGGAACAAGAGCGAGAGAAAAAAATAACTGACTGGATTTTAAAGGGCATTTAGCAGGGGGGTGGGTAAGGAAGTGCAAAGAAGGCTTGGAAAATAGCAGCTTTCCACACATTGTGGAATACAACAGTACATATTAACATGACTAAGCATAATAAGTGCCCATTTTGTTTTACTTGCCCATCTAAGCAGAGGAAAATGTTAAGATAAAAATTGCTGTTTTTAAGCCAGGTTTGTTATTGCAAATAAGAACTTGTTTTCTATTGTTACCAGGTTGAATAAATTCTACTTACTGTTATAAGAAAACACTTCACGATACCTATATTTCTTTTGATATTTACAATGCTTATACTTCCTTTGATAAGCCATTCAAGGAACAAATTAATCAAATGGGTGGTTAGTTTACCTCTGTTATCTTGATGAAAGCAGCACAATTGGCAATAACATTGCCATGTGTAAGCATTCCACCCTTTGGGTTTCCTGGGAGTAAAAGAAAACAAGTGACCATTTATTAAATCTTGAAGGTTAGATGCTTCATGTTTTCAGTACACAATATCACTAATAAAAAGAGTCAGTAATTCATATGTGTGTGGGAGAGTCTCCATTCATGGAAACAATGGATTAGTAGTTTATCAACAGGATCATTCTTGTCACGAGGGTCCAAGTGTAACACACATCCTCCTGATCATGCATGTACACAGTATGTCAGTGAGTGTTCCTTCACACTTGACTATCATACTATTTGTATTACATTATACATGTCAGCGTACTGGCCTATTTTTCTACTGTGTTGCTTTTGAAATAAGACTGTTCATACTTTTAAAATGTCTACTCTCCCTACTTTGAATCCCTGACTATGAAAAGCCTGACCTTAGAGTCTTGAAGTGTTTGAACGCTCTATAGCATTTTGTGGTTATTCTCTGACCCTGCTGGTCCCCTATGAACCTTTTAACATATCAGGCCTTAATGGTACTCTTAAATCTCTACCCGGTACAGCGAGAAGAGGACTGGTCACCCCTCTAGGTTTCTTCCTGTTCCTGCCTTCCAATGAGTTTTCCCCGGTCCAGTTCTTCTACCTCTGCATTGCTTATTCTATGGGGTTTTAGGATGGGTATCTCAAATTAATTCATATTTTATTTGTCACATGCGCCGAATACAACCTTACCGTGAAATGCTTACTTACAAGCCCTTAACCAACAATGCAGTTCAAGAAATAGAATTAAGAAAATATTTACTAAATAAATAAAAAGTAATAACGAGGCTATATACAGGGGGTACCGGTAACGAGTCAATGGGCAGGGGTACAGGTTAGTCGAGGTAATTTGCAGTGGTGTAGTATTTTTACTTGGTCATATCTGTACTTCACTATTTATATTTGACAACTTTTACTTACTAAATTCCTAAAAAAAATGTACTTTTTACTCCTTACATTTTCCCTGACAACCAAAAGCACTTGTTACGTTTTGAATGCTTAGCAGGACATGAAAATGGTCCAATTCACAATCTTATCATTTATTTGTAAATTATGTCTAAACGTTGGAGCGTGCCCCTGGCTATCTGTAAATCACTTTAAAAAAAACAAGAACATGGTTGTGTCTGGTTTGCTTAATATAAGGAATTTGAAATTATTAATAGTTTTGATACTTAAGTATATTTGATCAATTACATGTTTTTTGATACTTAAGTATATTGAAAACCAAATACTTTTAGACTTTTACTCAAGTAGGATTGGGTAATTTTTTCCACCACTGGTAATTTGTACATGTAGGTATGGGTAAAGTGACTATGCATAGATAATAAACAGCGAGTAGCAGCAGTGTAAAACAAAGGGGTGGGGGGGTTCAATGCAAATAGTCCGGGTGGCCATTTAATTAATTGTTCAGCAGTCTTATGCCCTGGGGGTAGAAGCTGTAAAGCAATTTGTGACAACTACCGATGTAAAAAAAAAAAGCTTTATAAAATACATTTGATTGTTTAATGTGGGATATGCAAATTCTGAAATACAGAGTAATGACATGAAAGCAGAATTAATGCACACACACCTGTGGTTCCACTAGTGAAGCAGATGAGTGCCAGGTCCTCTGGTGTTGGGGGCTATAGCAGACCACAAAGAGATTTAAGAGAGAACTAGTAGCACGTTATTTTAACAGTACAGACATACCAGATATTCAAACAAATAACATAGTAAAAAGACAGAGTAATAACCTACTACTTATATTATTTGTTTCTTTGGGATTCATTAAAATCACCACTGTTTGAATGAACCGCAATATGGATTTGTACATTCCTACTCACCAATGGCTGGTGGTGGTGGGCCTTGCCAACAGCCTGAGGGTGACAAAGAAACAGTAAAGAAAACATGACACGAAATTCAGTTACATTTTTCCCGCATTGAAACTTTAGCTCTCTAACATAAGAAAACATATATCTGGGATATGCATAACCAAACAAAACAAAACTAGAGAACAGATCAAAATGAGGACCCTGCGCGAACAAGCTGGTTTTCTCAATGAGCCTCTGGATAAGAGCCTTGGCTAAACATGAATACTGTAAACATAGAAGTACATTACATTTTAGAACTTACCTCCACATCCTTCAGGCTAAGGATCTCGATGCCGCTCTGCTGCCCGCGGGCCACCAGCTCCTCATCAAAGGCCTCCATGAGCATGATGGTCTTCAATGTGTGCTCCTTGCCGCTCACGCAGTCCAGGATGAGCCGCGCTTTCTCCGCCAAGTCGCAGATCACTGTAGAGACGGCGGCTGAAAACATGGGATGGCACTGGGTTATTTATTGCCTTTTATGGTCAACTTATTTTTTTATGTTCCGTGACAGTCGTAAGGGTGCGAGGTATAGTCCTGTCTTTTGTCCTGAGAAATGAATTTAGTTACACATTAATTGAATGTTCTTGTAATGCCTACAGTAGTGAAATAACCATGACTTGTCATCTAATGACAGTTTATGCAGATTACATCTCTTTTACGTTTTCAGTGTTATTGTGAGATTTCAGTGCATCATAATGCTTCATAAGTTTATATGACAAACTAAAGTAATGTTTGAAATAACTTCTATATCAAAAACAAATATTTGAGGGCCGCCGTGTCTGCTGGTTGATACTAGTTCATTCTACAGCTGGTGAGGAAGCCAAGACAGACATGTTGCCAGTGTGGAATGTAGCTACTGTAGCCCCTTAGCACATGTAGATCTGGAAGGATTCAATAGGTGTAAGAACTATGGTAATAGCCCCACCTTGCTTTCTGAATTGGAACTTCTACCATATTACTTGAATCCATCTAACCCATTCAGCTCTAAATAACTGCCGTAATATAGAATATTGTGTGTGTGGTACCCATGAGTAAAATTGCCATAGACTAAGGGGCTTTTCCTGTTCTAGCAATTATATTTCTAAGGAAAAGTCTAGGGGTGGATTTTGGATATCAGTCCACACTTTTGTGACCTTGTTCCAAATGGTGTTTGCGGTTGCCCTGTGACATACCTTGGTCGATGATGTATTCAATGGCCTCGAGGCCTAGCGTGTCATACAGTGGTACACACACCAGGGAGTATGTGTAACAGGCCAGCTCTGAAATGGTCCACTGAAAGAGAGGACATGGTAACATCAGTACAGGGGTAAAATTGTATCAAGGTTTGACGCCAGGTCCGAAATAGTTCTTGCTAAAAGTATATACTAAAATCAGCAAAAAAAGAAACGTCCTCACTGTCAACTGCATTTATTTTCAGCAAACTTAACATGTCTAAGTATTTATATGAACATAACAAGATTCAGACAAACTAAACAGCTTCCACAGACATGTGACTAACAGAAATGGAATAATGTGTCCCTGAACAAAGGGGGGGGGGGGCACGAGAGGGTCAAAATCACACCAAATACTGCAGTGTACTGCAGTGCATCTCCTCCTCATGGACTGCACCAGATTTGCCAGTTCTTGCTGTGAGATGTTACCCCACTCTTCCACCAAGGCACCTGCAAGTTCCCAGCCATTTGGGGGGGGAATGACCCTAGCCCTCACCCTTCGATCCAACAGGTCCCAGACGTGCTCAATGGGATTTAGATCCGGGCTCCTCACTGGCCATGGCAGAACACCTCCTGTCTTGCAGGAAATCAGTCATACTGCTCGTTCTGTGCGTGGTGGCATTGTCATGCTGGAGGGTCCTGTCAGGATGAGCCTGCAGGAAGGGTACCACATGAGGGAGGAGGATGTCTCCCCTGTAACGCACAGCGTTGATTGCCTGAAATGACAACAAGCTCAGTCCGATGATGCTGTGACACACCGCCCCAGACCATGACAGACCCTCCACCTCGATCCCGCTCCAGAGTATAGGCCTCGGTGTAACGCTCATTCCTTCGACGATAAACGCGAATCCGACCATCACCCCTGGTGAGACAAAACTACGACTCATCAGTGAAGAGCACTCCTGTCTGATCCAGCGACGGTGGGTTTGTGCCCATAGGCGACGTTGTTGCCAGTGATGTCTGGTGAGGACCTGCCTTACAATAAGGCAATATGTAAAAGGGGATGTGCGCACAAGTGAAAGCAAAAGTGTGCAAGAAAGAGGGAGAGAAAGAATTGTTGCTGCTCATTCCTCTTACCTCTGGCCTGTTCTGGGAAAAGATGCCGATATGCTTGTCTCCAGTCTGGGAGTGCCCCCGGTGGAGGAGAGCCGAGCCAATGCACTCGGCTTTGTCTGCAACCTTCACAAAACAAATAGCAAAGACACTCTTACTTTTCCCCATTTGAACAATCATATGATCCATACCGGTTTGAGGGAATTCATTGTTATGAATTACAAAGATAAAAAAGTAAAACATCTATATAAAGATGGGCACTAAGCAAATCTCTCAATTGTTAATGGCGTATATATCCTATTCATATCCTATTTAATTGTTCAAACTGACTGAAGAACATACTAATTAAGCAAATTAGCTGTAAAATGTCTAAAGTCCGTTGCGCAAAGAGAAATCAACTGGAACTACGTTTTCCATCTAAAAAAATTATGGCAGTATAGCTCACCTCTCGGTATGACAGCCACTCGTAAGGCTGGTTGGGTTTTCGTGATCCTAGACAGGGCCCATCATCTGGAAAGTAAAAGACAGTGAGTGCCCTTGTGACGACAACAAACTCACTGCAGTTCTCTATATGCTTACTGATGGAAAACCACGGTCCTTACACGATATTCTTCTCACAACTTAATACAAAAGTTGTAGAATTTTGTTTGCATTGCTCATTATTACTCCAGTGTTGTCCCTCAGAACAAAAGCATTTTGCTGCACCTGCGATAACGTGCAAATCTGTGTACGCGACCAATACAATGATTGAATACCAATGATTTTATGATAAGCCAAAAGTCAGTTAGAACCAGACCAGGGTAAAAATACTATTCAAACTTATTTTTGTCGGTGCTTGATTGAGCTTGCCTGGCACAATGGACCCAATAGAATGCACACGTGCAAATCCTTCCATCTGGCGCTCCAGGCAGACAAAAGCTAAGGCTAAAAGTATTTGAAAGATTTCAAATAGTATTTGAACCTAGGTCTGGTTACAACCATAGGTCGGCAGGATTGCACCATTCTAGCAGAGAATAATGCACACATCCCAATAGTGTGCTGCTGAAAATAATAGCATGATGCAGACAAACAGTTTTAGTAGAACAACTTTAACGAAAAAGTTAAGAAACCCTAAATTCTGACTATGATAACTGTATAATATGGAATGTGGTGATGGCAATTGAATTAGGTACATTACCATCACCAAATCATTGTGTTGTGGTTTACCTTGCCATGTTTTTGCAATATATACACAGACTATTTTCATCAGCGTAACATACATCTCCCTCAACTGTATATTACTCAAATGAACTCTCAAAATATTGATTTACTAATAAGGTTGCTTACTATTAAGACTGACTTGTCTGTTGCTGCATGCCTGTTGTCCTTTGAGTCTACACCTCAACTAAATAAAGAAAAGGTAAAAAATATACCCACCCCCCCCTCAAAAAAAGAAATGGTTGTGTTTGTTGATTTGTTTGTGGAAGAGTACTCACTGGACACCCGCATGCCTCGGAGGAATACTTCGTACATGGTCCGCGCGTCACTGTAGTAGTGTGTCATGTGCTCATCGTCGTTATTCAGAATGGACCGCCTGACGTAACCGTCACCCTATGAGGAGAGAGACATAGTTAAGTTGGGTCTTAAGAACATTTTGAAATGCAAATCGCAAAAAAACATTTTGCTACAGTGTGCCCTACTAAAACAGGACCCAGGTGTACAGTATGTGCCAGTGAAATAACTGATCCACTTAGAACTGGGGTTGACAGGACAGTCTTACACTGTGAGGGCTGGTGTGAGAACAGAATTCTGTACAAGCCAAGCAGCAACACACCTAATTCAAATAACCAAATTCTTAATTGAAGATTGTGGTTATGTGATTAGTAGAATAGTAACTGATTGGCTGGAACAAAGGCATGCATCCACACCAGTCCTTGCAGGGGGAAGATTCATTGCCCATCACTCAATTAGAGCAGTTTTACTCAATCTTGGTCCTGGGGCCCACAGGATGTGCCGGCTTTTGTTCAACACCGTATGAACACACCTGATTCAATGAATCAAGGGCTGGATCGATTGAAATGAAAGTGTTACTGCTGGGCAGGAAGAAAATGCTTGCTTACTGTGTGTATCCCAAAAACAATGGTTATAAAAAAATAAAGAATGTTAGTCTGAAAAAAAGGCAGGAAATATTTTTACCAAGATTTTGAATACACATTTCATAATTCCACTTAACCTCCTGCATTCAAACCAACCATGAACAAATGTCTCATGTCTTAACTGAAATAGAGAGTAAATAGTGTCATGCTCTGTGTGTAAACCTTGTGTTAAAATTTTGCAAGTGGACTAGCTGCTACACTCAGGAATCGCTTTTATGTAGCTTGTTGAAATAAGCCAAACATACAAAGGCATTCCCCAGATCCTATTTCGGTCACAATGAGACAATTCAGGCTGACTTGAGACAGACACACACACAAAGAGACAGAAACTTGATCATCGTGGTTGTGTGTCATATTTATAAATGGCAGTTCGGTCACACACACACACACACAACCTTTCTTATGGATACGTAAAAAGTATTCTATGGAGCAAGAGAATCAGAACAGCTTTCAGGTTATTTACTTGGCTACAGCTTTAGTGCAAAACAACAGGTATGTTAGGACCCATGTTAGCATGGGTTCACATTTTATTAGTCTGGGAAATGTATGGGAACCCATGTTCCCATCATCTAACGAAATGCTTACTTGCAGGTTCCTTCAACAAGTCAACAATAACAAAAGATAAGAATATAAACAGAAAGTATAATACAGGAAGGCACATTTTAGTCCAATATTTACATGTGTATTGGAGAAGGATGGGGCAAGTATATAAATTGATCAGTATAAATAGAGCCTGGTAGCAGTAGTTGTGATCTGTGAGTGTAGCATGAATATAAACAGCATGAATGGAGCATACAAAAACATTAACACCTGCTCTTTCCATAACAGACTGACCAGGTAAACGCTATGATCCCTTACTTATTAAATTCACTTAAAATCAGTGTAGATGAAGGGGAGGAGACAGGTTAAAAGAAGGATTTTTAAGCCTTGAGACAACGGAGACATGGATTGTGCATGTGTGCCATTTAGAGGTTGAATTGCCAGGACAAAATATTTAAGTGCCTTTGAACAGGGTGCCAGGCGTATCGATTTGTGTCAAGAACTGCAATGCTGCTGGGTTTTTCCACACTCAACAGTTTCCTGTGTGTATCAAGAATGGTCCGCCACCCAAAGGACATCCAGCCAACTGTGGGAAGTATTGGAGTCAACATGAGCCAGCAGTCCTGTGGAACGCTTTCCACACCTTGTAGTCCCTGCCCCAACAAACTGAGGCTGTTCTGAGGGCAAAAGGGGGGGGGGGGGGGACTCGTGTGTTTGTGGACACGAGTGAGCGCATGTGTGATAAGTTGCGAATAATCAGAGCAGATGGTCAGTCCAGTTCAAGTGTTCAGCAGTCTGCTGGCTTGTAGAGCTTCTGAGCCTGTTGGGACCAGACCTCATGCTCCGATACAGTCTACCCGACAGTAAGCTTGTGGGGTCCTCGATGCGAGTGCCTTCCTCATGCACCGTTTTGAGTAGATGTCCTGGATGAGTGGGAGCACGGTCCCAGTGATGTACTGGGCCGTCTTCATCACCCTCTGGAGGGCCTTGCACTCGTGGACGGAGCAATTCCTGTACCAGGCCATGGTGCAACCTGTCAGTATGTTAAAATGGTGCCGCGGTAGTATTTGGAGGACCCAGGGGGGCATGCCAAATTTCTTTAGCTGCCTTAGGAAGGAGAGACGCTGTTGCGCCCTCTCGCATAGAGTAAAGGTGTTATTGGCCCATGGCAAGTACTCGGTGATGTGGACGCCGAGGAACTTAAAAACATATGACTCTACTGCAGTCCCGTTGATGTGGATTGGGGCATGTTTCCTCCTCTGCTTCCTGAAGTCAAGAATAAACTCCTTTGTTTTGCTGACGTTGAGGGAGAGGTTGGTGTCATGACACCACAATGCCAGCTCACCTCCTCCCTATAGGCTGATTTGTTGTTGGTTCAGGCCTACAACCATGGTGTCGTCAGCAAACTTGATGATGGAATTGGTGTCGTGCAAACCCACGCAGTTGAGGGTGAACAGCAGAGGACTGAGAACACACCCCTGGTGGGCCGCTGCTTCAAGGGTCAGCGTGAAGGAGGTATTGTTGCCGATCCTTACAGCTTGTGGTCTGCCTGCCGGTCAGGAAGTCCAGGATCCAGTTGCAGAGGGTGGTGTCCAGACCCAGGGTTCTGAGCTTGGTGGGAACAATAGTGTTGAATGCTGAACTGTAGTCAATGAACTACATTCTCACATAGGAGTTCATCTTGCCCAGATGTGTTATGGTCGTGTAAATAGCGATGAAAAAGGCATCTTCTGTGGATCTGTTGGAGTGGTAGGCAAATTGGAGTGTACCTGGCATTCTGGCCTTGATGTGGGCCATGACCAGCCACTCGAAGCACTTCATGACGACCGAGGTGAGTGCAACGGGGCGAGAGTCTTGGGCATGTCACCTTGTTTTTCTTTGGGCACCGGGAAAATGGTTGCCTCCTTAAAGTTGGTGGGCACTACAGCCTGGGACAGGTTGAAGATGTCCGAGAAGCTGGTCAGCACACACTGGCCAGGGATGCCATCTGGGCAGACGACTGAGTATTTCTTCATTAATTCGAGAGTTTCTCACGTCAGCCTCGGTGAACAAAAGCACCTGGACATCCGGAGCAGTGAGAGTCTTCCTGGATGGCTCTGTATTTTCTGCCTCAAAATCGACCATAGACTGTTAAGCTTGTCTGGGAGGGAGGCTTCTATGGGAACCGCACAGATGGATTTGCTTTTGTAGTCTGTAGTCCTTACCACATGCAACAAGAGTTAGCTGTCGAACATATGTGTTGTCTTTTTGCATCCCTAATAGATTTACAGAGCTCTTAACTGCTTGCCTTGTACGAGTCACATGCCACCGAGTCATTGGGGTTCGTTCTGCTGACATTGACCCCTGCAGAACGAGCTCTCAGCATTGTACAGATATCTTCATTTATTCAGGGATTTTGGTTGGGGTATGATGTCCGGATTGTTATTGTGGGTATAACCAACACATTTCCTAATGAAGCCTGTGACTTGTTCCTCAATGTTGATGGATAAGTCCTGGGTGGATGAATCTTTGAACATACATTATACAGTGCATTCGGAAAGTATTCAGACCCCTCGACTTTTCACATTTTCTTATGCCTTATTCTAAAAAAAATAAAATAAAAATGAATTCCCCCATAAATCTACACACAATACCCATAATGACAAAGCAAAAAAGTGTAAATTTATAACAAATAAAAAAAAATGAAATATTACTATTCAGACGCTTTACGCAGTACTTTGGTGAAGCACCTTTGGCAGCAACTACAGCCTCGAGTCTTCTTGGATATGACGCTACAAGCTTGGCACACCTGTATTTGGGAAGATTGTCCCATTCTTTTCTGCAGAGCCTCTCAAGCTGTGTCAGGTTGGATGGGGAGCGTCGCTGCACAGCTATTTTCAGGTTTCTACAGAGAGGTTCAAGACCAGGCTCTGGCTGGGCAAATCAAGGACATTGAGACTTGTCCCAAAGCCACTCCTGCGTTGTCTTGGCTGTGTGCTTAGGGTAATTGTCCTGTTGGAAGGTGAACCTTCGCCCCAGTCTGTGTTCCTGAGCAGGTTTTCATCAAGGATCTCTGTACTTTGCTCTGTTCAGCTGTCCCTTGATCCTGACTAGTCTCCCAATCTTGGTTTCATCAGAACAGAACATTTTGTTTCTCATGGTCTGAAAGTCTTGAGGTGCCTTCTGGCAAACTCCAAGCAGGCTGTCATGTGCTTTTTATTGAGGAGTGGCTTCGTCTGGCCACTCTACCATAAAGGCCTGATTGGTGGAGCGCTGCAGACGAACTCTAGTCCTCTGTCAGAGTGACCTCCCTGACCAAGGCCCTTCACCCCCAATTGCTCAGTTTGGCTGGGCGGCCAGCTCTTGGTCTTCCATTTAAGAATGATGAGCCCACTGTGTTCTTGGGGGCTTCAATACTGCAGACATTTTTTGGTACCCATCCCCAGATCTGTGTCTCGACACAACCCTGTCTCGTAGCTCTACGGACAATTCCTTCGACATCATGGCTTGGTTTTTGCGCTGACATGCACTGTCAACTATGGGACCTTATATAGACAGGTGTGTGCCTTTCCAAATCATGTCCAAGCAATTGAATTTACCACAGGTGGACTCCAATCAAGTTGTAGAAACATCAAGGATGATCAATGGAAACAGGATCCACCGGATATCAAATTGCAAGTCCCATAGAAAAGGGTCTGAAAACTTACGTAAAAATATATATTTTTTGTAATTATTTAGCAACAATTTATAAAAACCTATTCTCAATGTCATTATGAGGTATTGTGTAGATTGCTGAGGATTTTTTTATAATCCATATTAAAATAAGGCTGTAACGAAACAAGATGTGGAAAAAGTCAAGGGGTCTGAATATTTTCCGAAGGCACTATACGCACACACGTATGTGGACACCCCTTCAAAATTGTGGATTTGGCCATTTCAGCCACACCCATTGCTAATATGTGAATTTAAAAAATCAAGCACACAGCCATGCAATATCCATAGCCAAACATTGGCAGTACAATGGCCTTACTGAAGAGCTCAGTGACATTCAACTTGGCACTGTCCTAGGGTGCCACCTTTCCAACAAGTCAGTTACATTACTGTCCTACTAGAGCTGGCCCGGCCAACTAAGTGCTGTTATTGTCAAGTGGAAATTCCTAGGTTCAACAACAGCTCAGCCGCAAAATGGAAGGTCACAAGCTCGCAGAACGGGACCGGCGAATGCTGAAGCGCAAAAACATTGTCTGTCCTCGGTTGCAACACTCACTACCAAGTTCCAAACTGCTTCTGGAAGCAACACCAGCACAAGAACTGTTTGTCGGTAGCTTCATGAAATGGGTTTCCATGGCCGAGCAGTCGCACACAAGCCTAAGATCACCATGCGCAATACCAAGCGTCGGCTGGAGTGGTGTAAGCTCACCGCCATTTGACTCTGGAGCAGTGGAAACGCGTTCTCTGGAATCACTCATCTGGCAGTCTGACGGACAAATCTGGTTTCGGCGTATGCCAGGAGACCGCTACTTGCCCGAATGCAGAGTGCCAACTGTAAAGTTTGGTGGAGGAGGAATAATGGTCTGGGGTTGCTTTTCATGGTTTGGGCCTGGCCCCTTAGTTCCAGTGAAGGGAAATGTTAATGCTACAGCATACAATGACATTCTAGACCACAGGTGTCAAACTCATTCCACGGGGGGCCGAGTGTCTGCGGGTTTTCGCTCCTCCCTTGTACTTGATTGATGAATTAACATCACTAATTAGTTAGGAACTCCCCACACCTGGTTGTCTAGGGCTTTATTGAAAGGAAAAACCAAAAACCTGCAGACACTAGGCCCTCCGTGGAATGAGTTTGACACCCCTGTTCTAGACGATTCTGTGCTTCCAACTTTGTGGCAACAGTTGGGGAAGACCCTTTCCGGTTTCAGCATGACAATGCCCCAGTGCACAAAGCATGCTCCATACTGAAATGGTTTGTCGAGATCGGTGTGGAAGAACTTGATTGGCCTGCACAGAGCCCTGACCTCAACCCCATCAAACACCTTCGAGATGAATTGGAATGCCGACTGCGAGTCGGGCCTAATCTCCCAACATCAGTGACCAACCTCACTAATGCTCATGGCTGAATGGAAGCAAGTCCCCGCAGCAATGTTCCAAGATTTTGTGGAAATTCTTCCCAGAAGAATGGAGACTAAGGGGGAACCAACTCCATATTTATGCCCATGATTTTGCAATGAAATGTTCAACAAGGTGTCCACATACTTTTGGTTACGTAGTGCATTTCAAAAATCAGTATACTCTTTTTTTTCTTCTTTAAATGTTTTATTTAGTTAAATAAAAGGTTAAGGAACACAACAAGTATTTGTTTTGATTAATGAGGGTGGGGCAACTGTACAGCGTGTACGTCAAAAACTCCTTCTCTCTCTCTCTCTCTCTATCAATACCTGCTCCTCAATCATTTCCCTCCAAGGACCCAAAATTTGCCCAGATACTTTGGCCCATTTTTTGTGTATTTCTTCTTTGGGCCCCCATTATTAACCAAATTAGCATAGTTCTATGCAAAATATATATTTACAAATGTCCACGGGTTTAAGATGGACCAGTCCATCTGGCATTTGTCTTAACTGCCCTATGGCCAATCTGTTTCTGCAGCCGTCAACCACAGAGCAAAAACAAATACTCTACTAAACTGCCATGTGCTCTGTGAAGTTGGCCACAGATTTACTAGACAAAACAAGCCTGCTTTTCATTGCAGAAAGTTGTTTCCTACCCTAGCTCACTCTCCCTTTGATGATCTGAAATGACTAAATAAAGCTAGGGTAAAGCTAGTGTAACCTAGGCTACCTGGGGTGGCTGAGGTTAGAGAAACTGGTCACCTTCCACTCACAGTGAATGAGTGAGAGTGAAGGGCGGCAGAGAAGAGGCATGTTGTAGCTGGGTGAAGTGGAGTGAACAAGGACAGAGGGGGGGTGAGTGAGGAGGGGTGGCTAATTCTCTGGAATGGAACACAGCCTAGATGGTTGTCATGGTGACAAAGGGGCCCATGCTGACAGGCCCAGTTACATTATTGTGGTCTCTGATTCTCCGCTCTGGGTGAAGTTTCCTCAAGGTACAGATCTAGGATCACCCAATCCTAACCTTAAACATTTGTAGGGAAAATGCTAAACTGACCCAAGATCAGTGTCTAGAGTGTAACTCCACCCTACTCTGGTCCTCCTGTGACCAGCTTTGAGAACTGTATATCATTAGGGTTTGTGTATGTGTGTTCAAACCACTGCTACATCTTCTCAAAGACGACAAAGACAGACCTTTTACCTTTTCAAACTTCACTTAGAAAAACAGGCAGCAGATGCTAGAAGGGAAGACTGCCTCCACCCCAGTATTTACCATTAGTAATGAATCATGATATGAGTATGTGTCTGCATAATGACTTTGTATTGTACGTTGAATAGAGGGCTGGCTGAGAAAACGAAGACACAAGTGTTTTCCATTACACCACACAACGCAATTCTATTACACATTTTCATTGTCTTCGACACACACATAAAATAACAGATGAGGACTGTAGGAATGCAGTGCTGGCACAGCAAAGAACTTCTCGTGTTTACGTAGGCCAGAGCAGGAACAGCTTTCTCAAGTCCTCCCACTGCCAACACCGGGGTGTGTGCACTCACTCACACACACCCATTAATCTCACTTCTTAAGCAAGATAAATACAGAGACTTACTCGGTATCCAATTGAAATCGGGGGAGTCCCTTAAGATGCTTCAATCTGTACTAGTGCACACACACAATCAGTGACTCACTCAAATGTAAATAGTCTTGGACTACATGCTCAGACAAGCACACTTGTTGTCTGGCCTCCTACTCTGTTACTGGGATATAATATTTTGAAAGTAGAAAGAGAAAAATCTGGTCCAACACTTCAAAGTGTTGTTAATAAAATAAACCTGTATATTAACCTGTGCAAACAGAGACCAAAGGCTACAGTACTAAAAATACATGGGACACATTGTCCAAACACCCATATTAACTGTCTGAACTTTTGAACCGCCTTAAACCAAGTTAACATTAACAATAGATGCACTATTGTAAAGTGGTTGTTCCACTGGATATCATAAGGTGAATGCACCAATTTGTAAGTCGCTCTGGATAAGAGCGTCTGCTAAATGACTTAAATGTAAATGTAAATGTAAACATTACAACACTCTTCAGAAATGTACACAATAATAACTTACTGTGGACAAGTACAATGCCATACAGTAATGAAGACTGATGCATCTATAGACAGTTGTCTTTTGTCACATGTAACTTTTTTTGTTGACAAATCCAGCCATTATTTCCTCATCACTTCCTCCTATGCTGTTACACAAGTTGTCTCAGAAACGAAGGAAACCTATGCTCTTTGGACTTGTGCTGGAACATTAAAAAAGGGGCAAACTAGGATTTGAACATAAAGAAATAAAAGTAACGAAAACTATCCCTTACCACCATGGCCACTGACTGCATGTTGAGGTCGCAGGGCGGCTTGAGGGCCTTGGGCCGCGTGGCGTACCAGTAGGTGGTGAGGGCGGCAAGGGCACCCACACCCATCAGCATGTTGGTGGGCAGGCTGTGCATGTACTGGCGCACATCCTCCATCTCTGGGATCCGCAGCTGTCTCAGGAGCTCCTGGGCCTGCATCTTCTCTCTGTTGTAGAGAGAGAGAGAGAGAGAGAGGAGAACAAACATTTAGTGCAACACATATCAGTAGTCTTTGAAAAGTTACATTTCCATCTCCCCTAGCACCTAACTACCTCCTCAATATGTAAAGACATGAAAGAACTGCATAGGGGAAAGCAATAATAGCCAAAGGAGGACTAGTGCCCGGTTCCATTCGCCGACCCCGCACACTGAGGACTGAGCACATTTGAGGTGACATGTTTTACTGCAAGGAGCTTTGGTTGAGGGTGGAGCTACATTTATTACCAACATTGTTTGTACCCATCTTATCCCCTTGGTTCTAGAAACATTATAGTAGGTAACACTGAAATTGGTTGGTCCCATTACTCTCAAATGGCTTCCTTTCCTTTGCCTGCACTCACCTATAATAAGTAGACGGCTTAAAGCGACAGTAATAGTAGGCTTCCTTCATCGCATACAATCTTACACCAGTGCAGCTGACGGAAATGACGAGGAAATCACTCCAGAACATTGAGACAGAGCTACACATTTCATGAAAAACGTAAACAAGATTGGAGAGAAAGGGTTTAGCGCAACACATTTACATTTAAGTCATTTAGCAGACGCTCTTATCCAGAGCGACTTACAAATTGGTGCATTCACCTTATGATATCCAGTGGAACAACCACTTTACAATAGTGCATCTAACTCTTAAGGGGGGGGGGGGGGGGGGGGGGGGTTAGAAGGATTCCTTTTCCCTCTCCTAGGTATTCCTTAAAGAGGTGGGGTTTCAGGTGTCTCCGGAAGGTGGTGATTGACTCCGCTGACCTGGCGTCGTGAGGGAGTTTGTTCCACCATTGGGGTGCCAGAGCAGCGAACAGTTTTGACTGGGCTGAGCGGGAACTGTACTTCCTCAGAGGTAGGGTAGCGGATGCGAGCTTCAACTGGAAGCCAGTGGAGAGAGCGGAGGAGCGGGGTGACGTGAGAGAACTTGGGAAGGTTGAACACCAGACGGGCTGCGGCGTTCTGGATGAGTTGTAGGGGTTTAATGGCACAGGCAGGGAGCCCAGCCAACAGCGAGTTGCAGTAATCCAGACGGGAGATGACAAGTGCCTGGATTAGGACCTGCGCCGCTTCCTGTGTGATTTTACCCCTTTTTCTCTCCAATTTCGTGGTAGCCAATTGGTAGTTACAATCTTGTCCTGTCGCTGAAACTCCCGTACGACTCGGGAGAGGCGAAGGTCGAGAGCCGTGGGTCCTCCGAAACACAACCCAGCCAAGCCGCACTGCTTCTTGACACAATGCCCACTTTTATCCCGGAAGCCAGCCCCACCAATGTGTTGGAAACACCGTACACCTGGCGACAATGTCAGCCACAGGAGTCGCTGGTGTGCAATGGGACAAGAACTTCTCTGCCGGCCAAACCCTCCCCTAACCTGGATGACGCTGGGCCAAATTGTGTGCCGCCCCATGGGTCTCCCGGTCACAGCCGGCTGTGACAGAGCCTGGACTTGAAGCAGGATCTCTAGTGGCACAGCTACAGTAGCACTGCAGTGCCTTAGACAACTTTGTCACTTGGGAGGCCTCATAGCTCCTTGTATTATATTATTTTCCCCATCACCATACACTTGACTTGCAAACATAATGAACGCCTTAGGGGAGTCAAACTGACACTCTAAACATTCCATAAACCAATCCTGAACACAGGTTTCCGTCATGATATCAGGACACCCGCACATGGCACATCTCATTTTAGTGAGGAAGTAAGACGTGGTGACATTTCCTGTTTGGAGTGCTTTGATAGTGAGCTCACTGGAATCCCCTCTTCCCTGCACACCAGGCCAGAGCCCTGTATAAACACTTCCTTGAAGTCAGCATTAATCTCATGATCCAGCACGGTTTAATTGATCCAAGCAAAGGGGGTGGATTGATAGTCCAGGGTATAAGGCAACATGTGACAACTGCGTGGGTACTTTCTACAGCAGGGATTGTCAACAATAATCAGCCGCGGGCCGATTGTTTCTTGAGCGGCTGGTCGGGGTGCCGGAGCATAAAAACAAAATAATTTGTAGACTGCAAATTGACCACAAGAAGCACAAACAGATATATTTCACTAAAACATTTCAAACATCTATAACGCATGGGAATAATTGGGAACATATTTCCTAAATTAAAATTGATTTCCTGGTGTTGTTAACAGTCTTATGTCCAACAATGAAAATACAAAAAATATAATTTTTTGAACAGTATTACCTTAAGGAAGAAGTTTATAGTACAAGGCCCTGAGGCTCTAGTCACTCACTCTCCACATGGAGACCAGTGTGACCGTCATAGGTCACAGTCTGTGAAGGACAGTCACCTCACAACATGTTCAATGTCAACAACTCTGTCAATACAACAACATTCAGCCAAACTGAAAGTTGCATTACTTTTCTATTTTACTTTACCAGTAAGTTGACTGAGAACACATTCTCATTTACAGCAACGACCTGGGGAATAGCTACAGGGGAGAGGGATGAATGAGCCAATTGTAAGCTGTGGATGATTAGGTGGCCATGATGGTATGAAGGCCAGATTGGAAATTTAGCCAGGACACCGAGGTTAACACCCCTACTCTTACGATAAGTGTCATGGAATCTTTAGTGACCACAGAGAGTCAGAACATCCGTTTAACAACCCCTCCGAAAGACAGCACCCTACACAGGGCAATGTTCCCAATCACTGTCCTGGGGGATTGGGATATTTTTTTAGACCAGAGGAAAGGGTGCCTCCTACTGGCCCTCCAACACCAATTCCAGCAGCATCTGGTCTCCAGATCTTTAAATCTAAAGACGACTACACTTCTACTCTCATTTCCCTTCAATTGTGACAGAATATTTTTTGATGATCCTGTTTGTTCTTAAAAAGCACTTCTTTGCAGGACAGAGGTTTGTTACCATTGGGAAACTGCACTACAGTCTCAAAGGTGCTTCATCCTGTCTTGGCACAATTACAGAGATCAGAGTGAGAGGTAGAGAGAAACAGCAAAGAGTGAATAGGTCACCCTATGCTCTTTGCCCCTAGACTGCCTGCCACTATTGATGACTGAGAATGGTTAGTTAGACAGGGAGATGGCTCAATTTTGACTTCCAAGAACGGTGGCAGTCACATTTTAGCCTAAGAACATATTCAAAATATGATTTTGACTTTGTTCACATTTCTGTCAGAGAAAAAAAATTAAATGATATTCACATTGTGACAATCATTGAAAAATAGCCACAAAAAAAAGGGAGATAGGTACCTCTACTGATGCAGAGCAGTTAGTCTTTACCTTGTATCCCTGAAGTAGTAGCAATTGCTCCCAGAGGGGACTGAGCTACTGTAGACCTTTTAGTTCTCACAACTATGAATAACAGTTTCCAGGCTAAAGTAACCCCCCCTTTCAAAACAGCAGGCGCATGAGGCGCTGACGCTCTTCTGAGCCACTCATTGGCGTTCCGCTCAAGGAGGCAGTCATTGAAAAGCGTGTGCCGGTCTGTGTTAGAACCACGAATAGGGCTGTGACTGCCATGGAAGTTTTGAAGTGACCATCGTTATAAAAAATATATATTTTAAATTAAATACATTCTCCTCTCCTTCAATCCTGACTGCATGTGCTGCTGCTTCAGGGGCGGGGTATTGTCGAAGCAACCAACTTACTTTTTTGGAGAAATGTCCTCTGGTCTGATGAAACAAAAATAGAACTGTTTGGCAATAACGACCATCGTTATGTTTGGAGGGAAAAGCCCTGATCTCAATCCTATAGAAAATTTGTGGGCAGAACTGAAAAAGCGTGTGCGAGCAAGGAGACCTACAAACCTGACTCAGTTACAGTCATGAGGAATGGGCCAAAATGTGGTAGCTTGTGGAAGGCTACCCAAAACGTTTGACCCAAGTTAAACAATTTAAAGGCAATGCTATCAAATACTAATTGAGTGTATTTAAACTTCTGACCCATAGGGAATGTGACGAAATAAATAAAAGCTCAAATAAAATCACTACTATTATTCTGACATTTCACATTCTTAAAATAAAAATGGTGATCCTAACAGACCTAAAACAGGGAATTTTTACTAGGATTAAATGTCAGGAATTGCGAAAAACTGAGTTGAAATGTATTAGGCTAAGGTGTATGTAAACTTCGACTAATATAATTTCTAAAATTAATGTATTAAAACATTTTAATTTTCATGATGTCTTCATCCATTATCGTCGGTTACACGATTATAGAATTACCGTGCCAGCCCTAACCATAAAAGCTCCAATAGATCCCAATCATAGTAATTGAAGATTTAGTCCAGGATGCTAATGTTGCTAATGGCAGAGCCATCACATCTGAAACATGTTAATGAAGAAAAATCTAATCTCACGTAAACAGGCCCCGGGGTAGACCATTCGCGGGAATAGCTGGTAGCATGACGCAAACACACTGCCAGGGACATTAGAGATTATAACAAGGAAGAGGTACAGAGGGTAAATGTTGCTGTTTTTACTGAACAACCTCCAGATATGGAAAACTGCTTAGGTCAAACAAAATGGTGGAATTCTTAAGACTAGGGTAACTACCACAGCCGAATGCTCGCTATACTTAAAACCATTGCCATTTCCCTCTCAGCCCCCCTCTTATCTTTATTTCCATACCAACCTGCCCACTCTCCTAAGTGTGTGGTATGTGCATACAAGCGTCTGTGTATGCATGTATACCACACACACACACACGTAAGACACATGTGTGCGCGCCTCAGTCAGCTGGCCGGGGAGAGCAGGGAAAAGGGACATGCCACAGGCATCACATGGCTTGGCTGTGACTCGTTTCCAGGCTAAAGGTAACCCTCCACTGCTTCTCCCCCTCCAGCCAGCCCCTCCATAATTGGCCTGGGAGGATGATGGGCCAATGGCAGCGCTCACCCACCAGTCACCCCACTCAGACAGAAAACTGAAGACATTGGAAAAAACTGAGGGGGGGGTGGGGGTCACAATCCAGCTGGTCTGTTTGACCACAGAACGCACAGAATACAGTGCTGTCAACAGCTAGAAAATGGTATGTGGTTCAGTCATTTCAAGTCAAGTGCATGAGTCAGACGATCTAGGTTTATACAGAAACATTCTTGCAGATCTCCTGGATATGATGTGTGATGTTAATAAAATATGGAGTATAACTTACTAGCTACTTTTACTTATGAAAACGAACATAGAAGAGTGGTTAACCTGAGCCATGTTCAAAGTATAAAATTGTAAAATTCAGGTTGTTAAATGGTAGGCTACTTGTTGGTGCCCTGCACAAGTTTTGAATACAATGCAAAAAAGTATTCATACAGGATAACTGTAGGGGATTGACAAGAGAAGGATCAACTATACTGAACAAAAATATAAAACACAACATGTAAAGTGTTAGTCCCATGTTTAATGAGCTGAATTAAAAGATCCCAGAATTGTTCCATGCGCAAAGCTTTAATTTCTCTCCAATTTTACACACAAATTTAAATCCCTGTTACTGAGCAGCCTTTGCCAAGATAATCCATCCATCTCGCAGGTGCAGAATATCAAGATGCTGATTAAACAGCATAATCATTACACAGCACCTTGTGCTGGGGACAATAAGATGTGCAGTTTTGTCACAACACAATGCCACAGATCTCAAATTGAGGGAGCGTGCAATTGGCATGCTGACTGCAGGAATGTTCACCAGAGCTGTTGCCAGAGAATTCAAGGTTCACTTCTCTACCATAAGCCGCCTCCATAATTTTTTTACCCCCTTTTTCGTCATAGCCAATTGGTAGTTACAGTCTTGTCCATATGGGAGTTGCAGCAATGGGACTCTGGAAAGGTGAAGGTCGAGAGCTGTGCGTTCTCCGAAACACAACCCCGCCAAGCCGCACTGCTTCTTGACGCTTAACCCGGAAGCCAGCCACACCAATGTGTCGGAGGAAATACCGTACACCTTGCAACCGTGTCAGCGTGCATGCGCCCGGCCCGCCACAGGAGTCGCTAGAGCACGATGTGACAAGGACATCCCGGCCGGCCAAACCCTCCCTAACCCGGACGACACTGGAGCAATTACACGTCGCCTCATGGTTCTCCCAATCACGGCTGGCTGCGACACAGCCCCGCCTCAAAAACCGCAAACCACGTGTAACCAGGCCAGCCACACCACATCTGGCTTCTTCACCTGTGGGATCATCTGAGACCAGCCACTCGGACAGCTGACAAACTGGGTTTTCACAAAATAATTTCCACACAAAATGTCAGAAACCGTCTCAGGGAAGCTCATGTGAGTGCTCATCGTCCTCAGCAGGGTCTCGACCAGACTGTTATGACGCCGAAGAACAGACTTCGATGGCCACTGGCATGCTGGAGAAGTGTGCTCTTCACAGTTTAATACCGGTTTCAACTGTACCTGGCAGATAGCATGTATGGCGTCAAGTGGGCAAGCAGTTTGCTGATGTCAACGTTGTGAACAGAGTGTCCCATGGTGTTGGTATGGGCAGGCATAAGCTACGAGATCCTGAGGCCCATTGTTGTGCCATTCATTCGCCACCATCACCTCATGTTTCAACATAATGCATGGCCCCATGTTGCAAGAATCTGTACACAAATCCAGGAAGCTGAAAATGTCCTGTACGACAGCATGTTCCAGTTCCTGCCAATATCCAGCAACAGTTTATTTTTTACCTTTTTCTCCCTGATTTTGTGATAGCAAATTGGTAGTTACAGTCTTGTCCCGTCGCTGCAACTCCCCTATGGACTCGGGGAAGGCGAAGGTCGATAGCCATGAGTCCTCCGAAACAACCCTGCCAAGCCGCACTGCTTCTTGACACACTGCTCGCTTAACCTGGATGCCAGCCGCACCAATGTGACAGAGGAAACATTGCAGACAAAGTCAGCTTGCAGGCACCCGACCCTCCACAAGGAGTCACTAGAGCGCGAGGGGACAAGGAAATCCTGGCCGGCCAAACCCTCCCCTAAACCGGACGACACTGGGCCAATTGTGTCCCGCCTCATGAACCTCCAGGTCACGGGCGGCAGTGACACAGCCTGGGATCAAACTCAGGTCTGTAGTGACGCCTCAAGCACTGCGATGCAGCGCCTTAGACAGCTGTGCTACTCGGGAGGCCCCAACATCCAGCAACTTCGCACAGCCATTGAAGGAGTGGGACAACATTCCACAGGCCACAATAAACAGCCTGATCAACTCTATGCGAAGGAGAGGTGTCACACTGCATGAGGCAAATGGTGGTCACACCAGATACGGACTGGTTTTCTGATTATTATAATATTTTTTATGTATCTGTGACAAACAGATGCATATCTGTATTCCCAGTGATGTGAAATCCATAGATCAGGGCCTAATGAATTTATTTCAATTGACTGATTTCCTTATACAAAATTTAACTCTGACATCTTTGAAATTGTTGCATTTATATTTTTGTTCAGTGTAGCTTAGTTTGGCTGTAGACAATGGCTTCCCCTTGTCATAAAAGCTATGAGTTTGCTATAACGTACACAATTCAGAGAAAGCTCTTTCTAGAAACTCTAGAAAAACACGGGGCAGTGAAGCCAGATGACGTCACCAATGACACCAGGACTAAGATGATAGATCGATAAGTAAATATGCTTGATGATCTGTATATATAAAAAGAAAGAAAAAAGAAAGCGTGACTTCCCATATCTGAAAAGGAGATTGAAGACTTGAAATGGTAACACTTCCTATGAAGCAACAATGAGCGCCTATATCATGCATTGTGGTGCATTATGCAGTGTATAAGACAAAAATGCTTATAATGCATTAAAGAGATGGAAATGTACAGTATGTCTTACTAAAAAAGAGAATAAAAATATTGAACGGTTTACCTCAAGTGTTTCCATCTCACACCCAGTCACAAACAAAGACACAAATAGCATTTAAAGGAAAGTCTCCATTGAACATGATTAGGTCCAGGAATGAGCTTATTCTGAACCAAGTCAACTCCCCTACCCCTGAGACAGACCAATAGACAGGTACCACACCGGGGTTCAAATATATTAACAATTTTGAGCATTTGATTGAGTCTACCTGGAGTGCCAGATGGGGCGGGATTTGAAGTTGGGACTTTTCTACTGGTTTATCGAACCAGACAGGCTCAAACCGGCACAGAAATTATGTTTAATGTATTTGAAACCCAGGTCTGAAAAGGCACGCAAACAAGACACTCCAGTCTATTCAGGTTAAGAGTGTTAGACTTCAAGGAAGTGAAAGCCCCAGAGATTGTCAGCTTGACGACTGGGATCTGTATTAAGCACACTAGCCCAAGTACTGAAGCCAGGCTTTTAAACCTTTCCCACTCCTAAGCCTGTTCCAGATACAACCGATAGCCCCTACCCACTCTTAGGCCTGCTTCAGATACAATGCCTAGCCCATTCCAAGGCCTGGTCCAGAAACACATCCTCTAAAGCTAAAGTCAAGGGAATTCTTTAGAAGACTAGGGATTTAAACTGCTATAGGTGTATGAAAGCAGCGTGCTAGCTCAGTTTCAATTGTTTACAGTTAGAAATGCCCAGAGGGCTTACACTGTCACAATACCAGCAACTCCACTTCTAGATGTACAGTGTATTCATTGAAGTGGGACTTTCTGAACCTGGCAATTGCAGACATAAATCTAATTCAAATAGAGGTCACTGAGATAGAACATCCAGGAACATTCAGGAAGATGCAATTCTGTAACGTTGCACCTTCCTGAAAAGCCCCTCTTGAATCCACCTTGAATTCTCAGGACCAAAGCCAACAGGCTTCCAGTCTCAGTGATGTGAAAATTCCCATAAATTGGAGAAAATCAGCAGCACCATCCCTGTAGCATATTGATTCTCTCCTGAATTAGCACAGTATGGATACTCTAGCCTAGTGCAACAACCTTTGGCATACAGAAAAACCCCTCAAAACCGCCATGCACTATTCAGTTATTGAATAGGCTGTGTGTGCGTGCGTGTTGTGATTTGTTAAGCGCTGATGCCTCATTGATAATTCAACAGCATTAGCTACAAATAGCTCTGGAGGATGTTGTAGTAAAGGGGCAGGGGGATCGTTATTCTATACATACAAAGTTGTTAACATACGAGACACACACACGTTGGGGGAAGCATAATAGATTTATTTCACTGCAAGGGAGCAGGGAGGTCAATCTAGACTAGTGTGACTGAGGTGGCTAGTTGTGGAATGACTGTAGGGGGTGGGGAGGTAACTGCAAAGTGATCCATCCTTCTATAATTAGCCCTGCACGGACACAGCCTCATCTTTCACCCTCAATCCCCACTCCGCTTTGGACACAAAAGTGACTTTGATGGGGAGAGCAGCATTCATGAGGACAGCAGGTGACCCGAGAGGAAATCAAATGTGCTGGGTCACGACCACACTGTACAGGGTCATAGAGAGATGGGACATTGGGGAGGGGTGAATGTGAGGGAAGGTTGTCCGCACTGCAGGCATGGCTCGGTGACTGCAGCCTCCCGGTCAACAGGACCGAAAGACAGTAGTCTGCTAAAATGGCTTCAAAACTAGCCATAGGCCGGTCACAGATCTGTTTGTGCCATCTTGCCAACTCCTATGGTCATTCTCACACCTAACTGTAGCCATATAGCACAAACAGATGTGGGACCAGGCTTACCTAACCTGCCAAGTTTCCATGAGGCTCCCACCAACACACTGCAGATTCAACCACAGATAGTAGAATCCCTTTATTTGCCAAGACCCATCACACCCATTTACAAACAAAACCAGGGTCAGCACTTTTAATTGGAAATTACATTTACAGATTGCACCTAAGAATCTGAGTCTGGGCTATGAATCCTAAAAACATGGTAGAGGACAATTTCAAAGTCATACTTTATAAAATCAGACCCAAACCTAGTTCAATTTCAAACTGCATGTGCGTTTGTCAAAAAGCCATTCATAACCATGATCCATAAGAGAATAGCTCTGTACGCATCTCTCTACATGTAACATCAAACACAAAGCGCCAAACCTGCTGTCTTAACATTCAAATAAAATGTAGGGGTGCAAAGGTTTAGTAAATCCATGCGTCACGGTTCGGTTCATACCTCGGTTCAAAAAGACTTCGTGTTACAGGATAAATTGTCATCCAGTGGTGAAGAACCATTAGGCCTAAACCCCAAATGTTATATTTATAAATCACATTCATACATATTTTTATATCAACAGTTCGTTACAGCACTCCGATCCCACTGTGGCTATACATTATCATCTTTTTTTTTTTAGGGACTATTGATTTTCTTCGCAAACAATTTAAAATCACCACGCTTTCACACCGAAATGCTACAAACTCAAAACAATTTGGACTAATATCCATTTAGCATCTAACTATCAATGGAAAGCATTAAACACCCTTAATCTCCTCAGCTTTAGCCCATTTAGCCGTTTACAGAGACAGAGGTAAGCAGGTAAGCTCTAAAATTACACTCAACGGAATAGGGTTCTCGCCAATGACGCGCTAATACCTTACAGCTCACCCCTGCCCGAGTGCCGATTTCCTGTTTGACCAGGCCGTGGTCAGAGCCTTGGTAGAAGTGTTGTATAAATAAAGGCTCACTGACTTGCTGTGGCCTGAGGGCTTTGGCCGTTAGTAACCCCCGCCAAAGACGAGCGGAGCAGGCAGGTCACGGTGGAGAGGCAGTGCACCCTTGGCCCTGTTCCACAGAGTGGTGTGAGAAGGGAGGGAGAGAGAACAGGAGAGAGAGAGCTCCGTAATCTGAAGCGGAAAGTGCTAGATTCTCATGTGAGAGACGCCGAACATTCGAGACGAGAGAGGACCAAGAGTTTTTTTCTCCACACCACAAGCCTCCATTTCCAGATTAACTTGAATGGTTTGGGATGAATGCTGTCATTGTACTTCAAAGCTGACAGGACAAGAATCCTCCACATGATAATCACAATCACAAGTTTGTAAACTAGAGCAATTGGTCTGTGTTCATCGCAGCAAATTAAATCAAATGGTATTTGTCACATGCGCCGAATACAACAGCTGTAGACCTTAGTGAAAGGCTTACTTACAAGCCCTTACCCAACAACGCCGTTCAAGAAAACACCTAAAAATAAGACATAAGAATAACTAATTATTAAAGAGCAGCAGTAAATAACAATAGCGGTGCTATATACAGGGGGAACCGGTACAGAGTCAATGTGCGGGGGCACCGGTGTAAAGGTAATATGTGCATGTAGGCAGGGCAATATGGCCAAAATCTCATATCACGATATAGGTCATTTCATATCCCGATAACGATACATATTACGATATTGCACATTATGTAAATTCAATGAATAAATAGTTTATATAAAATTACCACATGTAAAGGCCTACTTCTTACTACCTTTTGAATTATACTCAACATGTAAAAAGGTACTTTCTCATATTTGATTCTTTCTCCTTTTATTTAGAACCTTGGTGCAAATTTTCAATTAAGCATGGAACAGAATACGAATGTATAAAAATCTGCAAATAAAAGATAGATAGATATATATATATACACACACTTTTTTTAGGGGGGGGGGGTGGGCTTGCCTGTTTTGTGTGTTATTTTGGCATTAATGTGTCACATATCAATTTGCATTTGGTACATTGGGTCGGGTGTTAGCGCCAATTCACGAAACCCCCGTTTCTCGACCATGTAAATTGGGGCCATGTCTTTGCAGATGTAAGTTGTAACGGCAGCTGTTCTCATTCCATCTTCGTGATTCTTTGCCATAGGGTGTGCCGTGGGCAAAAGCCTCCTGCAACAGAGTTGGGGGGTTTGTGTTGAGCATTCGACTGTACTTTTGTGAGTCTCATCCGTAGACTCTCTCCGTACTGTTTCACATGAATCTTGCGTAGGTGGTAAAAGATGTTAGTGGTGTTTGAGCCCGTTGTCGGTACCGGCATGAGGAATATTTTGCAGAGGACGGTTTTCTGGTCCGTGTCAGACTTCACACCCAAACCACGTCCATCTGACCAAAGTAGCCCCTCTTAGGTACGAGCTCCGTGTCGCCGTACTCTGTGTCACATTCACTCTCCTCCATGTTTTTTTGTGAAAGAATGCAAAGGGTAGTCCAATTGACAAGAAATATTGCTGTAAAGAGTGTGATTTACAACAACGAAATAAACGATAGAGCATAATATGATACCATAGACATTTTATCGTCACACGATAAATATATATATTATATAGTCATATCGCCCAGCCCTACATGTAGATATTCACTTTAAGACTATGCATAGATAATAACAGCGATAATAATAGCAGCAGCATTCCAGAGGTGGGGGGGATGCAAATAGTCTGGCTGGCCATTTGATTAGTTGTTCAGGAGTCTTACGGCTTGGGGGTAGAAACTATTTAGGAGCCTCTTGGACCTGGCGCTCCGTTACCGCTTCCCATGCAGTAGCAGAGAGAACAGTTAATGACTAGGGTGGCTGGAGTCTTTGACAATTTTTAGGGCCTTCCTCTGACACAGCCTGGTACAGAGGTCCTGGATGGCAGGAAGCTTGGCCCCGGTGATGTACTGGTCCTACGCACTACCCTCTGGAGTGCCTTGCAGTCGGAGGCCGAGCAGTTGCCATACCAGGCAGTGATGCAACCAGTCAGGATGCTCTAGAACCTTTTGAGGATCTGAGGAACCATGCCAAATCTTTTCAGTCTCCTGATGTGGATTAGGTTTTGTCGTGCCCTCTTCACAACCGTCTTTGTGTGCTTGGACCATGTTAGTTTGTTGGTGACGTGGATGCCAATGAACTTGAAGCGCTCAATCTGCTCCACTACAGCCCCGTCGATGAGAATGGGGGCGGGCTCGGTCCTCCTTTTCCTGTAGTTCACAATCATCTCCTTTGTCTTGATCACGTTGAGGGAGAGGTTGTTGCCCTTGCACCACACGGTCAGGTCTCTGACCTCCTCCCTATAGGCTGTCTCATCGTTGTCGGCGATCAGGACTACCACGGTTGTCATCAGAAAACGTAATGATAGTGTTGGAGTTGTGCCTGGCCGTGCAGTCATGAGTGAACAGGGAGTACAGGAGGGGACTGAGCACGCACCCCTGAAAGGCCCCCGTGCTGAGGATCAGCTTGGCGGATGTGTTGTTACCTACCCTTACCACCTTGGGGCAGCCTGTCAGGAAGTCCAGGATCCAGTTGCAGAGGGAGGTGTTTAGTCCTGAGGTCCTTAGTTTAGTGATGAGCTTTGAGGGCACTATGGTGTTGAACGCTGCGATGTAGTCAATGAATTAGCATTCTCACATAAGTGTTCCTTTTGTCCAGGTGTGAAACGGCAGTGTGGAGTGCAATACAGACGGCATCATCTGCGGATCTGCTGGTGCAGTATGCAAATTGGAGTGGTTCTAGGGTTTCTGGAATAATGATGTTGATTTGAGCCATGACCAGCCATTCAAAGCATTTCATAGCTACCGACGTGAGTGCTATGATTTGGTAGTCATTTAGGCAGGTTACCTTAGTGTTCTTGGGCACTGGGACTATGGTGGTCTGCTTGAAGTTAGTATTACAGACTCACAGGGAGAGGTTGAAAATGTCAGTGAAGACACTTGCCAGGTTGGTCAGTGCATGCTCAGAGTACACGTCCTGGTAATCTGTCTGACCCTGCGGCCTTGTGAATGTTGACTTGTTTAAAAGGTCTTACTCACATCGGCTGTGGAGAGCGTGATCACACAGTCGTCCGGAACAGCTGATGCTCTCATGCATGTTTCCGTGTTACTTGCCTCGAGGCGAGCATATTTAACTCATCTGGTAGGCTCGTGTCACTGGGCAGCTCTCGGCTGCGTTTTCTTTTGTAGTCTGTAATAGTTTGCAGGCCCTGCTACATTCGACGAGTGTCGGAGCGGCAGCTCTACCCTTTAGCTCAGTGCGAATGTTGCCTGTAATCCATGGCTTCTGGTTGGGGTACGTACAGTCACTGTGGGGACAACGTCATCGATGTAATTATTGATAAAGCCAGTGACTGATGTGGTGTACTCCTCAATGCCATCAGAAGAATCGAGGGAGAGCTTGAACACATCTCTGTGTTTAAATAAATGCATAGGCCCCTGCCCCGTGTCTTACCAGAGGCTGCTGTTTTGTCGAGTGTGTATAACCCGCCAGCTGTATGTTCTTAATGTCGTCGTTCAGCCACGACTCGATGAAACATAAGATATTACCGTTTTTTATGTCCCGTTGGTAGGATAAACATGCTTTCAGCTTGTCCCATTTATTTTCCAGCAATTGAACATTAGCTAGCAGGATGGAAGGCAAAGGCAGATTAGCCACTCATCGCCTGATCTGCACAAGGCACCCTGATCTCTTTCCATGAAATCTGCGTTTCCTTCTCCAGCGAATAACGGGGATATGGGCCTGGTGTCTGTATTATATCCTTCCCCTCTGACTCATTGAAGAAGAACTCTTGGTCCAGTTTTAGGTGAGCCATCGCAGTTCTGATTTCCAGAAGCTCTTTTCAGTCATAAGAGACGGTAGCAGCAACACTATGTACAAAACAAGATACGAACAACGCAAAAAAACTAACAAAATAGCATGGTTGGTTATTAAGAGCCAATAAGACCCGTGTTACTGACAGGCAATTCCACGGTAACGGCATTGCAACTCACTTAATATCTATGGCAAAAAAAATATATCATTTAAAAGTAACGAACCATACAACTCTATGCACAAGGACTACTTAACAATTTTCAGACATATTTACAAAAACACATTTATTGGAAGTACTGTGCAGGTACAAAGTTTGGTAACAGAATTTCAGTAAAATCCCCTTTAGGTGACCACGTTTTCCATAAACTCTTAAATATCTGCTCTGAATTAAGAATAAAAAATGTCTGCAGAAAGAGTGAGGTGTCAGCTATGACATGACACCTGGAGTTTAAAAAAATATACGTCCACCCGGTGTCGGTCAGTGCTCTTTGGGTGAGGATGCTGGTTAAATGGAAAGAGGGTCATGAACCTGTCGGTCTCAAAGTAACTGACCGTTAATTAACAAACACGTTTAGCATCTCCTGGCTTCCACAGAGTCTTCAAACCACTGATGCAGACCGTAGGAACATCTATATTTTAAAAAGTCTAATATATCCATTTTATATAGCCTACATCACAATAAATCCATTATTTATTTTAGACAGTTCTAAAGAAACATGACATAGAAAATGTAGCCCATTTCAGAAGAACAGAATATTCTGAGTTTACCTTATGTTAGGCCCTGATCTGGCTGTTCCATATGGCTGTGGGCTACACTAGTTAATTTAGCAGACAAAGTTTGCTTAGAATTATGTGGCATTATTTTACAGTATGAGGAATACAAATGAACATAGACTGATATTTTCTCCAAAGATTTCCAATGGAGTGTTGAGCAATTAACAATGAAACAGTTCCTCCTTCTGAAAAAAGTAATGAAAGGCATGAGCTCTGCTTCTTACGCAGGCTGCACACACTTCAGTCTCTCATTCACAATTTAACAAGCACTTGATAATTCTCACCGATCAGACTATTCTTAATTTAATCTGGTCTTTACATATAGCCTATGGATGGAACCATTTATTTTATTTAGAATGGCCTACAACAACAACAAAAGTTATCCATAGCCTGTACTCAAATAGCGAATGAGGTTGTTATTAATATGCAAGCATAGGCAGTGCATCCATAAGGCTAGGGGAAGCTTTTGCTAAAGTACATTGAATTAAAATTGCCAAAAATATATAGCCTACTCTCGTCTATACAAAAGTTAAAAAAAATAATCATTCAAAATAGGCTACTAAAGCATGATTTGGCCACAGAAAATCATTTGATTGTAAATCGTATTGCATAGTCGGAAGGAAATGCAGCAGACGTAATTTGGGAAGGTTATTGTTAAATTGCGACTGTCTGAAAAGTAGAGAGGCCAAGCCAGGCATATCGCAATATTTCATAATACAAATTGCAGGAAAACATGGTTTGGAAAGTAAATGCTGTAAAGAGAAGACAATGAGGCGACTCATCTGTCTTTTAGTTATCAAAATTCTCAATTTAACCGAGCGAACAACAGTATAGCCCATCTTATTGGCACCAGCGGAGAGCATCGGCAATATCCCAGGTGAGTGCGCACATTCACTATTTATCATCATTGTTGGGTCAGTGCTACTTACTATTTTGGGGGGGGAATTATTTCCTCATCCTATTTAGAGGGACATCATATACTTTGTCTCTCCCTTTCTTGTAGGCCTATTATATGGACAACATAGTTCTTATTGAGCCATTTGTCTGTGTCAGCAGAGTAGGCTACCCTGTAATTTGTCATTTAAAAAAGATTCTGCTAGTGTCTCCAGTCATATAAAGTGTAGTAGAATTGCATGAAATGTCTTTTTATAAAGAAAAGCCATATTTTTCCCGATGCAAAGAAATAAGCCATGCAAAAAAAGCCAGGCTTCCCCCCAAAAATGTTTGGGATTTGGCTTCACTACCATCACATTGAGAGAAATATTTAATTGACAGAAACAACTTGGAATTGTTGCATCTCGTTGAATTGTCTTCTGGTGGCTGGCTAGCTAAAATTGTCCCATTCCTAAATTAACCATGGATGGAGATAGGGATTTGGACTTGTGGTTTTACTTTATTCTCCGTAATAGCCAATGATTACGGATCAAAACCATAAATTCATACATTGTGTCCCTGGACTGAGAGGATGGAAGTTCAAAATGTAGCTAAATGTAGAAGGCTAATGTTAGCTAGTTAACGTTGCCCATGAAAGGAAATTAGGCTAGCGAGCAAGTATTTTAGATAGGTAGCCTAGGACAACAAAATATAAAGGCGTGTCCTGTATGACAATCATAGACCATGTTGTCAACATGAAAGAGGATGGCATTGGCATTTCTCTACAAGTAGAGTGAGTCAACATGTTTTTTCTACTTGCACAAAAATCAGAACCATGAGCAGCCACATATTTAGCTTAAGTAGATTGGACAAATAGTTTTTGGTATCATCTAGTTATCATTGTAATGGCTCAGTTTTCACATGTGTTTGTGCAGTGACTGGGCTTATAAGAACACGTTTCACTAGGCTCTGTAGGCTGTGTTCTCTAACGGTGTTCCAGGGGACCTAGGACTATAGGCTACGTTTGGAGCTATTTGTCCCGTTTAGTTAGATACCAACCTAATCAAAACATATAGGCATATGGGCTAGGCTACATGATGTGTGTGACTATGATTTGAAAAAGTTGCCTTACTGCACATGCTGGGCATCATTCACAAGTGAAAAGAATGGAAATGAGATAAGAAAAAGATGCGTCCCTTTTTCAGAACCCTGTCTTTCAAAGAATTCGTAAAAATCCAAATAACATCACAGATCTTCATTGTAAAGGTGTAAAGGGTTTAAACACCGTTTCCCATGCATGTTCAATGAACCATAAACAATTAATGAACATGCACCTGTGGAACGGTCATTTACAGTTTACAGACGGTAGACAATTAAGGTCACAGTTATGAAAAATTAGGACACTAAAGAGGCCTTTCTACTGACTCTGAAAAACACCAAAAGAAAGATGCCCAGGGTCCCTGCTCATCTGCGTGAACGTGCATTAGGCATGCTGCAAGGAGGCATGAGGACTGCAGATGTGGCTAGGGCAATAAATTGCAATGTCCGTACTGTGAAATGCCTAAGACTGCGCTACAGGGAGACAGGACGGACAGCTGATCGTCCTCGCAGTGGCAGACCCGGTGTAACAACACCTGCAGAGGATCAGTACATCACACCTACGGGACAGGTACAGAATGGCAAAAACTGCCCGAGTTACACCAGGAACGCACAATCCCTCCATCAGTGCTCAGACTGTCCGCAATAGGCTGAGAGAGGCTGGACTGAGGGCTTTGTAGGCCTGTTGTAAGGCAGGTCCTCACCAGACATCCCCGGCAACAATGTCGCCTATGGGCACAAACCCGTCGCTGGACCAGACAGGACTGGCAAAAAGTGCTCTTCACTGACGAGTTGCGGTTTTGTCTCACCAGGGGTGATGGTCGGATTCGCGTTTATCATCAAAGGAATGAGCGTTACACCGAGGCCTGTACTCTGGAGCTGGATCGATTTGGAGGTGGAGGGTCCGTCATGGTCTGGGGCGGTGTTTCACAGCATCATCGGACTGAGCTTGTTGTCATTACAGGCAATCTCAACGCTGTGCGTTACAGGGAAGACAGCCTCCTCCCTCATGTGGTACCCTTACTGCAGGCTCATCCTGACAGGACCCTCCAGCATGACAATGCCACCAGCCATACTGCTCGTTCTGTGCGTGATTTCCTGCAAGACAGGAATGTCAGTGTTCTGCAATGGCCAGCGAATAGCTCGGATCTCAATCCCATTTAGCACGTCTGGTACCTGTTGGATCGGAGGGTGAGGGCTAGGGCCATTCCCCCCAAGAAATGTCTGGGAACTTGCAGGTGCCTTGGTGGAAGAGTGGGGTAACATCTCACAGCAAGAACTAGCAAATCTGGTGCAGCCCATGAGTAGGAGATGCACTGCAGTACTTAATGCAGCTGGTGGCCACACCAGATATTGACTGTTACTTTTGATTTTCACACCCCCTTTGTTCAGGGACACATTACTCCATTTCTGTTAGTCAAACATCTGTGGAACTTGTTCAGTTTGTGTCTCAGTTGTTGAATCTTGTTATGATCATACAAATATTTACACTTGTTAAGTGAATGAGTAGGAAAGTGTATCCATAGGCTTGCGTTGTTGTTATTATTACATCTCAATTTAAGTCCACAAATGGATGTAGCAATTGTAGATTTAAAATCTGTCAAGTCTAACTTTAGACCGCTAACTGCAGTTAGATTGAAGATTAAGCAACAAGAAGGCCTAAACTTCCTGAGGATTTCCGCCTTTGATAATAAAAAAATGTATAAATTGACACAGTGTGGTCCATCTTGTAGTCCATCTCCTACTTCATGCATACGGACATAAAAAAATATGTTTCCGGATCTCTTTTGTGGCACATTTGGAGAGATGTAACATCTGTAACATACAAATACAAACCAGAATCCCTTTGTAATATATCGTAAAAGGCATGAGAAGATCTTCTGTAGAAGTTGCCACATGGTTGTCAGTCAACACATCACTTCATATCTGAATTCAAAGAGGCATGAATTCATGCTACTACTGGCAACTTTTTTAATTATGCGGACTACTCCAGATTTTCGGGAACACACTGCCCCTGGGGGTTGTAGTCAACTATCAATAAGAGACATTCACCTTTCACCTATAAAAAAAAAAAAAAAAAAACAGCGGTACTGTAATACACTGAGAAAATACTATCTCCTTTGTAGTATATGAACAATGCTACGCCATATAAGCACATGGCAGACCAATCCAGTGGAAAAAAGGGTTCGCATCGCAAGAATATTGTCAACAGGAGAGCTGGTTAAAAGCAGCACACTCAGACAGTGAGTCAATGTCAAAAATCTCCTTCCGGAGACACCTGAAACCCCACCTCTTTAAGGAATACCTAGGATAGGATAAAGTAATCCTTCTAACACCCCCCCCCTTAAAAGAGTTAGATGCACTATTGTAAAGTGGTTGTTCCACTGGATATCATAAGGTGAATGCACCAATTTGTAAGTCGCTCTGGATAAGAGCGTCTGCTAAATGACTTAAATGTAAATGTAAATGTAAAAACAGACTCCAGGCAACATTCCACACAATTCCTCTAATGCGGTTGTCTGCTGTACCACAATGAGCCAGGTATAGGCCTAGCTTATGATGTCAAATGTTCAGGTGTTCTACCAAACCAAGTTTAAATGGCACCTGTCATTATTTGAACTTGGGCCTAATAAGTAGGCTACAACCATTGGTAGCAAGTGTATGTCTTTGAAATAGCTGTGAACTTGAAGCCACCCTGGACTGGCCTGGGCAGGGTTAAGAAAGTGTGCATTACAGCTTTCTGGCAAAGAACATTGAAGACTTAGTAACACCAACAGGTCTAAACCTTGCCACCTGTACTAAGCTTAATAATGCTTAGGAATTAACTGTTTAGCGAAAGAAAAAAAGAAACCTTCATTTGAGAAGGTCACTAAGACTGAAACCCTGAGTAGGCCTAATGCAGCATTAATAGGCTTTGAGCTACTCTTTGAAAATAAATTGCTAAATTGCAATTTCAACAGAACCTTGCACGATCACTTAAATGGGTATCCCAATTTCACTTTAAAATGAAACATGATAAAGAAAGTTACTGTTAATTCCAAAATAATCAAAAGTATTTGAATTGTTTTCTCTATGCATCGGAGTAGCCTATCGCTTTTGTTTTACTAATGGAAATATTGTATTTTATATTGCTTGTTTAAATAAAAGTTTTAAAAAGTATACAAATTAACCTATGAATATTTTTCGAGAATCACTGATAGTAACTCAGCAAACTGTCTCGAGGCAAATGACAAGGCGGGGATGGCACAACACGAGTTTGACAATGGATACATTGTCTCCTTTTAAACTTATATTACAATATTAGCGAATTAACTAACAATGGCGTCATTCGGGATCCTTTCACAAGTCCTAAAAGCGCGCATCACGATAATAAACGTTTCTAAACAAAGTTGAGTGTCTCACAAACGTAGTATCTCCTTTCAGTTTACGACCTTTTTATTCAATCTCTTCCACTAGACTGCCTTAGAAATTTCGTCTTTACAGTTTGCGGTCGCAAGAAGTTGATATATAGTTTACAGGAAGAAAAATGTATACAGCAGATAGCTATTTTTATGACTACGTGTTGATTCACCGAGCATGCTACGAAATAGGGAACGCCTGTAAAATATAAATATTGTTTTTGTATAGGCCTACGTCTTAAAATACGTAGTCTATCCAGCCAGCGATGTGCACGTAATCTGTATTGATAATATGATGGATATTATCTACATTTAAAACGAGTTAATCCACCATCAGACATCTAACGTTACGCCTTTTGAAAACTGAGCGACTGTTGTTTTTTTAATGACCCAGTTATTGCGCAAACAAACAAACAATAATGTATTTCTTATTTTTACATAGTTATTGAGCACAAACTTGGAATAATATAATTGAACAGGCAAAGCATAAAGTTAAACATCCAACAAACCTGTGTCAGGCAGCCTCCTAGGCGTGAACCATTCACAATCTTTAAAGAGGATGTAGCGCTCAACAGTGGATCTCTCTTGTAAAGCAGCTGCTTGGCCAATCAGTGATGCTGTCTAATATTTTCCCCATGCATTTCAAAGGCGTGTTTTCATTGGACAATTTTTATTGAACGTTACGTACGCGTCCATTTTTTGCACATTCCATCACACTTTATTTACGTCACATTATTCAATAAATATTTAATCACCGAAAGAGTTGCAGATCAAATTTGCTCAAACAACTTCTATTGGTTTATTAAAGATGCTTCGGATGCAAGTTTGTTCCGACAAGTTCAATTTTGTTCCAAATTCAATTTCAATACAATCTTTAACAGAGCAATTCATGTAGCCTAGGATTTTATTACATTTTTTGTTGTTTTTGACAACACAGTTTTGCCACATTATCAGACATCCATTAATTTTCTCATACGGACAAACTATGATATTCCACCAGGGTAAAGGACATTATAGCCTACAGTATGTAAAGGACATTGTATGAAACCAACTGCTCAATTTCTTATGCTGTCTAGCCTAACTTAACTTCATCCAACCAACTAATATTAAGATTGTCAGTCAGCAGTCAAGTTACTCACACACTGTCCTCTGTGATCTGATGGTGACAACTAACATTTAGAGGATTAATTTATGCTTTAATGTCGCTTTAAAATCCTTTTTAAAAATCCCTTTAGCCTTGTGCCCTAAACCTGTGCTTCTATTGTCCCAAAAAGCTCCCTGAAAAGAATCCAAAGTTTGATCACATATTGACAAACCAACATATACATCATCAAACACATTCAATCCCATTTGATAAATGGCATAAAGGAACACAAACTTGTTCTTGTTCTTGACCGGCCATCAGTGTCCAGATCTCCAATTCAATAGAGCAATTGTGGCGTGTCGACTCATGGAAGCAAGCATTCAACAAAAGAGCACAGAGAAATCTGAGGGAGCTGGTGACATTCCCTAGGATTGGTCAACAACATCCCAAGCAGGTGCCTCAACCAAGCCAGTGGCTGATCCCAATGATGGGGAATGAATGTAAAGTAAAAAACGTACTATTGTCCAAATATGTACATTAAAGGCCGATTAAAAAGCTTTAACTCTTTTGTTTAAAAAAATGTGTGTACAATCTGTGTACAACACTGTTTGTCTGAGAAAAGGATGTTCCATGTCCACCTGTTTTATGAAATAATATAATAATAATATATGCCATTTAGCAGTTTTACAGTAATGCGTGCATACAATTTTTACGTATGGGAGAACCCAGGAATTAAACCCACTATCCTGGTGTTGCAAAAGCCATGCTCTACCAACTACCAGCTGCAGAGGACCGAACGTAAAGGACAGTACATGAATAGCAAATAAAAGTTTTGAGAAAGAATACGTGTATGTGTGTAGATGTGTAGTCATAGTGTAGATGAAGACAGTTTCATAATTGTTATTTGTTTTTGGGGTTTTATCCATTACTGAAAGAAACAGGTGCCAATATGGCATCTAGTGCAAACTTGGGTAAATCTGGCCAATAGTTCTGTGCAGAACCCAGTCTGCAGCCACAACCGCAAAGTCATAAAGCAACCCACCACTACATCCCATCTCTCACGTTTTCCCACTTTGGAAAAACAGTAGGTTGAATGGACTTGCCATGGAGCAGTTCAGGTTAATATTACAAGGGGGAAAAATGGGCTGATGTGGGGGCCATCCCTGACAGTAGGTCTACATGTTCTACCCCTTTAAGCTGATGACAAACAATAATTATGAACATAATGGATTGGATTTCTATAGTGCTTTTCCACGAGGTGCTCAATGCACTTTGAACTGAATGGGTGTCAACTCAACTCATCCACCACCAAGGTCTGCCTTCAAATCAAATCAAATCAAATGTTATTGGTCACATACACATGGTTAGCAGATGTTAATGCGAGTGTAGCGAAATGCTTCTGCTTCTAGTTCCGACTGTACAGTAATATCTAACGAGTAATATAACAATTTCACAACAACTACCTTATACACACAAGTGTAAAGGAATTAATAAGAATATGTACATATAAATATATTGATGAGCGATGGCCGTGTGGCATAGGCAAGATGCAGTAGATGGTATAGAGTACAGTACATACATATGCGATGAGTAATGTAGGGTATGTAAACATTATATAAAGTGACATTGTTTAAAGTGACTAGTGATACATTTATTACATCCAATTTTTTATTATTAAAGTGGCTAGAGATTTGAGTCTGTATGTTGGCAGCAGTCACTCAATGTTAATAATGGCTGTTTAACAGTCTGATGGCCTTGAGATAGAAGCTGTTTTTCAGTCTCTCGGTCCCAGCTTTGATGCACCTGTACTGACCTCGTCTTCTGGATGATAGCAGGGTGAACAGGCAGTGGCTCGGGTGGTTGTTGTCCTTGATGATCTTTTTGGCCTTCCTGTGACATCGGGTGGTGTAGGTCCTGGAGGGCAGATCGTTTTCCCCCGGTGATGCGTTGTGCAGACCTCACTACCCTCTGGAGAGCCTTACGGTTGTGGGCGGAGCAGTTTCCGTACCAGGCGGTGATACAGCCCGACAGGATGCTCTCGATTGTGCATCTGTAAAAGTTTGTGAGTGTTTTCGGTGAGTATGAGGTTATTTTCCTGACACCACACTCCGAGGGCCCTCACCTCCTCCCTGTAGGCCGTCTCATCTTTGTTGGTAATCAAGCCTACCACTGTAGTGTCGTCTGCAAACTTGATGATTGAGTTGGAGGCGTGCATGGCCACACAGATGACAGAGTAAAATGTCTACAATGTATGTATGCTTCCTATTGTGGTCATAACTGGAATCTGTTCATACTGTAATAACAATATTTCATATCCAAGAATAACCCTAACAGCATTTGCTTCTTTCATACAGGTACATCATCAATAGTACAAAGTGTTTTATCAATCAACTTTTTTAAGTTCAATTACAGGCTTTTAATTTTACATAATTGGAAAGCTTTGCCTTTCTTTCGAACCATAAATGTTTGATTATGGAAAACTGTTATTTGATAAAATGATGAACCCCATTATATGTTTTGCTCATTATTTAATGTGACCAGACCAATGGCGCACTCTAGAGTAAGACCCATCAAAGTGAGACTCAGCAAATCATTGATGTCAGACTATCAGTTATGTTTATTCAATGAAATGTCAAAGACAAAAGGTTCTAATCTAAAGATTAAACTATAGAGGATCATTTAGTCATTATTTCATTGTCAATCTGAAGAGTATCTATTTGAATGGCTGACTTCATATTACTTTATTCGGTATTGCAATAAAATGCATAAAATTCATAAATATGTGAATGCTAGAATTGTTTTAAACCATAGACCCATAGGTACGGTAGTGCAAACATAATTTCTAATTGGCCCCTGTTGGCGATTCTAAATATTCAATATTCATTCAAATCCCCCTGCAGCAGGATTGTTTTCCTCCTGCGACAAAATGGGTCATATTAAGATCTGACATCTGTAGGCTACAAAATAGGCTTTTTTTTCTGATAAAAAATGTATCAACACTTTGGTGCAAGTATGTTGTACATTTTAACTCTAAGCAAAAAAATCTAAGTAGATTCTCAAAATGGCTTATGTTTCAAAACTATAAGCACATTTTGACTGAGTAAAACAAATACATTTACAAAGTCACTTGTTCATTGCACAAAATCACTCTTTCAATTTGGATAGTATACATATTCAATCAAAGTATCTGCCTTTCAAAATGCAATATTCACTTTACTTTTAATATTATTTTCTTGTCATTTGTTAACAATACAATTATCACCTAATCAAACTGCTCAAAATGGAAAACTACTCAACTCAAATGAAATAGTGCTTAGTTAACGTATAGTAGATAACTGCTGAACACTGTACATTTCTATATGTTGACCTCATAAATGTATCAATTTGACATGAATATATGGATGTGGCTGTAAGTACTACATCATTATTCTCCATCCACCAGTGTGCTTCAATAGGACAAAGTGGAAAGATTCACTCTACACTCTAAAAAGAAAAGGTTCCTGGAGTATCCTTTAGGGGTTCTTCAAATCGAAACTGTGGGAATAACCCCTATAAGTTATTCAAATAACCCTTTAAATGGGTTCTTCAAAGAACCCCTTTTAATGGATCCTCAAAAAACATTTAGAAGAACCTTTTGGGGTTCGTTTTTGAACTATCCCCCCTGCCCTATTAGTATTATTATTAATATGCATAGCAGTAATACAATATTTTAGTTGTCAGTGTTAATAATGATTTTAGTGACATGTTAATGTGTTGATGTTCTCCATATCCATAGCCAGAATGAGTTTGCATTGTATGGTGATGAACAAGTTTCCTGTTATGTTGTCACGCCCTCGGGGTTCTCTATGGTGTTTTAGGTCAGGGCGTGACTAAGGGGGTTTCTAGGTATTATATTTCTATGTTGGTGTGTGTGTATGGTTCCCAATTGGAGGCAGCTGATGATCGTTACCTCTAATTGGGGATCATACTTAGTGTGTCTTTTTTTCCCACCTGCGATGTGGGATATTGTTTTGTATGAGTGCCTATGTGCGATATGTATTTCACGATTGTTATATCTTTGTTGTTTTGGAAATTTCACTATCATTAAAATGTGAAACTCTACTCACGCTGCGCCTCGGTCCAATTATTCATACGACAGCCGTGACATATATCCATCAGAGGTGTAGGGAGGGTGAAGTCTGTGAATCCCAAAAAATAGTACAGATGTTTAATTAACAAAACATGCACACGACAGAATATGCACACGACGATAGCTTGGTTTTTGTAGTGAATGAAAAAAACTGTTTTGATAATGGTTTTCATGCACATACCTTGTCCGTAATGTAGAGGCCTATGGGATTTTCATTGAAGAGGTAAGGGAGAAGGATGGTACATACCAATACCAATTGACATACCTTTGTATGCCTCCTCTGTATACCTGCAGACAGACACAAAAGTGAGCAGTTCAGTCACCTCTACCCAATACAGCTAGCCTTCAACATATTCTTATAGCATACATATTCTTACCTCTGTTGATTGATATCCATTGAAATTTGTCAATTTTTTGTTTTACAAAGATTTGCACAAATATGAAAAGATGGTATCATCATAAAACAATATCAATTTAGATCATATAAGGGACAAACTTTACCTTAAATTGAGGAGATCTTTACATTTTTCAGTTAAGTGTCTGGGCCTGCTCTCCTTTCATATTCAAATCCAAATGTTTCAGTTGGGTGGTTGGGTTCCTGCAAGAACCCCCACCAACTAAGGAGGTTCCTCAATGAACCCCACCTCCTATGGGGTTCTTGAAGAACCTTTTGGGGGTAATTTTCAGTGCCAAGAACCCTAAGGTCTCTCAAACTTTAATGATCTTGGAAGAACCCTTGTAGAACACCACATTTCTTAGAGTGTTGTTGCTACCATTATGAATTATAGTGTTGTGTTTGTACAATGCACAACGGAAATACCTGGGTTGTATTTAATAATATATCCCACTCATTATCTAAATGTCAATGATACACTGTAAGCTGATTCATTTCAAGCAGGGGATACAGCATCAGTTTACAAGTCATGTGGAAAAGGTGATCTAGCACAATGTTGCATGCGGCAGAAATGGAATACATAACTGTCCTAAGTTTTCATAGTAGCCAATAACCCTATTTCTGATGATTTGTCCTACATATGTACTGTATAAGGATAATGAAACTGTAAGACACATATTTCTCAACTTGCTCACAACCTGCCATTACAATCAATCAAATCAATCAAATGTATTTATAAAGCACTTCTTACATAAGCTGATGTCACAAAGTGCTGTACAGAAACCCAGCCTAAAACCCCAAACAGCAAGCAATGCAGGTGTAGAATCACGGTGGCTAGGAAAAACTCCCTAGAAAGGCCAGAACCTAGGAAGAAACCTAGAGAGGACCAAGCTATGAGGGTTGGCCAGTCCTCTTCTGGCTGTGCCGGGTGGAGATTATAACAGAACATGGCCAAGATGTTAAAATGTTCATAGATGACCAGCAGGGTCAAATAATAATAATAACAGTGGTTGTCGAGGGTGCAACAGGTCAGCACCTCAGGAGTAAATGTTAGTTGGCTTTTCATAGCCGATCATTCAGAGTATCTCTACTGCTCCTGCTGTCTCTAGAGAGTTGAAAACAGCAGGTCTGGGACAGGTAGTACGTCCGGTGAACAGGTCAGGGTTCCATAGCCCCAGGCAGAACATTTGAAACTGGAGCAGCAGCCCAGCCAGGGGGACTGGGGACATTAAGGAGTCATCAGGTCAGGTAATCCTGAGGCATGGTCCTAGGGCTCAGGTCCTCCGAGAGAGAGAAAGAAAGAAAGAAAGAAAGAAAGAAACAAAGAAAGAAAGAAAGAAAGAAAGAAAGAAAGAAAGAAAGAAAGAAAGAAAGAGAGAAAGAGAGAAAGAGAGAGAGAGAGAATTAGAGAGAACATACTTAAATTCACACAGGACACCGGATAAGACAGGAGAAATACTCCAGATATAACAGACTGCCCCTAGCCCCTGACACATAAACTACTGCAGCATAAATACTGGAGGCTGAGACAGGAGGGGTCGGGAGACACTGTGGCCTCGTCCGACAATACCCCCGGACAGGGCCAAACAGGCAGGATATAACCCCACCCACTTTGCCAAGCACAGCCCCCACACCACTAGAGGGATATCTTCAACCACCAACTTATCATCCTGAGACAAGGCCCAAGGGGGTTACAGGCAGCAGTAGCCTCGTGGTTAGAACATTGGGCCAGTAACTGAAAAGTTGATGGTTTGAATACCGGAGGCGACAATGTGAAAAATCTGTCGATGTGTCCTTATGTTTCAAAACTGTAAGCACATTTTGATTATGATGATAACTATTAGGATTTTACTTCACAGTAAGTAAAATATTTATATATATTTACAAATCAGAGATGTAGTCTACTGTATAGTATGTAACAAATGCATCCCCTATACCAAGGGGTACTCAACTACTATTTGAGAAGATACCTTTGCCACAAATTTCCTAGGTGGCAAAGGTATGGATATTGTAATTTATCGGTTTAGTTACCAAGCCCCACCTTGCGACCCATGCAATCCCAAACTGCATTAAATTGAAAGCCCAACTGAGTTCCTAAAAAATAAATACAATTGTTAAAGTCGGGAAACCCGCAGTCCGCATTTACCCCATTCTGGGTTCGGATCTGGACCGCGTTCTGCCTGTAGAATATGGCTGCCCTAAAAATAAATCAAACCCTCCGGTGTTGCTAATCCTCAAGACAGGCTTGTCAGGCTTAAATTTGTTTCATTTGATTACAGTACTCATATGATTGACTTGGAGTTACATTGTGTTGTTTAAGTGTTCCCTTTATTTTTTTGAGCAGTGTATTTGAACAATACATTTATTTTGTTGCATCACTGATTGTGAATGATATCTTCAGTGATCACACCTTTGATCACACATGGCATAGAAATTATGGAAATTTGATTTTCAGGAAATGTTTATGGGTAGTGCAATTGTGTAATGTGAAAACAGTGTAATGTACTGTAATTTACAGTACTGTAGCATATTATATTCAAAGGGCAATTTTTAAACACACATTTTTTGCTATTGGATTAAATGGTTGTTAAAAGGACTCAATTGAGAAGATATCCTTATGTTGTGTTTTGGTGATTAAATCAAGGTTCTCATGGTATTTCACAGTAAACTTATATTTTGGATCAAAGGTTGTGTGGTGAAAGATGTCTCCAAACAATATGAATACACCATAACATGTTTTGAATACAAGGCTTGCTGTTTTACAAGGGTTACCAGTTTGGAGTTTTGAAAATTCCCCACATAGGCATACTTCTGAAAATAGCACCAAAGCCATTGAAAAAACATTTACATCGTAGCCTAGTTAAAATGACTAAATGGTGAGCCTATCATTCATTATCTGATGGATTGGTGACTAAACAAAATGTTCTCATGGTATTTCACAGAATACCTTGATTTTGCATGAATGACTCAGGGGGAAAACTGTGTGAAAACGCAAAGAATGCGCAATCAAAAGATATGGGCATTACAATTGTTATCAGTTTAGAGTTTTGTACTTAGTTTTTTTAATTTAGTACCACATACATCTAAAAAATGTGCCAAAGTGATTGAAAAAAAAACATTAATATGATAACATTGATGATTTGCATCAACCATCATTATTTTCACCATGTATTATTTATTTTTGTATTCTTTATTTATTTGATTTTCACACACAATGGTGAGCGTGTGAACTGAGGCAGATCAGACTCAGGGTGGCGCGAGAAGCTAAAGGATTGGTGTCTGGGACTCACGATAGGTCATTGCGGGTCACAGCGCAGTGCATGACAACACAGCGTCCAGTGGTTGACACTTCATTACCATAAGGACTGGAATTTTTTTTGTTTTGTAAGAATCATTCTTATACGTACAACTAATAATTTCAGAAATAGGTTGAAAACATATTGACTACCTCATATGCCTACGCAGTTCTTAGAATTAGGTTTTTAACCTATATAAGTAGAATATTATTGTAATGAAAGAAAATAAAAATGGTTTAGTACATTCGTTTGATTAGTATGTTAAATTGTACTTAGTGAGAAACATTGGTTGATTCTCATTTTACGTGATGGTACTTGCTGGAATATTCAATAATAACGTTATGCAGGGGGATTATGATACAGTGCCTTAAACATTTATGAAAAATAAAACAATAATATATCTTCATTAGATAAGTATTCAACGCCCTGAGTCAATACATGTTAGAATCACCTTGGGCAGCTATTACAGGTGTGAGTCTTTCTGGGTAAATCTCTAAGCACTATTCACAACTGAATTGTGCAACATTTGCCCATTATTCTTTTCAAAATTCTTCAAGCTCCATTGCTCGACAACCATTCTCAGGTCTTGCCATACATTTTCAATCAGATTTAAGTCAAAACTGTAACTCTGCTGCTTAGGAATATTCACTGTTCTTAGTAAGCAACTTCAGTGTGTATTTGGCCTTGTGTTTTAGGTTATTGTCCTGTTGAAAGGAGAATCATCTCCCAGTGTCTGCTGGATAGCAGACTGAACCAGGTTTTCCTCTAGGATAAGCCATTCCGTTTGTTCAGTCCGTAACGATTACATTTATGAAAAATATGCTTGAGAATATGGAGTGTGGTAACGATTACATTTATGAAAAATATGCTTGAGAATATGGAGCGTGGTAATCAGTAATGTGTTGCATTGGATTTGCCCAAAACATAACACTGTATTCAGGAAAGAAATAATTGCTTTACCACATTTTTTGAAGTATTACTTTAGTGCCTTGTTGCAAACAGGATGCATGTTTTGGAATATTTGTATTATGTACAGACTTCTTCCTTTTTACTCTTTCAATTAGGTTAGTATTGTGGAGAAACTACAATGTTGTTGAGCCATCCTCAGTTTTCTTCTATCACAGCCATTAAACTCTACAACTGTTTGCCGGAGAGGAAGGAAATCCCTGAGCGGTTACCTTCTTCTCCGGCAACTGAGTTAGGAAGGACGCCTGTATCTTTGTAGTGACTCGGTGTATTGATACACCATCCAAAGTCTAATTAATAACTTTACCACGGTTAAAGGGATATATATATATTTTTTTATCCTTATTTTTTTAACCTTTTTACCAATAGGTACCCTTCTTTATGACACATTGGAACACCTCCCCTGGTCCTTGTGGTTGTATCTGTGTTTGGAAATCATTGCTCAACTGAAGGACCTTAAAGATAATTGTATGTGTGGGGTACAGAGATGAGGTAGTCATTAAAAAATCATGTTAAACACTATTATTGCACACATAGTTAGTCTATGCAACTTATTATGGGATTTATGGGATTTTTTTCACCCAACTTTTAACCTAAATCCAATGACAGTATGACATTTTTTGCTGAATTCACGTTAGTTAACAACAACCAAATTTAAATCAAAACTGGACGTTCAACTGACATCTGTGCCCAGTGGGATGCAACCGCTGCCAATATGATTTTGTTTTACATGGATTCAGGCTGTTAGGTAGCCTAGATCTTTTCTTCCTTTCACCCACTCTAACCTGCCATTGCACCTAAACTGTTTAAGCTTGGATCAACCCTACTCATGTTAACTTTCAGTGAACATTTGGATAACCATGATAGCTTTGCCCTTATGTGGGTGCTAGCAAGTATACTAGGTAGTGTTAGGTATCAACAGTTAATCCAGTAGGGGTTTAACCTAACGTAGCAGGCGTAAGAGAAACGCCTGAGCAGAGTTTCTACATGTGGTTTTCAGAGGAAAAGGAAGCTAGGTTTAAAATGGCAACTCCACTTAGGCTAGTAGGGGCTGGAAGCTATAGTGAGCTTTGATTGGTCAATAGCACAACTATGTCTCTGATTATTTGCATAAAGTTCAGTTTTCTCCAACTTTGGTTCCGCCAGCTTCACTCCCTCTCGCCCATGCTTGCATCGCCCAATGGTCCCCCGCCCACTTCGCTTCCCTTGATTGAAAATTAATATGACTCAACTCCTAATGAATAACTGTGCATTTTCTTAAGAAAATACTATGTGTTTGCTGTCGGTGGTATTATATTGCTCAGATAATAATCTATTGTCATATTTTACCAGCCTGGTCTCACAGACTAGACGTAACATAGTGAATGTAAATCTGGGACCCTCAAATTAGTATGATATGTTAAGTTTTGAATGGTTACATAAGACAGATGGTTACTTAACACAAAAACAAAAGTAGGATGGTTGGTCAGGGTGGATGGGTGAGCATGTAATGTGAACATCAAGCAACCCAAAGGTTGCGAGTTCGAATCTCATCACAGACAACTTTAGCATGTTAGCAACTTTTTGACTACTTACTACTTTTTAGCTACTTTCAAACTACTTAGCATGTTAGCTAACCCTTCCCCTAACCTTAACCCTTTTAGCTAACCCTTCCCCTAACCCTAACCTTAGCTAATACTTCCCCTAACCCTAACCATAACCCTTTTAGCTAACACTTTCCCTAACCCTTTAACCAAACTCCTAAACTAACCCTAACCTTAACCTTAACCCTAACCCTAACCCCTAGCCTAGCTAACATTATTGTTAGCCACCTAGCCAAATTTGAAACATATTGTACGTTTTGCAAATTCTTAACATATACCTTTTTCTAATTTGTAACATATAATATGAATTGTAATTCATAATATATCATATGAACTGGGTAATGGACATCCAAAAATGAATACATCCCATACAAAACGTAACATATCATACTAAATGGTGTGTCTCTGATTTACATACAGAATATAATGAAATGCTCTGAGACCAGGTAGATTTTACATGACCTATATAAGGCATTTGGTGCTTACATTTTCTTTTATTTATTGCAAAATAAATACATATTAGAGTTTGTCATGGACTTGATCAGCTCTTATGCACTTATTATTTTTGTTTAATGCAGAACCTAATATATAATCTGAGCTCCCCTTAAATTATTGTATTTTATGGTATTAATAAATAATTAGGCTTCATACATCAGATGACTGAATATGATAGTTCTTTTATTGTGGTTAGAATACTGAAAATATAACGCCATATGAAAACATATTTATCATTATTTTAAACATCCCACTTGATCTGAACATTTAAAATGTGTATAGTATGGAGCATTATGGTATATGGAGTATATAGCATGGAGACGCAGTAGTCTAGTGCCCAAACATCCACCAGCGCACCATGACTGTTTTACATCTATGTAAATCGTACAAATGACAATAACAAATCATTTAGCAAACTCATAACTCGATTTTTACCACAGTGATTAGAAAACATGTAATTTAACGTTTGAAAAAATTAAATATAGTTATAAAATGTGTCAATGATCGGTAAGAAAACTCTATGACGCATCGTCTTTAACCAACGTTTATAGTTCCTAAAGTCTCGTTTTAGACTTTCGACAGAAAATAATCACACTATAAAACTTCATAAAAAGTCATAAAAACGTTGTTGTTCTTATTTCAAAGACCACATGTATAAAGACGTGTTAAAAATCCACAATATAAGTAATGGGATTTAATGCCCCAGTCCTGTTCAACAGCGCCTTTCTCTCGTGGTGCTATAAAAGTCTCCAACACTTTAGAAGTCCTGGGATCCTTTATATTTTATTTAATCTCCATTTCTTTTATTTCTTTTTTTCTCTCCAAAGTTGCACACCGGATCAATTATATGAAACACGGCGAAACTTTCAAGATTAAAACGTACTGATGAAAAAAAGCAGACGAGCAAACGGTTTTGGCGCATGAGACCCAAGGCTGAATCTGTGAGACGGAGCGTACACAATAAACCTGTTGTTAAACTTGCTGTGAAAATATGTTTGAAGAAAATAGACAATTGTTGTACGAAATGTATTCAAGTATAAAATAATGCCCTTTGTTGGGGAAAACTTGAGCAATGTGAGGGTACAAAAGTACCCTGTGGTATTTACTAGGCTCCTTTGTGAAGTTTGCGCTTTGGCGTCTCCACTTGGCGCATTACCCAGGCCCCTTTAAACGCGATTGTTTCTTTCTTTCTAATGACGTTTACCGGATCAAAACATGCTCTTAATTCGATCAGAAAGCTTCACCCTTCACAACAATACCAGAATAATTTCTCCCAAAGTTTGTTAAGTTGACCGAAATTAGGCAAATTAATAGGGGTCTCCAGGCTACCCCTGACGCAGGTGATGGGGATAATGCACGTTCACACCAGCTGCATTCTTCTTTATTTCTCCCTTTTCTTTCACAGCATTATTACAATTTAGGCCAATGAAACTATTCACTCGACTCAATAGACATTTTCTTATAGGATAATAGGATACAAATTGAGCCTCTCCAAAGAGTCCTCGGTGGTGGGTAACCCTCGTGTGCCGAAGACTGCTGGAGACGCCGGCCGGTACGCAGGCGACGCTCGTGTGCCAGGCCCATCACACACCTGCCTAGGACTCCCACGAAATAAAGAATGTAAACAAAAAGCTTGCCATCTCTCATAAAAGATGGACGTGTCACCAAGTCGTGTGAGAAACGAGGAGAACAAACGGGGGACTCCGTCTCCAAAAGATCTCCCTTGAACTTGGCGGAACAGCCTATTAAAGGCTTACTTAATTACTCTAATGGCACTGGACAGGCCTTAAAACTCAGACAGGGCTTGGATGGAAGTTAAGTTCGCTTGCTGGGATTTGTAAACAGGCGATCGTGTGAGAAACGCGAGTTGGAAGAAAGAGGGGTCTTTTTTCGGCGGCTTTGTTTTCAGTGCGCGCACTGCGCCTGGTCGGATCAGGCGAACCCAACGCTCAATTCACATTTCCCGCCTGGGTTGTTACTATGCAAATAATATTCTAAAAGTAATCACGTGCATGTCTTTTGAACAGCCACGTGGATGAACAAAGCAAGTCTGCCCCCCTGCTAGCCGATGGCTTCAGACTTTTTACTTGTTCTTTAACTGATCCTAAATGCACACATTTACTAGAAGCTTGCTCTTTAATCCTACGGAATAATTTAGACCATGAATGCTGGAGTCCCTCGGATGATCGCTTTATAAGGGGCAGCTTCTCAGCTCACCTCTCAGTCTACCTAGTCTACAAGCTAAGGAACACATCCAAACTGCCTCACGGCATTACTATTTTGAATTAGAACTTTATCGGCACTTTGCTAAAGGATGGCATCCAAGATGAAGGATCGCAAGGTAGGCGCTCAACCTTCTGCGCTCTGGGTTGGAAACCTACTCGAAAACCGTGGCCTTTTCTAGTCGTTATTTTAAAATGTATTACAATAATTTACTTTGGTACTCATAATGTACCATCATTATGTCTATGTGTAGTCAAAGGCGAAATGTGGGTCCATGAAAATTGATGGGATAGCCTACTGTGCTTTTGCGCACTTAAGCGAAAACGTAACCAATATAGTACACATTTGAGTTAGCAAAAACGACAAAAATGTAAATAATTAATTTAAAGAAGAAAAGTGGATGAAGTTGTCACTGCAATAGTATAATTGACGGTTCGAAGCACATGTGTGCCATACTCCATGGTTGTATTTGAGCCTTGGCACCTGCCTTGGTCCATGTGATGCTCGCTAGCGCTGTTGCGCTCTAGTGCACCAAAGCGCACCAAGGTGGCTAGGCAAGGCTATGCGTCTCTTTGCCGTTTTGTTTCCAAGTAGTTTCGTCTTCATTCTAGTTTCAATCAGCTTTTTGTTCTAGGTTTCCAGAGCTATACACTTTAGACATGGCCTACTGTTGATTATGTTTGTTTGTCTAATCATTTGCGTTGTTATTTTTCAACAGAGAACTCCCATCTCCCATAAAGTGATAGAAAAAAGAAGACGAGATCGCATCAACCGCTGCCTAAACGAACTGGGGAAAACCGTGCCAATGGCGCGCGCGAAACAGGTAGCATACAGTACAGTTTTACAATTAAATAATCGTATTCACAATTCATAAACAATTGCCTAAATGATCTTATTCGACGTTTTATATTGGCTAAATATATGTCTTATTCAGCCTACTCATTGCATTAAATCCTTGCTATGCGTGACAAATAGCGTAGCCTACATAATGTCTGCCATCTGTTTGATTTTGTGTATTTAAACGACGTAATATTATTTTTCTAATATCTTTTTTTTCTTATTTTTTCTGATGATAGAACTCTGGAAAGCTGGAGAAGGCCGAGATTCTGGAGATGACAGTTCAGTATCTACGAGCGCTGCACTCTGCAGACTTCCCCCGGGGCAGAGAAAAGGGTGCGTTTTCCTGTCCGCTCCAAAGCGCACAGACCCGGGGTTCTCACCCAGAGCGCATCCGTATCCTGTTCCACCTTCCTTGACTCCATTCCGGCTGTCTCGTTGACATATTTATCGTCGGAATATCAATCATCATCACTGTAGTCTATATCGTAAATATATCCTCACATTTGAATGTAATAGCCTAAAGAATATTGAAGTTTCTGTGTGTTTTCTAATCGTCCACTTCTTCGGATTCCTTTTAGGTGAGCTACTGGGGGAGTTCGCCAACTACTTCCACTACGGCTACCACGAGTGCATGAAGAACCTAGTGCACTACCTGACCACGGAGGAGAGGGTTGAGACCAAAGACATCAAGTACGCAAGGATCCTGGCCTTTCTTCAGTCCAAGTCCCGGGTCGCCACCGAGCCGGTGTTCGGCTCCATGGGCGCATTGCCAGACCAGGCAGATTATCTGTGCCAGTTGCACTCCTCCCCGGAGTCACTCCAGAGCCACAGCCCCAACGACTCCGTGTTTCAGCAGAGCCCACCCGGACACTTCTCTTGGCACAGCACGGCGCGCAGCCCGACCATCTCGTATCCAACGGTGCCGCTTTCCGCGCCGACGCAACAGCACCATGGTGGCTACCTGTCACCAGTGCAAGGACTTGACCATCACTACTTCAACTTTTTCAACGGCCACCCGCACGCGAATGCGTTCAGTTTGCACAGTACGCAACACGCGTTGTAAATAGAATCCGGTTACCATTTTGTGTTGTCTTTATTTATATATGTGTTCATAATAAATACTTAAAGATTGTGGATATTGTATACTGTACAATACATCTTTTTTTATAGAAAAGTAAATGTGTATTTCCCACAGTTTGTTGTTTTCTTGTGGTGTTATAACGCACATTGTTCATCAATTGGTGAAAACCTCCCTAAAAACCTGATGGTATAATAGCGTTGGTCTATTGATTATGAATAGGCCTAATTGTTCATTATTCTAAATCATTTATTACAGAAGAACTCTGCCCATTTCTACAAAAATATATATATTTTTATTTCTTAAAGGGATAGGCTAGTTAACTTTTTTTCACAGCTTATTTTCAACTAACCAAGGGTGTGGTCCTTTTATTCAAACCGTTTTTAATCAAATGAAATCACATTTTATAGGTCACATGCACACATTTAGAAGATGTTTATTGCGGGTGTAGCGAAATGCTTGTGTTACAAGCTGCAACAGTGCAGTAGCATATAATAATTCACAACAATACATAGAAATCTAAAAGTGAAATAATGGAATTAAGAAATATATATAACGTCCTTTAACTGGTTATTTAGCAAGTTCCAGAATATCCTAGCATTTTTGGAGCGTATAGCAATGTTAGTGGACACGGATTGTGGCCTATTTAATTGCCAGTAAGATGCTAGTTGACAAGCAACCGTGGTCCACTGGTCTTTAACCTCTATAGGCTAGTAGTATCATGTGTCGATAGGACCTTAGGACACTTACAATTAAATAAACACTGAACTAACTCACTAAACTGGGACTTCTCTTCTTCTGTGAAGAATGAACTCTTGTTAACTCAAATATGAATTATATGTTGAGGTTGACAGTTAGGCTACTCTCCTCTTCCTCATCAGACCGTTTCTTTCCTCTTCCTCATCAGTTACTCCTCTTACTTATTAAAGCATTAGTACCGGCATAAACATGCTGGAGGTTGCTTTTCTATGAATTTAAGATTTTTAATGGCTATTGAAAACTGAAAAAATTAAGAAAGTCACACACACCCAAATACATATTATTCATTATAACTCATTGCTGAACTAACGTTTTGGCACCCTTCTGGGTGAAGTACGACCTAAAACTGACCACCCTGTTGCAGGATTACAAACACTTGTAGTGTATTTGAGATTTAAAAACACTTCTGAAGTTTGTAATTTTCACTCTTAAATTTCATACTGCGCCACCCGGGAGGCCCCGGGTTACACATTTTTAAGATGGAGTCAATAAGTTATTGTGCACTTCTTCTTGGTTAAACACAAATTAACAAGCTGATCATATTATCGATCAGAATAGGAGATTGGAATAAGTGTCATTTTATGCAATGGTGTGTTGAACTCCAACACCATGATTGACAGTAAGCTTCTTTCCTGGGTGATCCATTAATAATGGTGCACATTCACAGTGCACCACCCATCCATCCCTAGTTTTCTCCACCTATATTTAAATCAAATGCAAATAACAAAATATAGCTGCAAGCAGCAATGCCGGGTTTCAAGCTGTGGGCCCAATGTGCCACCATCAGGACAAATTAGACACACCACCCTAAAATGAGCTAAATCTGTGCTCCTTATCACGCTTGCCAAATATCAGAACTCCAAATGAAACAGATCATGCAATATGCATATTTTGGACTGTTTTTAATGATGTTGACTACTTTAAAAGTCTTCTTCTCCCAGAACCACTACACCAGTCAGCACCACATTTGGTATGTACAGTGCCTTCAGAAAGTATTCACACCCCTTTATTTTTTCCACATTTTGTTGTGTTACAAAGTGGGATTAAAATGGATTTAATTGTATTTTTTTGTCAACGATCACCATTGGCCTCATGGTGAAATCCCTGAGTGGTTTCCTTCCTCTCCGTCAACTGAGTTAGGAAGGACTCTTGTATTGACTCTTGTAGTGAATAATTGTTGATTCAAGACATTTCAGTTTTTAATTTGACTAAAAACATAATTCCACTTCGATATTATGTGGTATTGTGTGTAGATCAGTGGCATAAAAAAATATATTTGAAATTCAGGCTGTAACACAACAAAATGTGTAAAAAGTCAAGGGGTGTGAATACTTTCTGAAGGCACTGCTGCTATCTATGGATGCACATCTTCAAACACAACATTTTCCAACACTTTTGCTCAAACAATATGGCAGCAATAAGCCAATGAATCTGCATGAATGATTTTCCCTGTCCAATAATGTCACCATGCGGCCAAGCTGAGCCATACTTTAATTGACAAATTAGCTAGACTCATATCCCTTAGGATGTGTGCTATATAATATTGCCTTGAGAGAGCTTGGTCCATAGATGCTATATACAAAGTTTCATCTAGAAATCCATCATGGTGGACTTTATGGGTCCTTGAGGCAAATGTGTTGCCTGTGAGGAGAGGGAAATGAGTACCAAATTCCAGGACTATGTCACACAGATGGGGTGAGGTGACTGACCTTTCAAAGTTTCCATTTTAAATAAATTGTTATAGCTCCACCAAGTGGCCAATTTGCATGGCATTGTATGATATGCTGAGGCCCTTGGCCCTTTACCATCATGCAAGGTTGCACTCTCCCTAGTTTTCTCCACCTATATTTAAATAGATTGCAAATAACAAATACAATTTTGCGACACTCTCTCTCACACCCAGAGAGGGTTGAGGGCTAAAGGAAAGGATTAATCTCCTTGTTTCAACATAGAGAGAAGCAATGGTTTCTAGGGGCACTTCCAGCTATATTTAAATATCATTCAAATGACAAACACGATTTGTCGACATTCTCTCTCAAAGAGGAGGTTCTTCTAGGGAAGGGTTCATCTCTGTCTGTTAACATCATGAGAAACAGGGGTTTCTGGGAAGGGGGGCAACTCCATGCTTTAAGCCCCTAACTTAAACAAGCTTGCATGTTAGCTCCCATTCACCCCTCGCTCCCTCAACCAAGCTAAAGTTTATCAATGAGCTTTCAATTACCAACAACAGTCTTTTGTCACAAATATCAATCCATGTCTGTATCTACACTGTTATAACACTGTTATTCATGGTTATAATGGGTGAAATATTGTTAGTAGGGAAAAGATCAGTTCTTCATGCCAGTAAGAAATAAAGAGGTAACTTGATGTATTCTGACAATGAAGTGAAAATGTTCCACAACACCAGTAATGCAAATGTTTTTTAAGATTATGATTTGGGGATTCTTCATGATGGGATTTTCAAGGATTACAGATGAAATATGAGAGTTCTCACACACTTTCGGGCATAGGCAGGTTGCATAATTTCCATATATTTAGGCAAATTAGGGTAGACTATTCATCATTGTGGGTCGGATTAAGGTTTGCAGTTCCGAGAACAAGATGAGGGCCACCTTGGTTTAAAAGTTGCCCTTCATTTCCATACAATTTTATCAATTGTCAGTGAGCCATAGTGTGCATTGTTGATCCAACATTGGAGGAGGACAGTGCTCTTGCCCAACCATTTTATCCGCAGAGAGATAAAATCAACCTAGGGATTTGCAAGCCAACTAAAAAAGTGCTCTTGCCTCGACCATGGTCCATGAAAATGTTGTCAATTTTCAGCCCTATTGCCATTCTTTAAAAAATCTTCGAACCTTCAATTTAAATTTAGACCATTTCAGCCTTCTTTTAAAAATATTTGGACCCATTTCAATTTGGAAAAACTTTTAGCTAGACTCTGAGAACTCAATTGTGGCAGGGCCTCTGACTTTCCCTCACATAGAAAATAAAATGTCTTCGGACCAGTAGGGAGCTGATTTTGTCCAGCTTGTGCCTTAAATGCTCTTCCCTTGTCTCTCAATAACTCAACTAATCTCCTCCCCAACCCCTGTCCCTTCACTCTTTCTTTAAGTAAGTTGTATGGTATTGCTTTCCAAAAGAGCGGTGAGAAAAGAGAGGTAAAAAAGAAAGTGAGAAACTCATAGTGGTTTTTGCTAGGGTTGCCCCATTGTGGTGGGCCTGAATGGGAGGACAATCTCTGGTTCCTTGGGCTTCATCCTTGAGTGATTCGGAAGAAAAATAATCACCCCCATGAAATCAAAGTGTTCTCTGTAGAAGGGAAGGACTAAAGCTGCTTGCTGGGCACCCCAGGCCCCTCTCCCCCAGGCCCTCTCCCCTCTTCTGCCCAGGTCAGGGAGCCCTGCTACCATTCTCCTTTCCTGCTTCCACCAACAAGTACACTTTCTCACACACACACACACACACACACACACACACACACACACACACACACACACACACACACACACACACACACACACACACACACACACACACACACACACACACACACACACACACACACACACACACACACACTAATTAGTCAGAGTGTCCCATGGGTGCGAGTTAAAGCAAAGAGAGTGAGGGGTCTGCAGGTGTCCTTGTGTGGACTAGAGGATGGATAAATGGACAACGTTCATCGCTTCGCCAGCTACTGACCAAAAGTGGAAGAAAGACAAAGTGCCC